>NW_005841843.1:4677969-4693807 GCF_000455745.1 Alligator sinensis
AAATGGGTCTAACCAGTTCAAACCTCTCCCTCTATAGTATCCACCTCTGCCACTGTTCGGGACAGGATACTGACCTAGATGGACCATTGGGCTGACCAAGCATGGCACTTTTTATGCTCTTATGTTCTTTGGCTGAGCTTCCAAACTATGGTTGAGGGGGTAGATAGGCATGTTATAAAGTTTTCATAAAAGATTTGGAACCCTCTAAATTCCATTCATTGTAATGGAAGTTGGCTTTTTGACTCAGCTTTGAAATCTCAGCCCAAGGTACCAACCAAATAAGTCAAAATGAATTTAGTTCAATGGCTATGATTCTGCTTTCTCATACAGAGGCAATGACTCTCACAAAGTATGGCATATTTTAGTAGGATAAAAACATTTTGAAGGCCACACACAAAGCAATAAGCAGTCTTTACTCACATGAGCTTCCTAAGTATCAGCCACCTGCTACTTGGGTTCCTGGCAGGTACAGACACAAGTTTATTAGCACGTTGTTCCAGAGTGAGTCTCTGTGCCATAGCCTACATCAGGTCTCAGATCTAGGGAGCCTGACCCCTCCCCAGCCACAGGCTTGCCACGTTATACCAATCCGCTGGCCGGTGCAGACCCGGCTGGGCTCCTCCCATCCCCAGCAGCATGTGGGAAGCCAGCTTCAGCTGCATGCCACTCTTCCTGGCTGGTGCTGCCCCATCTGGGTCCATCCTATCCAGAGCAGCATGCAGCTGAGGCCAGCTTCCCATGAGCTGCTGAGGATGGGAGGAGCCCAGCCGGGTCTGCACCGGCCAGCAGAAGTGGCAGTGAAGCTGTGTGCCACTTGGGATGGGACAACCCCAGCTGGAGCGGCAGGGGCTGAGCTGCATTTTCCCCCTACCTGCGCTGGTCGGTCCCAAGTGGCACATGGCTCCACCGCTGCTTCTGCTGGCCGGTGCAGACCTGGCCGGGCTCCTCCCATCCCCAGCAGCACGTGGGAATCTGGCTTCAGCTGCATGCTGCTCCAGATGGGACAGACCCGCCTGGGTCAGCACCAGCCAGCAGAAGCGGTAGCGGAGCCATGTGCCACTCAGGACTGACCAGTGCAGGTAGGGGGAAAGTGCACCTGAGCCCCTGCTGCTCTGGCTGGGCTCATCCCATCCCGAGCAGCACATGGCTACTCCTCTTCCCACACGCACTGCATCGGCAAAGTCAAGCTGACGCGGTGTGTGTGGAAACCTTGTCCCTTCCCCAGCCCTTCAGCAGCCATTAGGAATCCGCTGAGGGAGGGACAAGGGGTGGGAACAAAAGTAAACAGTGTTTACTTTCATTTCCTGGCGCAACACCTCAGGCCTTAGAAAGTGGCTTGGCTGGCCGCATGTTGGACAAGCCTGGTATAAATGAAAACAAAATGTGTTTCTTGGTAATTAGACCCTGACTATCCTGACTATCCTCAGATGTAATCCTATTGCTTTCAATAGAATTAGTTTGAATTTACACTTAAATGTAAAAGAGATCCTGTTCAGGTCCATTATCTGAGCCTGATTGTCCTTAAAGTTTCTCCAAAATAAGTCACCAGTTAGACCACTAAGTCAATGGAACTATTCCACATTTATGCTAGTCTTGTTCCTTATGAGGTTATCCTAAATAAGGTACAAGTGTATAGATTGTTCTCTCAAAGATACTGTGTCTTTCCAATAGAACTAATTTCATATTTGAGCAGTACTTTTGTTTGTTTTTGTGCTCCTTCACAATATTTAAGCAGACTTCTTATATCTTTATTCATTACAGAATCTCTACTTCTAAAACATTGATGCATTGTTGCCTGCAGACACATGATGTTTCTAGTTTGAGTATCAACTATGCAAAGTAAAGTCTGGTGTGTCTGTCACTACCTACACATACACAGATTTTCATGATAAACCTGGTAGCTGCTCTGCAGGGCTTTAAAATCTCTTCTTAAATCAGGGTGTATTTTCAGTTTAATTATAGATGTGGCCCTCCCACTTTCTGCAATTACTAAGCCTGTGATGTTTGTCACACACAGCAAGTAAAAGCCTGAAAAACACTGGGGCCAAGATTCAGTGTCCTTCTTCTCTAAGTAATATTTCTGTTTTAAAAACTAGGTGTTTATATGCATTTTTCATAGCAACGCTTGCCTTAGCAGATAAGCAATGGTGATAAATAAAAATGGAGAAATTAATAAATAGGCAACAAGGTGCTGTTTTGTAAAAATCTGTTTAAATAAATGTTAACACAAAGTAGGTTACATGAAGAAACCATCTCTATATTTATTAATGATGTAAATCAAATCAAATTAATTGTGTATTTTCCAAAGATTCCAAATCTTTGCTAGTAGTCCCAACTTTATGTCACAAAAATAAAGAGAACACTGTGATTCCAACTACCATGCTCTAACTCATGGTAGTTTACATAAAGCGCCATGAGTTAGTGTTCCTGCCACCCTCCCAACAGATGTTTGCTTGTTGGACTGGGGGTGAGGGAATCATGCATGCCTGCAGGAGCCCGAGGAGCCTGCTTGCAGCCAAGGAGCCACCCCCTCCCCTAGCCCTGCCCCCCGCCCTCCCAGGTCCAAGGCTGTCAACAAGAAAGGAGAAGGGAGGGGGAACAAGCTGCCAACTGGGGTTTGCCTGGCCTGAGCTGGAGGGAGAGGGGTTGGGAGGGGCCCTGAGGTGGGGGTCTTGAATCCCCCGCTCCAGCTCAGGCCAGGCAAATCCTAGCCGGCAACTCGCTCCCTCTTTTTCCTTCCCTTTTCCCTCTTCCTCCCTGCTGACAGCCCCAGGGGCAGGGCTGGGCTGCATCAGCCCAGCCCCAATCACATGACAAATATATCCCTCGGGAACACAAGTTCCTTAAGGCGCTGTAAAGTGGAGCACCTTCATCTGATCCCTCTTTGATGAGGGTTAATTTGTCACACAATCAGCCACTTGAAAAGCGCTCTGCAGCCATGCACATGTGTCACATAGAGCTTTCAGGGGGTTGACGACACAAAAAACATAACTCTTGTCTGTGACCCTGGCTGTTGTCTTGCCATTTCTTTCCTGGAACCTGACAACATGAGCATGCCTTCTGGTTATAGGGGGTAAAAGAGAGCAACAAATAACCTGGTAACCAATCAAAAATGTTTAGATGGCCATTCCCTATATGGAAGACAAACAAAAAACAAAAACAACCCTCTCCCCACAAAAAATGTTCTTAAATGTTCTGCTTTTTTATGAAAACCTGACGTCCAAGTTTGTCATCCACTCAGCAGCTTGTGTTGAGATAGAATAAATCATGGCTATTCCTCCAGAAAAGGATTTTAGGGAGCCATGGAAGGTTTTTTAATGAGAATCAGCATGTCACATTCCACACTGTATTCTAGTTTTTCACTGTTTATGCTGTGAAGAATTGCATTGCATAACATCACAGTGTGATATGATTTAATACAGCTTAAATATCACAAATGGGACTTCATTTTTGAAGCACTGCAGCCAATAAACTGACTTGCTAATTATTCAGATAGTGCATGTTTCATTGCTGTTGTTGCAAATTTCAGCAAGACAAACACTTACCAGGAAGTAAAGATTCTCTTGATGTGTGACAAATCAGCACCAGCCCTACCAACTTCAATCTTTTGAGTGAGTAAAACAAAACAAAACAATCCTTTGCATACATTCATTATTATAGATGCAAAATATATGGGTAAGATGCTTAAAGTATTACAGACCCCTATCATTTCTCTTTTCTCCTTTGCAGAAGCTGGGGTGGTGTGAACAGGGGAAGAGGACAGGGGGTTTTGGCAAGACACCCAGGTCCCTTCTTCCCATTGGGTTTACTACGGAGCTGCCAAATTCGTTCCACAGTAAAGTCTCAACATCTACCCATGCAAAGACCACAGTATCTTTTGCCCTCCAGAAAGAATAAGTACTGAAGTATAGAATGCTAGAGTCTTGAGGAGTACAAAATGCATCACTATCTATCTATTCTTCTTCCATGAACACATGGATAAGTGTCCCCTTTGCAAGATGTACTTACATAGCATGTCATGGCCTCAGTGACATTTTCTAATAAGATGCGTCTCGTTCCTAATGGGTGTCACAGCCTGCTGTACTAAGTACCATCTCCAGGCATTATTTGGAAAAATGGAATTGATTCATTTCCATGCTCGTGAAGTTGAGGAGCAGATACCGTTGTTTAAGTGTGACAGCATTGACTTGATATATGTAAGCAATGGGCAGATATTTTCCTAAAGCTCTCCTACACACTAAATTCCCAAAATGCAATATTGTTGCTGTTGCACTCTTAGTCTGTTCCTGAGCAGAAAAGCCAGCTGCACCAAGTCACACAACAGTTTTGTGATAGTGACAGAAAAGAGCAGGGAGTAGGCTGAGGCTGCCAAACTTATTTCAGTTGCTATTCAGACATAAAGTTATTCCCATTCTCTAGCTGTGGAAGGTAAATTAAATGGTCTACTATGGCACATAGCCCAGTATACCTTGTTTTAATGTGATTTACAGAAATGAAGTATTAATATTAATTAGAGGATGGAAGTGTTTTTTTTCTTTTTACCACTAGGCAGGTGAAGAGCTAAAGCTTAAGGAATGTGATTATTGGTTTATTTAATTCCAATTTTACAGTAAATGTATGGGCTCTACTTAACATTAATTGAATGGTCAGTGAAAGAAGTTAATTTCTTTTCATTGTACATTACTTGTGATCATACTACAAGCTCTTCTCAGGTTGATCAACATGAGACTATTGTTGAGAAAAAGGATTGTAGTCTGTCCGATTTTAGTTTATTGCTGATCTGAGATGTTTCCATATGTAACTTCATTACAATGGAACCCTCTAGGAGTAAAATCTATTTTTTTATTCCTCCCATGAAACAGAATTTGATTGGCACTTTCCATTGAAATAGTTCAGGATGTTTGTTCATCCATCTTCAGTATGACCATTGTTTCACTATATCCAAGTTCAATTTACAATGATTTATATTCAGACTTCCATTGCTACTGTAGTTGGCCTTGTTAGCTGAACAGCACACAGAGATCCTGGGTTAAAAACCTTGACATTTTAGATCAAGGCAGCACAAGAACTGTACTTTTCTGCTTGACTCAACTGAGATTTGCTCTTAGAGATAAAAAGGAAGCTAACAGAAGACTGTTTATTAAAGCCCCTTAGGCTCAAAACTGGAAATGGCTGCTGGTATAATGAGGATTTGGGGGAGTTTGGGCTGAGGTTAATGATAGTGCTTACAGATGATCGACTTGTCAGTCAGACAAGAGAAGTAGAAATCTCAGGAGCCATAGGTTAACCCAACCAGCCCTATTTCCCAAATGTATATTATAATCAGTGAAAGCTGTTTTTATTCTGGTAGCAAAAAAAGCATCTGAAACCATTTTGTGTTATTCTTTGTGCTCTTGTAACTGGAATAGAGCCTTAAAGATTTGTTTTTAATTTGCAAGGGTAGATCAATCTGAGGCTGAAACCTTTTAAACATGGTTTCTTCCATAAGCACATTCTCACAGTTCATCTATAAAAGTGTGGATTAGGAATGATACTAACACTGAATCTCACCACTGCTATATTATGTACAAACAGGAAAGAACAGCAACATTATTTGGCAGGAAGATTAATTGCAGAATGCTCTCCATTAAATAATTGATTAGATTAGAATATTACTGTGTCTTTATTCATTGTTTTGAAAACAGCATGTAATAGGAACACTTTAAGAAAAAACGGAAATGTTTGAGATACTTAGATTTCAAACCAACTGCTGACTATGTTTATTTTTTTCTGTGGAGTTTTTTGAAGGATTGTTATTATTTTAGTTATGTAAGAGAATACTAATACCTGTGCAAGTATGTGCAATTGACACAGAAGTGACTTGAACTGTTGTGTACTTTCATAATAGTTGTATCTGGCTCTTGGGAGAAAGTACAGATGGTCATTTAAGCAGTAAAAATGGGTGAGAATAATTTGTATAATGCTTATCAGAATTAAAAAATGCATAAACATGTCACATTGACAGACCATCTTCAAATTCCAACGTATAGTCATAAATTGAGACTGTCAAAATTGGCACATCCTCAGTACAGCCTTTCTTTTATTTTGTTCAAACTGTTTCCACCGTCCATGCAATTCATTATGCATTGGGTTTTATTTCAAAACAAATGCTTCAGTGCTCTTTAAAAAATAAAAATCAATTCCAGCAGCCTAGCACTTAGAAACTGTATAATGACAAATGAGCATGTGTATGCATGATGATGGGGGAAAAGATACTTAGGAAGCACACTTCAGTTCCAAACTTCCAAAGCATTGATATAATAAACAGTGACTAAAATCCAATTTTAAAGCTTAGGATAAGCAGTTTGATAGCAACTGCTTGTTTCTTTTTTCAGAACATTGGTATTCAGTTAACACTGCTACAACTGAAATAAGACCTAATTTTTATAAATACCATGAGTCCAATTTTGCAAATTGCTGAATATCTTTAAATCTCACTGGCTAAAAAGGTACCTAGGACCTTCCCAAAGTGGTACCATTTTTTTTTCCTTTTTTAGTGTTTAGTTCTAACTCTGAAAGATGTGTCTGTCATATGGACTTGAAATGCTTTCAGGCTTTATTCTGCTGACAGCCATTGCCAGGACTGTTATTGAGACTAGTGCACTTGTTGACTTCAGAATATTTGTTCGGCTAAGATCTCTCAGGGGAAGTCATTTAAGCCTGTAAGTGACGAAAGGATGTTTACAAGGAAAGATGACGGTTTAGTTAAACTAATAAACATACAGGCATTGTACATTTTGGAATTAGTTGCATACCCTAGTCAAATTCAAGCAAGCAAGAATTTATAATTATATTACCTTTGTATCTCAGAGCTAGATAACATGCCATTGCTTGAAGGTGTCGTTACAATATCAAAAGACACATAATTGGTCAGGTTGGAGTCTTTGCTAACACCATGTCAAGTTGAAGCTAAGCCCCAATGAATTAAAAGATCATCCTTGCAAAAGGGGATCTCTGCTTTATTTATCTTGTATTTTAAAATGATGGTGGTTGAGCTGATCAAACAGACTTTCTGTGGCAGTAAGAAATCTGTAAGGAACCTGGATTTTCAGGTGGTCCTCATTTCCTTAAAAAAAAAAATCTCTCTTCCTCTTGCATTTATTGGGACTGGTTGCAACTGGCAAGGAATGTACAAATAAAAACTGATTTTAAATGAAAACATGTTACCATGTCATAGCTGTGAAATGAACTGGTGATTTTGTTTAGGCTGTACCAGTCAGAAATCCCACCCCCAGATATGGAATTAATTAGCATCCTTCTTGGGACACTGAGCCAAGAAGCAAAGTACTGAAAGGGACTTGTCTACACAAGACGTGTTAATGCACATTAGCCTAATTTAATGCACATTGCAGGTGTGTGTCTACATGTGCATGCACTTAATGTGCATTAAAAATGGCAAAATTAGGGTAATCATACCTAAATTTGATACCTGAAAATGCAGGTATCAAATTTAGGCGTGATTAGATCAAACGCATCAGCACATGTGTACGTGAGAACCAGCACTAACTTTATTGCTGGGTATGCCCAGCCACTAGGGACACATGGCAGGGCTGCAGGGACTTGGCACTAACTTTAGTGCCAAGTCTCTGCACATACAGACACCTGCCGAAAATCAATTAATGTGCATTAATGCACATTAAATTTAGTTGCACTTAAATGCACGTGTAGATGTGCCCATAGTAACTGAACCAAATTTCAAACCTAAGAGTTGACCCCTCATGAGTAGGTTTGAGGCATGTTGGTAGAGTACAGTATGATAGGATTGTACTGCTATTGCCTATGGTGTCCCTGTTATATAAGTAACTGGATGGATCCAGTGTTCAGGGCTGGCAGACTGGCTTCTCTCTCTCATTATCTTTGGATTCTTTTATGTTTAAATTAAAAATAGAATGGTGAAAAATAATTAAAAAACTGTTACATTGAGGTTTTTAGTTCTTTTTTCCCTGTAGTAGTCACTGACTATTTGAGAGTTGCCTTTATTTTTCTGTTATGCAGAAGTATAGCTGATATTACTATGTAACATTAACTTTATGCAAAGCAAAAGCGTATGAGGCATTTTACATGTCTTTGTCATCCCAGTGTAACACAACTGTGGTCAGTCCAGTTATATCAGTCTATAGTGGTGTAACTCAGAGTGACACCAAAGCCTTGATCCTTGCCCTTAAATATCATATAGCTAACTGTCTGCTTTGGCTATATGAATGGAAGGTGAGAACAAAATCTAGATTAATTAATTGAAGTAGTTTAGACCCCACCTTGCTAGCTCTAGGGTTATTTTTTGTTTCCTTTTGATTATCTTGTTGTTATTTTCTTCTGTTGTCAAGTCTGTTAAAGCTGCTTTAGATGGATAGGGTACCCTTTCTGGAGGTAATTTTGTAAGGAGGAACATGTGGAAGAGGGACAGGTCACTGTGAACCAGGTGAAGAAGGAGATTCTAGGCAAAGGGGACAGCCTGAATAAAGGCCCACAGAGGAGATATTTTTCTCTAACCGTAGTACTGCACCTTTTAAAATGTGTCCCATTTTCTTGTTTTTCAGGCATTTCTTGTTTAAGACATCTTCTGGAACTACCCCTCTGTTCAGTAGCTCTTCCCCGGGATATCCTTTGACCTCAGGAACAGTTTATACACCACCACCTAGACTGTTGCCTAGAAATACTTTCTCCAGAAATGCGTTCAAGCTGAAAAAGCCCTCCAAGTATTGTAGCTGGAAATGTGCTGCTTTATCAGCTATTGCTGCTGCAGTTCTGCTTGCCATCCTCCTAGCCTATTTCATAGGTAAGCCTATGTTTCATTGTATCCCACACAAGCTGGTAAGAAGCTCTGTTTCCTCCTATCAAATCATGTTGCATTTATCTGGGTCATCTCAGCAAATCAAAACTCAGCAGGTGCAAGGTTGTTATAATTCCTTTCACAATTCTGCTTGCTGAAGGGGGGGAGGTTATATTTCTTTTCCAAAATTCATAAGCACATCAACATTTTAGGGCTTGATTCAGCTGTCAAACTTTAAAGCTAGAGTAACACATTTTCTTTGATTTTGGTTGCTATAATGCCATACTGATTCACAGCCTTTGTTGTATAGTGTTACTGTAACTAACAGGTATCCCTCACCCATATCAAATAGAAGATGAGCTACTTTTGTGACATATTCTGTACAGCACAGGGGTTCTTGGAACCTGAATTCAAACAATGCCAATAACCCATCATACTAAAAGCAAAGAACACATTCTGCTTACAAGCTAGTGGAATATAAGATTGCTGTTGTTTGAAATGTCCAGGTTGCCATTAATTGAAATAAGCCACAAAGGGCATGTCCCCACAAACAGGAATGTGTGTTTCCCCAGGGACAAATAGCTGTGGCACATATTTGTGCTGCTGCTAGTTATTCCTGGTCATGCCCCTGGATTTGTGCCCTGATGCACAGCAAATTGTTCTGGATGGGGTAGGGAAGGCTGGGGCTAGCACCTGTGCTGGCCTCAACAGCCTTACCTGGGGTCCTGGGGGCCTCCTGAGGCTGCAGTGGTGGCGATCCAGATACATGGAGCCCGACCAGCAGCCAGAGCATGGCTCAGGCTGGCCAGGCTCTGGTTTTAGGCAGTGCATGCTGCAGCCATGTGCACCACCCTGCTTTTTTCTGCTATGGGGTTTTTAGATACTGGGATTTCCTGGTATCTAATTTTGCAAACAGAACCACGAGTGCCACATGAGGCACCACAAACTGAATGTTCCCACTCATGGGAAGACAGTCACTGAGCATGGCTAAGTAGTAGATGGCCAGTTTCTTTTCTTGGCATCTTGTTTCATGCTCTACACAGATGTTTCTCAGGCATAATCAGAATACAAAAATACTTATTTTTATTTTACTTTTATGTAATTGTTCATCATTATGTTGCTGACCAATAATATTACACCTCTGAGAGTAATCCTGACCTGGTGTTTGAATATACTCCTTGTAGGTTTTGTATTCTTCTAGTTATCTTTACTTCTGATTGTATTTGTCCCCCAGTATAGTCTGGTGGTGATGTAGCTTGTATGTGTTAAAGAAGTACCTACAGATATTAGCCTGGTACCTTATACATTAAGATACAATACATATCCAGTTCCATATTAATGGCAGTATGCCCAAACTTCTAGCTTCTTGGCATTCTTGACACATTTCTGCTATAGGCTACAAAGTGAGTAATTTTCAGAGGTTTGGGAATAGAAGAATAAAGCCCTTTCAAAAGGAACTGGGAGTCTCTATCCTTGGGAAAATGTACTGAAGATACCTGCCATCTTGTCCAGTCTGGTGTATTGCAGCATGGTGCATTGAGGAGTAATCAGCGGAATTTTCTTGGAATTGGAAGCAAAAATCTCCATTTATAGAAATGGGTTAGCATCCAGGGATGCATTGCTGACAAAGAAATCCACATTGCCTCTCACCTTGAGAACTGACATAAGTAAATGAGACCCTAAATTGAAGTGGTGGGTTTTAAAAAACACCACTTCAATTTACGGCTGATTAAACCCCCATATCGTGCATACACCCCACTGACTTACCTGCCTCTGCGGTGAGGACTGGAGGGCGAGCTGCCAGTGGGCAGAGCAGTCCCTGGGCTGTGGGGGGCAGTTGGTGCTTTCATCTGTGGCAGCTACAGACCCCTCTTCCCCCTCCTCCCCCGGCGGCAGCCGCCCGCAAGCAGCTGGTTCGGGTGGTCCCAGGGGGTACCACAGCTGCAGAGGGAAGCACCGGGCCACCGCACAGCTCAGGCAGGCAGGGAAGCTCCAGGGGAGAAAAAAGAAAAAGATCAGGCTCGCTGCTTTTCATGGGTGGAGCTGCTTTCCCAGGCTGCTGCCAGGCTGTCTGCAGGGCTTCCTGCAGAGCCACAGAGCTGCACAGAGCCCAGTGCTTTGCTCCGCAGCTGTAGGGGCAGCTGTAGGGGCAGCAAACTAAAACTCCTTGAAGGAGTTTTAGTTTGTTGCACTCCAAGTCATTTAAGATGCATTACGCCGCTGAATTTCCTACAGTGGCTAGAAGTAATACACAATGTGCCGCTCTGGCATGCAAACACCGGCACCATTAAAGCAGTGCAAAAGCATTTAGCCTGCTTTAAAGTGTCATGCACACATGGCTCCCGTTTCATCTCAACACGACTACTAGTGAAATGAATTTATCAGTTAATACTGTATGCGCTAACCTATACAAATGAATCTAGACAAAAAGGGATTATGTGTCATACTAACTTGTTAAAGGTTAGAATTCCAGAGAGGAGTATATCTCTTTTGTCCACAGAATGATTTTTGGTCCTGGAAGGGGTTGGTGAGAGGCCTTCTAAAGTGGTTACTTCAAAGTGCTGACTTCTCTTTAAGGCTAATGTGTAAAAGGATGAAGACTTGGCAAGTTACTTCCGCCCTGTTTATGCTTCAGCTCTGTCAGACCCTGGCTCCACAGTCTGTGAGAGTAAGTATAGGAGGATAGTTATGTTTCTGTTTTTGAAAACAGCAATAGGCTTAGTGTGTTATATAAAGAAAGGGATTAGAAAGAATGTTATTTATTGAACTTGACAGTTAAGATACAGTAGCTCTTTGTGTGAGCGATAATACAACTGGGATACCATATATTGCAAATTCAATATTTTAATCATGTATGTAACTTGGAAATGATGGATTATGAAATACATTTATCTTTGGTATTTAGGTTACTAAAGCAAAGCTTTCCTGGATGGATTACTACTTTATAATCTGTCATTTCTTATTATTTATTACTTTAACTAAAACAATCCACTGACCCTTGAGAACTGAAGAACAACCTGCAACTTCAGATAAATGATGTAAATGACAGGACAGAACTGGTGGTCTCTTTCAGCACTATCCTAACCAGAGAATAATATACACAATGGAGCTGCCCAACAAGCAGGAGGAAGAAGCAGGTTTAAAAGGAAATAATGTCACTAAGATTAAGGACTGGGGAAACAATAAAGAAACAGTTTTGCAGTATGCAGAGTGAAGGAGCAATACATTGAAGAGCAAAGTGCTAAGTATTTTTAAAAAAGATTACAAGAAATTATGCAGAATGAGGAATCTGGTAGATCCAGTAGGGTATCATAGAGTAAAGAGAATTCTTAAGGATCATAAGGCCATAGCAGAAAAGCCATATTTTTTTATATCAGTCTTCTGAGGAAGCAATTGGGTATATTCAGACCTACCCTTTTGTCTTAGAATGAACTACTGGGTTCAGAAGATTTTCTGCGCTTGAACAAAGGACATACGATAGTTCTCACTTTTGCAAAGCTTTATTTAAGGATACTCGCAGAGGCAGGCAATAAGACAGAGCAGAGAGGATGATCACTTTACATTGGCTCTAGGCAGCAGCCGGTACCTCGCATAGTTCTTCTGGCTCCGGAGTGTCTCGATCCCAGGGATGCGATAGCCTTCGTCGGGCTCTGCACAAGTCAGGATTCTCGCCAGAGTGTGAGGAGCTCCTGTAACTTAAGAACGTACAGCTTATATAGTCTGGAGTAAATAACGTTATCTTGAACTAGGGATTTGGTTATCTCAAGCTAAGAATTTGGGGATGAGTCGTGATTCAACACACCTGGTGTTTACCACATTCCACTTTATTACAACATTCTACTATCTAGGTTCATGGTTCGGTCACTCTCACAAAGCAAAAAGCTACGTGCTATAATACCGACCTACTATAAAGTCCGCATACAAAACTCTTGCTATGAACATTAAGCAAAGCCCTTACTATTACACCTTTGCATTAAATAAAGAAGTGTTTTTGTCCTGGACACGCAAATAGAAAAACAGCCCCACCGCTTGACAGGTGACCTGCCCCCTGGATACTAACTTGTGACTGGAAGTCCCACTCCATTTGCCACCAGAAGTACTTCCCCTTGCATTCCAATAGTACTCCTTTCACCAAGTGGTTTTCCCATCTTGGAACCAGAAAAATACCAGATTGTATCCTAAAAAGCAAATATCTACAACATTCATTAATATGATTTCAAAAAATCTTTTTGTCCTGATTTACATGTGTTTGTGTAGTGTACGTAAAGGTGATTGCACAATAGCTTCAAATGAATTCTTCCTCTTGTATATTGTGGAGGGGGTGGGTATAGCTTTGTGGGGGGTCTGTGGGTGCATCTGTGGCGAGTTTGTGGGGATGGATAGGTGTGGGGGTGTGGGTGTGAGGTGAGGGAGCATGTGGGTGTGGATATGCAGGGTGTGGGTGGATATGGGGGTTGTGGGGGAAATTTGTGTGAGGGTGAAGGTGGTTGTGGTGTATGAGGTAGTGTGGGGGTCTGCATGTATGACAGTGCAAGGAGGGGTGTGGGTGCATGTGTATGGTGGGGTGTGTGTGTGGGACTCACCCTATGAACACACACACACACACACACACTCTGGCTCCTGGCCCTGGGGTACTGGCATGAGCCCCATGCTCCCATGATCCAGTGATACAGCTGGGGGCCACATGGTGCTGGAGCAACCAGGGGCATGCAGGGAAGCAATGAAAGCTGTGGTAGGCAGAGGCTTCCAGTTGAGGGGTGGGTGGAGATGGGAGGGGGCTTGGAGGTGGGCCAGGGCCAGACTGGCCTTGTTGCTGGGTCCTGCTGCCAGCTTCCCCTGAGTCCTACTTCCCCTGGCTCCTGTCATCTTTGATAGGCATCCAGGAGCAGATAAATATAAATATAAACAGGGGCCCTGTGGGCCAGATAGAACAGGCTGATGGAACAGATCCAGCCCGTGGGCCATATTTTGCTTTCCCCTTCTTTAAGAGATTGTCCTAAATCTACTTCTAGCTCTAGTTCATGAGGGAACTGGATCCACTGGGGAATTGAGTTCTGATTTGGCTACTTTTCACCTAATAAATTCTGATATTGACCTCAACCTACAGACCTGCCTCCCTGGAATCCTGATTTGTTACAGAAAAAAAATTCCTGCAGAAAAAAATCACCCTTCCAGTTGCAGCCATTTTGGCATTGGGTCTCCAAAACAGGTAACTAGCAAAATGCCTCCTGGAAACCAGCAACCCCAGTCCTACACTAATCCCAGGGAATGGAACATGAGAGCTGTTAATCTGTGTCTGAGTACTGTTACTCTTAAACTAAGGGCTAGAATTTATGTAAGTTCTCCTATTGAGTGCAAAGGCCAGTGTCTTACCTGAGCCCCACTGGGCCACCTCTTACCTTAAATGAGGGCTCCCTCCCCTGGCTACTACCTATTCAATCCCTGAGGTAAGGGGTCAACCCTGAGAATCTGCTGCCCTTTTTCTCCTCCCAGTTCTGACCAAGCACTTCTCCCCAGCTTTGTGATCACATCACATAGGTTGCATTGTCTGGATGCAGCCACCATAAAAATAGGTGCTAAACTAGTCTAAAGAACTGGTCCCTGGAACTGGGTGGTTTAGGAACAAGAGCTCTAATGTATAGGTATGTCAAGACCAGATAAAACTATGAAGAACTCCTGAGGGACTTATCAAATGTAGGTGAATGAGTATAATAGTGGCAAATAAAATGTAGTATTGACAGATACAGAGTAAAGAACATTGGAAGAAATAATTTAAACTATTCCTGTGCCTCATGAGTTCTAACCTAACTGTGTCCTCTTAAGAAGATGACTGTAGGCATTTTTGGAAGTCTCTCAGTAAAATTCTCCGATCTCTAGCATTAAATGATGAACTACACAGGTAAATAAAGTGAGTGGAGAGACATAGTTCATCTGAAGTGAAGCAGAAGGCACAGTAGATTTACACCCTATATTGGGGCGGGCAATTATTTTGGGCGGAGGGCAACTTACTGAGTTTTGGCTAGCCATCGAGGGCCACATGACAGGCAGTCAGGGGTAGATAAGTATTAATTTTCTAAAATTTTAGGGGCCCTGTGGGCCAGATAGAATGCCACATCCGGCCCCCAGGCTGCATTTTGCCCAGTCCTGCCCTATATACTAACCAAAGTAAATATATATCACAAGTTTTTGTGGGCTGAAGCTCATGTCTTCAGATGCTGTGAAAGGACATGTGCAAAGCAGTGTATACAGAAGGAGAGATAAATTTGAATAAAAAGGCAGAAAGGATGGGGAGAGGAGCAAAGAAGTCACAAAAACTAATCCAGGTAATGGGATAATAATTCACAGTCCCTGCTTAAACTGTACTTAACACAATCTTTCTTGTTCCACAGTTTCCTGTTCAGATCAGTTTTCAGATCAGATCACCCTCAGGTCAGTGATAGTGTCCAAGGAGGTTCAAGTGTTCTTCCACAGATAGATTGGTGTCAGATTGGTGTTCATTTATTCTTTCATGTAGTGATCGCCCTATCTGTCCAATGTAGACTGCAGAAGGGCACTATGAGCAGTGATGTGCTGTTGGTAGAGTTGTGAATGAACCTCAGATATTATAATCCATACTAGCCAATTGCCTGTCAAGAATGAGGCGGGGGGGGCGGGGGGATGGAGCACTGCCACCCACCACCCTGTGCCATCACCACCTCCCAGGAGCAGGTTGGGGGAGGGGAAGCTTGCCCCGCTATTTCCTCCATCCCCCTCCACCTGCACCCTGCACCACATCCAGCACCACTGACCTTGTCCCCCACCCCTGGCCCTACTCTTCAGAGGCAGCAGAGCACCGCCATGATAGCAAGGACAGAGCATGGGGGTGAGGCTAGCAGCGCTGACCTCTCCGTCCCCTTTGTCATCATGGTGGCACTCCGCACTCTGATTGGTTGTTTCACTGACCAATCAGAGTGATCCAAGAGCATTACAGACAGACAGTCAGACAGACTAAGCCCTTTATTATATAAGAACTAGCCAACTGCCCATCAA
>NW_005841843.1:4693817-4721211 GCF_000455745.1 Alligator sinensis
ACAGAGCACTGCTACCCACTGCCCCGCACTGCCACCCTCCTGCCTCCAGCCCCATGTGGCTCCCTGCCCCCTGCTGCGCCATGCCGCAGTGCCACTGCCTCCCAGGCATGGGGGAAGTGGGGATGCTTGCTTGTGGCAGCTGCAGCCACCACCCAGCACCCCACGCTGCTGCTGTTGTGCATGTGGCTACATACAACCTCCTCCCCACTGGCTCCTCTCTGTCCCTCCTAGCTGTTTACAGGGCCTGGCATCAGTGGAGCCACTGTTCCACCCCACCTTCTCACTTTGCTTCCCACCCCTCCCCACTGCCTCTCCCTCCCTGCCGGCTTTTGTTGGGGTCCAGTGGCAGCAGCAATGCCAGAGTGTGGGGGGGGGCAAGGCCAGCACCCCATGCCACCACCTCCAAGGAGCAGGGCTGAGAGAGTGGGGGCAAGGCCAGTGCCGCTGGTCTCGCCCCCCTGCTCCATCCCTTCCATCCCAGCCATCATGGCAGCACTACACCGTCCCAGTCCATCCCCACCATCCCCCTCTGTCTCCAAGGAGCAGGGCCGGGGGGAGGGTAAGGCTAGTGCTGCTGGTCTCGCCTCTCCACTCCGGCCTCTCAGTCCCCACTATAATGATGGCACTCCGTCATGTGTCTGTCTGTGCAGAACACTCTGATTCGTTGTTTCAGTCAGCATTGTGCTTGGCTGCTGAGACAACCAATCAGAGTGTGAATAAAGCATTACAGACAGACTGAGGCTTTTATTGTATTAGAATATATTATTCAGTCCAGTGATGATGTAGTCTATACTGATGTTGGGGGGACAGAAGGCATCTGGGTGCATTGCAATGTCTAGAACCCCAATGAGAATGGGAGTTAGGTAATCTGTTGCTTGAAAGGTGCTGTTTGAGGTTTGGGGGATTCCTTTAAGGCATGACTAATTTGAGGCAGACATCCTTTTCCTGTAGGGGTTGGTGATCATTTAAATTATGTGTCTAAGGTGTTCAGGCCTGGGGCTATAGGTGACAATCAGAGGGTCCCAAGGTTAGTATTGTAGCATTTTGGAGCAAGGTCTGAATCTGGCTTTGTTGAGTGGTTACAGTTTGGGAATTGTATTGTAATCATAAAAATCCCTGCTCCAGATCCTTAAAGTGTGTATCCTAGTCAGTGGGGTCAGAGCAGATACAGCTGTAATGGAGTTAGCTGTATACGATGGATCTAGTAGAGTGCTCGGGATGACAGCTGGTGCTGTGAAGTTAGCTGTGGTGGTCAGTAGGCTTCTGATATAATGTGGTGATGTGACCATTGCAAACTTCCACTGGAGTGTCTAGAAAATGAATTTGCTGAGTGGCATATTCCATAGTTAGTTAGATGAAGGGATAGGAGTTAAAGTCCCAGTGAAATTTCTCTAGAGGTTCCTTCTCAGGTGTCCATACAATTAAGATATTTATGTGCCTTAGGCAGATCTGGAGGATGAGAGGGCAGCTGTGGAGGAAACAGACTTCAAGGTCTATCATAAATATGTTGGCATACTGGGGGGGCTATATCTGTGCCCATGGCAGTGCCATTTGCTTGTAGATATAAAAAGCCCACAAACCTGAAATAGGTGTCTGTGAGGACAAAGCAGGACAATGTCATGGAAACTGAAGCAATTTTCTCATTGGGAATGATGTTCTTTGTGGCTTGTTATTAATCTTCGTGGAAGATATGTACAGAGACATGATATCCATGGTAGCTAGTATAGTGTTTTCTGGAAGCTTGTCAATGGAGCCCAGTTTCTTTTAGAAATGTGTGGTGTCTTTCAAATAGCTGGCAGCTCCAGTGGCATGTGGGGGAACTAAGATAGAGTCAACGTAGCCAGGAACACCTTCCCTGATGGTGCCAATGCCAGAGACAATGGGGTGTCCTGGGTTATCAGATGTGTGGACTTTAGGTCATAAGTAAAAGTTGCCTAGCTTCCACTTCTGGGAGGTTAAAGCAGTAATCCACTCTTGTGTTTCTTGTGGTAGATCCTGTAAGAATTTATCCAGTTCCTCCTGATATTGTGCTATGGGTTCCGTGATCAGGGCTTTGCAAAACTCAGTGTTGTAAAGTAATAATGTGAGTGGCAGAAAGAGACTTCCATATGAAGGGAGACTGATGAGATGAGGCATATATACAAAATAATGAATAGCATGGAGAAAGTAATTTATGCACTTCTCTTTTTTTTATTTCAGAATACAGGAATAAAAATAAATTGAATGAACTGAAAAAGCAACACATTTAAAGCTGTGAAAAATAAATACATTTTATACAATGTGTAATTAACCTTTGGAACTAATGGCCACTACATACCACCAAGGCCAAATCAAGAGCTTAGTAGGTTTACAAAATAATTAGACATTTAGATGATGAGAACATCCAGTTATGTTAGAAAGGATACGATTCAAAGCTTAAGCCTCTTTAGGTAGGCTTTGACAGGGTAGGAAGAAACTTCCTTTATGGCTAGGCTATTCTGTAATTATCCAGAATTATGTGGGATTTCTCATGCCATCTGAAATTTCTTGTCTTGGCTGTTGTCAGAGGCACAGTACAATCCATAAGACACTACCCTCACCTGGTATAGCCATGTCCCTATGTATGCACAAAACACCCTCCCTTACTTATTCATGCATGTGCTTATAGATACAAATTGTTGTCTGCATGAATATGTTTTGCAAAAAGAACAATGTATTATATGCTTGAAAATTTGGCCCTATGTTCTTGGAATAGTTTCAGCCTTAAAATAGCATTTTATCTTTGTGGAAGTAAAAGGGAGGCAAACAGAAAGGTGGGGAAAGAAAATATTTTAGGTCAGATAGATTTTTCATAAAACTGATTGTATCAAAAAGTTCCTCTTGCTGTACTTGTTTTGTTTCTTATTTAACTTACACTTTCACATTCAGTTCTCAACATCTGTGAATACAGTACACATTATTGGTAGTTTAATACATGCAGCAAGAGAGCAAATACATCTACTTAATTAAATCCAGAATCGCTACCCTTCTGAGGTTCTCCAAGAGAACTAATTCTGTGTCATCAAATTAGTATTGCAACTTAGTGACATTTCAACATGTTTTGATAAACATCAGTGCATAGTGTCCAAATAAAATGTTGTGATGCTGTGTTAGTATTGCAACTTTGTGCTGTCACAACACATTTTGATAAAAATCAGCATATCACATCCAAATAAAATTGTGCTAGTAGGCTCTGTTATGATAAATGTTGATATTTTACAAAACTCAAAAGGTATTTGAGACCAATTATCATGAGTGTTCATTTTACAGGATGCTGGATCCTCCATATTCAGATTAGGTATCCTGAAAATATGGGACTAGATAGCAAAATCCACTTATAAACAAAGTCATTGAGACCGTGTCAAAAAGAAAACGTTACATATGTCATTGTTGTCGTCAGAGCTGTTCACTTCAAAGTAGAGGGTGGGATGAAGGCATTTGTCTTGTTAAATTACTCTGTAGCTCTTTAGATCCATGCCAAAGTAAAATAGAAAAAAAAGGAAAGAAGAAAAAACAAAGTCACCTTGTCATTTTCACTACAGTAAGCCTGCCAAATATAAAATACAATGTTTTAAGTAAGCCTCTAAACTACTCTGACTTCTGCCAATCTGACTTTAAGTTTAGAAGAACATCTGGCCATCAACATGTCAGTATGCTAAAAGTGTGGTAATTTTGAGTACTTACAGTTTTCTTTGAAAACAATAGAAGTATTATTTTCTCTGGTAACTAAAAGCCTGCAATGTGTTTAAAGTTGCTCCACTTGAAAATTAGTATGTTGAGACTCATGCTGATGAATCTTAGAGTGCTGGTGATAT
This sequence comes from Alligator sinensis, assembly GCF_000455745.1. Taxonomy (NCBI): domain Eukaryota; kingdom Metazoa; phylum Chordata; order Crocodylia; family Alligatoridae; genus Alligator; species Alligator sinensis. The sequence goes on from NW_005841843.1 coordinate 4,697,651, forward strand.
TTTGTCTCTTTCCATCATGTGAAACAGAACAGAACTTGGGAAAATAAAAAGAAAATGACAGAAAGCAATGATGAGAGAATAGTATACTTGTATAGCATCATTAGTGGGTATGCAGCTCAGGAAAAATATTAGCATTTGTTCACTCTTTGGTATTATTTGACTGAAACGACAGATGAGATGTAGGTTAAGCTATGGTTTTCTGCATAAACTTCAAATGCTGTATTCACCTTTATATTATGTGAAGTGAATCCCATTATTTAAAGAACAGATCTGTCAAAAGCCCTGGCTGTTAATTAAACATATACTGTGTGTAAATATAAGATCCTTACATTTACATTTACTTCAACTCACAGTAAAAAAAAAAAAAAGAGTTCTGTTACAGAGGCTAAAAAACTTTCTTAGGAGTATCATAACTCTCTGAGGAGTGTCATATAGTGTCATATACACATGCATGAGAGTGTATTTGTGTGTTTGTGTGATGGTTTTTTGTGATATTAATTTTAGTGCAATTTAGAGAACAAACTTTGGGGGTTCTGTTCAAATGAACCCTAGACTTAAGGATCTTAGACCTTAGTTTATCTCTACTGACAATTATAATACAATACTCATGCCAAATCATAAACCATAGCTGTCCATAAGTAAAAGCACTAGATGTCACTTTCAAGCTGGATTGGCTTCTTCCCATAAATTAATAAGATAATTGTAAACTTGCCTGAGTGCAAGGGTGTCTTGTTCATTCATATTTGCAGTTTCTTCCATTTATTTGCATTCATGAACTGGAAAATATCCCAGTGAGGAGATATTTAGGGGGAATAGAAGTATCTCATATTTGTCATATATGAAGAATTCATGGTTCCTAGGAACCTTGATAATGAGCCAACTGAATCTGGAAAGGACTTATGTTTGTCTGACTGCCACCTTTTGGCATCCACATTACAAAGAATGTGGCTGAATTTAGTATAAGCTCAAGGTGAACAAGCCAATTAAGGTATACATCTGGGTGTCTTGACTCTGAACCTATAGATCATGATAAGTCAAGAAAGAGCTAGCCCCCTGACCCTAAGCGTCACCTTACATACCTCATGTTTTCTTTTTCCTGTATACACAGTATATATATATATATATATATATATATATATATATACACACACACACACACACACACACACACACACACACACATGTACAACATGTTAAAATATGTATGTACCTATACAGAGTGAGCTCTAATTTGTTTTCAACTTGTAAGGTGAATTCACCATTAGTTTTCTGCCATGTTCAGATTTAGTTGGAATCAGAGGCTGCATCTACACAAGTGTGGACATTTGGTTCCCCAGGGACAATTAGCTGCAGCACACCTTGTGCTGCCTCTAGTTGTCCTCAGGAAACGCCTGTGCCATACACTCTCTGGTGCATGGCATGTTATCCTGGGTGGAATAGGGGAACAGCACTGGGCTGGCCCCTGCAGCCCCTGCAGCCTTACCTGGGGTACTGGGGCCTTCTGGGCTGCAGCAGTGGCAATCCTGCCGCTCAGAGCCTGTTTGGCAGCTGAAGTATGGCTTTGGCTGGCCAGGATCTGCTTTTGGGTGGCACATACTGCCCCTGCGTGCACTGTTTGCTTTTTTCATTTTTTCTTTTTTCTTTTTTGCATGGGTTTTTTGACCCCTGGATATCCAGGGTTCAAAAAAGAAATCAAACAAAAAAAACCTGTGCTGCTCTCTTGCAGCACAGAAAACAGCTGAATGTGCACCCACTCATATGGATGCGGCCGGATACATCAAACACTTAAGACAGTGGAACTGAAAAAGAGGGAAATATTTCCAAATTTGGAGCTCAATTCTTTAAAGACAGAGAGCCCCTTGCTCCCAGTTACCACCCTCAACTCCCACTGATGTCACTATGAGCTGTGGGTGCTCTGCACCTGGCTAAGTACACTCAGCATTTTGCAAGATTTATCCTTCATTGTAATAGCTTTTGTTCAACATTTTTTGCAGTTTTTTTCTTTAGAGGAACTGTGCATTAAAATACTGTAAAGTGAATGTGACTTCAGTACAAAGAAAGAAATGGAATCAGGTAAGGGGCAAAAATGAGTGTGCAAATGAAAACCCCCATACACAGCAGATTGCACTCCAGTTAGTTTTTTTGACATCCACCTGAATCTTCTGATGTCTACAGTTTTTGGAGTCTGTCTTCCCTTTCTTCATCTATGGGACAGGGGTGGAGATGCTGCCAAATTTATACCTCTCTCAGAAGAATGAAATAGAACTCAAAGAGCATGTCCATATGAACACACACATGCATTTCCACAGGAACAACTAGCAGCAGCACATCTTTGTGCCACTGCTATTTGTCCCTAGGAAATTCCCCTGCACATGTGCTCTGGCATGGGACAAATTGCCCCAGGTGGGGTAGGGAGACTGGGGTCAGCATCTGGGTTGGCCCCAGCAGCCTTACCTGGGGTCCTGGGGACCTCCCAGGACTGTAGCAGCAGCAGTAATCCAGGCACACAGAGCCTGGCCAGCAGCTGGAGCATGTTTCTGGCTGGCCAAGCTCTGGTTTCAGGCAGCCCTTGCTGCTGCCACATGTACCACACTTTTTTTTTTTTGGTGTACTTTTTTTGATACCAGGATTTCCCGGTATCTAAATTTGGCTTCGCACTACAAAAATGCAATGTGGAGAACCATATCACATGCATGGGGTGCATTTTGCAGAGCCTCAAAAGCCTTTGAGGTGCCACAAAGCACACATGTACACTTATGTGGACGTGCCCAAACAGTCCAGATTTTGAGAACGCACCTGATGCACCAGGCTGGAAAGAAGAAAGAGATTTTTCCGAGTGATACTGCATGAAATTAACAAAGCTTCTGAGAGAAAGTGTGCTACAACTCTGCCTCCAAGTCAAATGTTTTTGCATTATTTTTTCTCTGGGAATTCTTTATGAAAGTCTTTCCCTTTGGAGCCCTTATCTGTTGCTTTGGGTCACAGATGGGAACATTTTTTTTTTTTAATTTTTTTTTGCAAACAGACTCTCCCTAGAGGTGACTGTCATCATAAAATGTGCACCTTACCCTTCATTTGTGATTACGAGTATGATGCAATTCTATCAGTCTGCTTACTTCGATTATGCTGGAAGGCATTTTATGAAACTGATTAGAATCTGTTCAGGTCTATCGAGAGAACCTGACACAGTCTGCATTTTGATATAGTTTATGGTGGGGGGGGGGTTGTGTGTGGGGAGGGCTTGTTTGATTTGGATTTTATTTTTCTGTGCTGTAGACCCTGGCAAATGTAGGTGTATTTCACAGCATCTCTGAGGCCCAGGTCTTGGCCCTAGCACATGGCTTGAACAGTCAAACTGACAGTGAGGAGTTTCTCCATAAGCTTTTCTTCCTCCCCAGCTCAATTTCTACAGTCATTTCTCCAAGTTCAGACTAGCAAGGATTGAATCCTCAAATTACCCCATTGGCAATAATATAAAATATCATTCAGATTAGCGAAAATGGTACTTCTCCTGCAATACCAACCTAGTACAGTACCGTGGGCAGGGTAAGTTAGCCTGCATTGAACTCATTGCTATTTCAGCTGCCCACTAGCTAGTTTAAACCTTGCTGATATATCTCTACACCATACTGTGGTCACTTCTGTCACTTTTGTGCAGACAAACCCAGATTTCTGAGGACTGATCTCCAGTGTTATTCCCCAGAAGAGGTATATTATGACTGGTACTTGTGCAAGCTTCTCTGACTCTGACAGTAATAGGCTCCTCTAAGGAAGAGAGAAAAGTTTTATTAGTATGTTCAGTTCTCTGAAGAGAATCCAAAACCTGAGGAGCCTGTCTCCTTATCCACTCTTCCAAAGCAAACAAGTCTACTCCATACCCTTCACTAGAGGCAAATAGGAATAACAGGGAAGTAGTGGTTAACTACAGTGGGGATGCCTGTCCTGTGGCATAGGTAGCCTCTGTGTATGGCACATGGCAGATGGGGATGGGGACAGCCAGGACAGTGGCTGATAGGGTAGAAAATACAAAGCAAAGCAGCAAATTGGGCAGGGAGCACAGGGAAGGGAGCAGAAAGCAGTGTAATAGAGCAGGTAAGAAGCACAGGGCTGGGAGCAAAAGGCAGAGCAGCAGATCAGGCAAGGGAGAGAGATTGGAGTAGCAGTTGGGGAATTTTGTGGCATGCCTGCCAAAAAGGTTGGCTCTTACTATGGTATGGCTTAGTATGGCATTTTAGGGAAATAGAAACTAATATGGTCTTAGCCTGGTACAGTTTCTGTATATTTCTTTTGAAAAATATAACAATGACTTGTACTGCGATCCTCACTTTCTTCAACTACTTTTCATTGTGCAGAAAGTACATTCTGGCTTTACAGTTACCACATGTCATTCATAGGAGTGTAATGTACAGTAATGAATCCAGATTAATACCAGAATATAAAGGACCAGAACCCTGACCCACAGAGGGACAGGGGCAGAGCAGTAGTTTTAGTCTGTTTGTTTAGAAAAACAGAAACACAGACTTCCAGGTAGTCAAGCAGAAGGCAAAATGTTTGCAAAGCTTTGAGCCAGTGTAATATGACATACTTAATATCATAGTCCAGCATATTGACAATAGACCACACCACAGGGGAAGGGTGAACTTCAGGGCCATTGAACATTGAGTGTTCCTAATATAGTTCCAGAAGAGAAACACCTGTGTGAAATAAGTTTGTGATAATTCACTCTGAAAAGTCAGTGTTCAATAGCCCTCAAAATTTCTCATTTCTTCCCTGTGGAGGGGTAGTCCAAGGACTGCTCAGTGGGCTGCAGCACGAAGTAGATAGGGAAGGTTGGTTTAAGACTCCGGGATTCATTTATACTGCATGCAAGCTATTGCTGTGCTGCTTTGTTAACTGTATAAGATATATTATAGACTTCTTAGGTTCTAGGCCCCAATTCAGCTGAGCACTGAAGCACAGTTTCAGCATTAAGGAAGTGAATTTACTTTTGTTAAATTAGTAAATTTAAAGAGGCTGTATTTATTTTAAAGCCATTAATAATGTTTCAGTTCTATAATACTAACAAAGCCACAAATAAACAAGGATCAAATCAGTAAAGGAGTCAAGAATTTGTGGAAGGAAATTCTGGGAAGGCAAAATGTAAAAGTAGGAAAACAAAACAGACGGTGTGAAAATAATAATTAGGAAGGGTAAAAGCAAAAGAAATTATGGAGTAACGTAAATTTAACAGTGGGAAAACAAGTGACACATTAGCATATGAAATGACAACAAAGTTTATGCAATATTTCTTTAATGAGACAAAATAACGGCTCCTCCATAATCCCAAATATGTCTAAACAACAATATTGAAAACAATAATCAGGAATTAGCTCCAGTTTATTCAGTCTTCAAAATTCTATACCTCATGCTGGATTATTTTCAGTCCCCTAATCCTGTTATTCTTAGGTGTAAAGGCTAGGTACCGATGTTCCACATCGCACATTAAGCAGGCAGAAAGTGCTCTAAAGCCAGAACTGAAGGGGGGGCGGGTGCTCCCTCCTATCAGCAGCCCAGACCAGGCAGTAACATACTGCTGCTTGCTGGGCGGGGTCTGCAAGGAACTGGCTTTGGGGCTTTTCTCCACAATTGCCCCTGCTGGTTTCTCCCCACTAGCTGCTGCAGTGCTGACAGTCTCCAGCTGATGGAGGGGAGATGAGACTGGAGAGGGGCTGCTCCAGCAGCTCTCTGGGAGGCCAGTGCAGGCAGGCTCTGACCCCCTTCCCCCCCACTGAATGGCAAATTTCTGTTTGGTTCACTTGTGCTTTAACTTACAGCGCTTTAACTAAAGTGTGATAGAGCACTTCCACCAGGGGCCTTTTGAATGACTGTACTTATCCACAATGGTCAGGAATTTATATATGATCATGTCCAAGTGTAAAGTCCCTGACTTAATTTTCAAAGATTGGTAGGTTTGAGCACCTCATGTCATATATAGCAGGGACTGGCAATCTACAGCCTGTGGGCTGGATCCAGCCTATGGAGAGGTTCAGTCCAGCCCAGGGGTTGGATCCAGCATAGGGATTCAGAGGCTTAGGGCTGTTTCATGCCATCCATTTCTCCTTCAGTATTCCCCTGTGCTACGGACCTTACTCCTCCACTGCATCTGCCCTTCCCTTGCTGCAGAGGGACTGGGAATCTCCAGCAAGAGTGAGTGCAGGCAGTTGGCTGCTCTGGGGGTGACTTCTGGCCTGCAATCATGGCTGGGTCACAAGCTTTGGCCTGCTCTGGCAAAAGTCTGCTGATTCCTGATGCATAGTATGATGCTTGGACCACAATATTTTATATTACAAGCTTATATCATAGTTATAGCTAAAAAAAATTGGTACCTTCTGTCTCAGTCTGTCTATGCCCTGGACCAAATGCTGCAGTCCCAAATCTCACTGATTCTAGGGAATTTTGCCTAAATAATGACAGACGCCCTGATGTTTGCCAAAATCTAACATGAAATGAATGTGTTTGCCTTTCACTGAGGTGAGCAGGAACTGCATGTTTGCATCCAAGAACAGAATTTAACCTTGTGTGTCTATGAGTGAAAGCTACTTGTTTTATTTACCTTGAGTATGTCCCTTCATCGCTGCCCCCCACATAGTCCTCTCCACAGCCCTGCATAACTGATACAGCTAGAGAAATATAGCTGGGATTTCTTTCTCTAATTCATGCATCATTTCTGACTCAGAATTTTTATTAGGAAAACTGTAACAAGCAAAAAGAACAGCTTGAATTAAAGAGCCTGGGCTAAGTATGTAGAACTGATGCTTAGAAAAAACATGTTTTGACTTACACACTGAGAAGATTTGATAACGAGAGAATAAATATTGAATACTATGGTGTGATTATTACAGTCACTATCTTGACTATAACCAATTAATTAGCTTGAAAGAACAGATAAGTATTTAAACTAGTGTAGACTTAAACAGCAAAGGAATTTCTCTCGTTCATATGTTGATCTTACTGAACCTTACCTAAATTTTAGATGTGCTTTGTTGTTTGTTTGGGGGGGTTTTCTTCTTCTGGGATGTCCAGATTTATCCTGCTCTGTCAGGTTTAATTTTTAAAAAGTAATATACATAATGCATAACAGTGCTGCAGTTAATTTAATTTTAAGCTTTTTTTAATTTACTGGTTGGTTGATCAGCTGCTTTCTCCTAGCATTTTTCTGGGTCCTTTCTGAGGAAAGTCATGGGATGGAAAATACCTTAAAGAACTAGTGTCAATGGAGTATGGCGGGATAGGTTTCCATTTGCCCACTGACAATACCTACTCAACTTGCTTGGTATTCTATTTGCCTTCAAGAAATTGACTTGGATTAGATAAAAAAAAATTTGAAATATCAGTTGGTACATTGCATATGTACCTACCATACTGTGGGTAGGTTGAATGGTTTGTGAATGGTTTCTTTGTTTAAAATTTTGGTTTGTTTGTTTAAAATTTAAAGTTGAATGTGGAAAAGATTATTTCTAACCAGTTTACAGTGGTATTAAAAACTCACAACTAACTTGACCTGGAAAGGAAAAAAAAAGTCATTTTGTTCACAAATATCAAATCAAAATCTGAATTACTCGGTGACATGTATTTGTATCTTACTTATACTTACACTAAATTTTTTTATGACAACTTCTTTCCAGCATTCATTCCCCTAATATAACACTTCTACTTTTTTTCTTTGAGATAGTGGTACTCATGAAAAATAAAATAGGAATTATAGCATAGAGAAGTGCTTTCTGAAAGGCAAGAGGGTAGATTGGAAAGGTAGCATTAAAATATGTGCGTGCTCTCAAAATCTTGGGGCCACTCAGTTATTGTCTAGACAACATGTACAAGATCTGAGACAGCAAAGAAGAGGATTATCAGAGTTAGGGATACCATCCTGTCCTAGAGAGGCAAGTATTTTTGAGATTTCACTGCAAGTATCTTTGTTCAGCAAAACCAACAGTAAAGTGGCTTTGCATCAGCAGAGAAGTGCAAAGATGCTTCAACGCTACAGAAGGGCCTACAGTCTAATTAAATAATCTTGGCTAGGATTATGCAGGATTATGTAGAGCCATGCAAAGTAAAATGTATAACTCAAAATTGTTCCAACAGAGACAGCCCTTGTTACTCCTTCCACTGAATGGTGTTATACCTCCCTGCAGATTAATCCCAGTGCAATTTAAAATGCCCATGGCCAAGGCCACTTTTGCAGTGGGCCAACAAACATAGTTTCTTATTGCTGGCAGCTGGAATCACCCAGAATTTAAACTAGATTTGTGACAGTGTGTTCCTGCTGTTGAGGAAAGAGGATATGGTTATCTCACAGTGCACTGTTGCTGGAGGATTTCTATTGTCGTTTCAGTGATAAGTCATATAGAAGGAAGAAAATGATGTTAAAGATGAAAGGGAGAATACAAATAGACACTAGAGATGCTTGATGAAGGTAAAGGGTGGCTTATTTCCTGAAATGGAAATTGTGCATGTTTTGGTCTAGTGACTGGGAAATGCACTGAGAAGCCTGGTAAAAGTGTCACATGGTAAGAAATACATGGTAAGGAATGCCATAAAGGGCATGGTTTACTCTAGGCATTGTCTTTGAGTCACGTCTTTCGCCTTGTTTTTATTGGAATGGCTACACTTGCCAGTGGTTCATAGTCTATTCTGTAGTACCTTGTGAGGCCATTCATCTTTGAAATGTGAACATGTAACCTGATGGAAAAAGAGACATTAGTGAGGTCTGCTCACATCTTGGGGGCTATGAGATTATTTTTAGTCTTCCATGTTACTGTTAGCAACTTTAATTTTGACCCCATTGTATCATTTTTAACAGTTGGTACAAAGATTTTGTCTGTACAGTTTAGCTTTATTTCTTTAATTACTTTAATACACCTTCCAACTCAGTGACATTCTCTGACGTGGATCAGAGATTTGGGTTCAGTCCATTACGAGTGTTTGGGTTCCCTTCAAAAGGTGAATTTTTCTTATACCTTTGGAGTCTGTCTGAAGATCCTAAGATAAATAATAGAAAAATAGTGATTTAAAAACTAATTCCTAATACTAACCAGACCTGGCTGTCTAGATGAAGAATAAGCTTCAATAAATGGGAGACAGATGCACGGCTCTTCAGTATGAAGAGTAGCGAGGATGCAGAAATAGAAATAGGTTTTTCATTACATGAGGGATTATTCTCAGGCCAGAAATGCCGAATATTCTGTGGACCGCAGCTGCACTTTCTGTCTGCTGTTGTATTAGCCAGTAATAGTAAAACAATGATGTGGTGCCAGAGACAGCTATTTGTTCTCAGAAATACAGAAAAGTTGCTTTTGTCTACTTTAGCCTGGATTGCTGGGTTTTACTGTATGGTGTATCTTAAACTTCTACCCTTTTTGCAGTAAATGAGCTTCAAATTAATGTACACCTTACTTGAGTGCTCCCTGGATATGTGCACACAATTACTGACACATGCTCTTATTGCCACTTTTTTTCCTTCTTCATCTAATAGTTCTTAGTCAATTTTGAGTCTTGGTATTTGTCAGTCTGCCCTAGGTCATTCCGATTAGCTAGACTCCCAGGGCCAATCACTACCCATCTTCCCTACAGGCAAGGAACCATTTTAGTGATACTGAAAGCAATGAACCTATGAACGTTTAAAAAAATAGCAAACGCATCAACCAATTATATCTTGCCATGTGATTTGGTTTCCATCATGTGATCACTAGTGATTAATGTCCCATTTTGAAAAGGATTAGAAATAGTGCTGGTTTTTAAGAAAAGAAGAGTTTGGTAGAGCTTCACTCAGACTCATTTTTGCTGTTTTTAAAGGAAAACTGCTGTAGATGAAAGGCCTCAAATTTCACCTACTTTCATCTTTTCCTCTAAAACCTGGACAGACAAAAAAGAGAGAGAACCTATATTTTTTATGCATATTTGTATCAAGTAGTTTGATGTATATAATTTCACTTCCTCAGGGATAAAATATGTAAAGTGGTATATTTCCCCTCCACAAAAGCCTGTAAACATTTTTCTTCATTACATTGTTACCAAGGGAAAATAGTTGTGTACAATGAGTCTTCCACTTCCATAGCACTTATAAAGTACTGTATTGTAATGCTATGTGATTATAAAGTGTGTGCATCAACTTACTACTCAACATTTTTCTTATAACTTATTAAATAGGTGGTTGAAAAAAGGTGGAATATCAGGCAATGGAGGGGTAGGGTATTTTAAGAATGTACCTACCATTTGTTGATGTAGATTTTCTGCATTTCATCGCTTTAAAAACTTTTTTTTAAATACAATGGCAAAGTAAATCAATACAATGGTAATGGCAAATTAGATAAATAGCTTCATGGTACAGTCTATTCTCTTTTTAGTTAATGACAGTTACCCATGAATGACAATCCTGCCACTGTCAGAGACATGAACTGGATGGACCATTGGTATGACCCAGAATGGCACATCTTATTTTCTTCTGTTCTTACCTTAGAGATGGAAGAATCTTTTGAAAGAGGAACTAAAAGGTGCATATAATATTGGTTATCCCCTTGTACATTCAAATGTCTTAATTCTTACATTACTTAAAGCAATTTTCCACAGCCCAAGTATGAGAAAACTGTAAAAACCTTTGTTTTAGACCACTTCTGCATTTTTAATGGCAAGAACAGGTTTTTCCTACTAAAGTTGTTGACTCACTGCTGCAAGATGTGGTTTCTTGGAGTTAGCAAGTAAAAGCTCTGCTATCTGACATCCCCCAGGAATGGGGGATGCCGGTTAATCAAATATGCCAGTTAAATATGCCGCGTTCAGTGCACCAGGGCTTTCACTCCCTGGTGTCAGTGTGCCAGGGGACAGGAAGGGGGGCCCCGTGCAGGCTGCTTTGCCCTGGGCCGTGGTCCACAAGAAAGAAGTGAAGAAGAAGACGACAACCTCAGCTATTCATCCCCCTTCTCTCCCCACCACCCAGCCTGTCTCTCACCCATTGACTCCTCAGTCTACATCTTCACTGACTGCCTATCTTGTATGCATACCAGACCAGCCTCTGGCTTCTTTGCTTTTCATTCCATCCAGGAAGAGCACACACCAACTGCTGAAACTTACTTAGGCTGACAAAGGGTTTTTGAACCCAAAAGCTTGCTTAATTTTTTTTTTCCAACTATTTAAGTTGGTCTAATAAAAGATATCAGATTCACCCAAAGAACCTTGTCTGTCTATGTCCTTAGACCAACACGGCAACAACCTACACCCCTGATAATTCTTTCACATATTCACGAGTAGGCCCAAATTGCAATGTCCACACATGCAAATACATGCAATATAACCATGTTCAAATTGGTAAGGAAGAGGCATTATTTACTTTCTTTGTGACTAGGAGTTGGAAATTTAAACTTTCTTTTCTGAAAAAAGAACACATACCACAGGAAGTTCTCGCTACACTACAGTACCCTTTACAGCATCTCTCTAGCTAGTTTGCACAGGATTTGGGGGCTTTTGCCACCCTTCTCCCTGCTGGGATATCACTTGTTAAGTATGATTTGACCTACTTTCCAGCTCTGTATGTGCACTATATTGCATTTTATCATCCTGACACAATGAAATCATACTACCACCCTATTGGGACAGGTTGAGCAGGCCTTTGAAATCTACCTGTAGCAGCAAGTGTGATCCTCATGAAGTTACCAGTCCTTTTGCCAGCTCAAGAGGTAGAATTCTCAAAGTTATACATCAGCCCTGGCTTCTGTAATAAATTATATTACTAATTGTTCTCTAGGCCAGATGCAAGTTAAAGGATTATTGCTTTGTATAAAATAACATGTAAATGAAACTTTCTGATTAGTCCGGAAAGATAAGCATGGCATTATCCTATTCATCAGTTTAAAACTTTTCCTAAGCATAAATACTGGTTTTTGTTTGTTTGAAGCCTTCTTTTGGGAATCAGAGATTTGAAGGGAAATGAAAGGTTACAATAAATAAATAACAGTTTTGGCTCTAGATTATAGAAGAGGTAGACTTGTAGCAGACAAAATTATACTGTGTATTTCAGTAAGACAGTTAATGTATATGTGACTAATTACAATGTGCAGATGTTTTCATTTATTTACTGTAACAGATTTTTTATTCTGTTCTCGTGTATAAAATGACTCCATCAATTTAAAAATCACACTTGTCTTATTTTTATGGCTAGTATCACAACATTACTGTACCTATTACTATGACTATATATGTTCTTACTTTACCTCATAGAAGCTAGCAATGTATTTTCCCTTTCTGCATGGAGAATACTTTGCATGAAGCCAAATCCTGCCATCCTTGGAAAGTTTTTCTTTTAAGCATTTTATTGGAAGAGCCCACATGATTAACATGAATCAACTGCAGCTTGGGGAAAGCTTAATCATTGTTTATGTGGATCTTTCCGCACTGGGGAAAGAGAAGGTTTTGTTGCTGTTGTGTGTGGGTTGGTTTTTTGTTTGGTTTTGGTTTTGGTTTTTTTCTTTAAATGGGTCCTATAACCACGGAGTTGTTAAAGGCACTTAAAGGCTGGGGTAAAACTACTGAAACTGAAACTTCGTCTACTTCCTGTGAAATTTACTTTAAGTCAAGATGATGGCATCCTTTTTACTGATTAATATTATACAGTGATCTAATACAATTTTACAGCTGATAGAAAATTATATTCTTTTTAGAATAATCACTAGCTAAGTGATGCAGCAAAATCATTTTGTATTTTCATAGATTTCATAGACATTAGGGCTGGAAGGGACCTCGGAAGATCATCAAGTCCAGCCCCCTGCCCCAGGGGCAGGAAGTCAGCTGGGGTCAAGGATCCCAGCAAGATAAACGTCCAAATGTCTCTTAAAGGAGTCCAGAATAGGTGCTTGCACCACCTCTGGAGGGAGCCTATTCCAGGCCTTAGGACTTGGACAGTAAAGAAATTCTTCCTTATGTCCAGCCTCAAATGTTCTTGGAGGAGTTTGTGACCATTTGACCTTGTCGTCCTGTGGGGTGCTCTGGTAAAGAAGCATCCCCCTAGATCCTGATGCACACGCCTTATATACTTAGTTTCAGAGGGGATCTGGTGGCCACCTGTAAACTTGCCAAGGGGGACCAGCAGGCAATGGGAGAGTCCCTGTTCCCCGGAGCACTACCGGGGGTAACAAGGGACAACGGCCAAAGCTGACTGAGAGTAGATTCGGGCTAGATATCAGGAGGCACTACTTCACTGTCAGGGCGGCTAGGACCTGGAAGCAACTTCCCAGGGAAGGGGTGCTCGCCCCTACCCTAGGGATCTTCAAAAGGAGGCTAGACAGCCACCTAGCTGGGGTCATATGACCCCAGCAGCCTTTCCTGCCCATGGCAGGGGGTCAGACTTGATGATCTGCTCAGGTCCCTTCCAACCCTACCAACTATGAAACTATGAAACTGTAGGATTGGGCCCATATTTATTTAGATGTTAACACCTGAACTAAAGGGCACCTATACACATGCATTGATATGCATGTAATTACAGCACATCAGAGAAGACTTGATTAATTATTGTGGTGGTAATTACTGTAATCCAGCAGACTCCAGCATCACATGTATCAGCATCTCCATGCTGAAAAATGGTGGCAGGGGCAGCTCATTCGATGAGCTTTAGTTAAAGCACCCCTGCCACGCATGGGGACGCTGATATATATGATGCTCCCCATGATTTAATTAGAGCAGCTCTCAGAGCCGCTCTAATTAAAGAGCCCCTCCCATCCCCGCCCCCCACAGCATGTGTATAAATGTCCAACTTTTTGCAGCAAGTAACAAAAGCTGCACATTTTCTATGGTAAGTGATTAGAAATTAGTTAGCTAACCCTCTCTACTTCAACCAGAATAAATTGGATCTCAGTCCTAGAGAGCAATCTGACAATATATCTGTGCAGAGACCTTTTAAGAGTTTCTGCTGATGTATGAAGTTTAAGGCCAGCAGATTCCTCTGCAGGATCAAGACCTCAGTGAATATTTTTGTCTTCTTTTGAATTGATTTCCCTAATTGTCCTGTATAAAGCCTTGGCTGTGTAGACACCAACTATTATTTGGGTCTTTAACCTACATTTAGTTGTAATTCCTTGCTTTATTTTATTAAAGGAAACTAGCTATCCAATAGGACTAGATTTTCCTGCAATAAGCAAGCATAACTTCATAAAACATCTATTACTAAGGTATTTTAAAATGTTACCATTTTTTCTTTTAAAAAAAACCTCTCTCACAAACCTAATTTGGTGTGAGAAATGTTTTAGATTGAATGCCTTAATAAAAAGTTATTTTTTGTCCACAGAGGAATGGCTGCTGTGATTGAAATTAAATATGGAACCATGCTGCTTATGAGTAATCTTACTATGCAAGAGCAAAAAAATTGACTTGAGGGGTTGGGGGGGGAGCATTCTTTTGTTTAAATAGGCTAAACATTTCAATATAATTACATTTGAATGGATTGACAAGAAAGATGATATAAAACTATTCCTTCAAAGTCAATGAGCTTTAAGGCTAGGTACAGAGAGTCAAAAAGCCTGAGGTGGACTTGATTCAGTCTTTCCAGATTAGTCTAAACTGCACAGATTAAATTGAAGCAGAAGTGAACAGACATTTACCTTTGATTCAAGAAATACAGCCACATGCCTGCAGTGACTCAGGCCAGAAGCCAGTGGGCACTAGTGCATGGCTCTCTGGCTGTGTTCACTTCCTCTTCCTGCTGCCCTCGAGGTCTCTGGGCTTTAAAGTCCAGAATTACAGCAGCAGGACTCTGCAGGCTTGCTCATCACTTCATCTTCCTGCTTCCAGGTACCTCTGGGATTTGTAGTTTACAGCTGTAGCCAGCAGTAAGTTTGTGCAGGGGAAGGGGTGTTTAACCCACCCTCCCTGGCCCAAAACCCCAGCTAGGGTTTGCCTGGAGTGGGGGAAGCCCCCTCCTACCATTCTGCCAAGGGCTGGAAAGAATGCTGGGGGACTGTGATTTAACTTAAACCAGGAAGAGGTCTGGGACAGAAGGTCCATAAATTGGTTTGACCCAAATCAGTTAAATCTGATACTACATTCAACCAGGTTTATCTTATACCAGTTTCAGCATTTTGAAACTGGTTTATGTGCACCGAGCTTCTATAAATCGGCACTAATAATATTTAGCACTAGGTCTTTTTAGATGTATCTCTTAATTCCTAAGGTGAATTAAGTATTACTAGTTTTGTATTAATTTATAGGTAAGTATACTTATTTTTGGTGACATTTTCAGTTTCAAATTTGCTGAGTGTTATGTGTCGGATTAAAGAAAGAACATCCGGTTTTAGAAAGGACCTAGTTGTAGTGATGCTGAAGCATATGATCATAAACAGATAAAACAGACATCTTAGCATGTTGTATTGGCTTCCAGGTCTATTCACTTTCCCTCAAGACTACCTGCCTGCCACAACTTCTCGCTAAAGAAAGCCCAGTGGAGTTTCCTATCTTACTACCATAAAATATTTTAAAAACCAGGAAACTGGGCCTCTAAAATCATAGGGTTGTTTTTTATAATAATTTTAATTGTTTTTGTGCTCTTTTATGTTCCTTTTTTTCTATTAATCTTTCATATGCTTCTGTTGTACCTTATTATGTTTTTGTGACTGTCAGGGCTAGAAACATATTTTTCCCTTCTTTTAACTGAGAAATGAAATTTCCATGACTATCATGTCTCCAGACTCACTTGAGCTTTAAGAAAAGCATCAAAAATCACACATACCAATACTAATGCAGTAGTGCCCACCTCAGCTGTTCATGATTAAGGAATTATTCAATTAAAAAAAAATTAATTACTATATATTTTTTTCCTTCTGGTATGTCCTTTGAACTTTCCCTATTCCATGCTCCCTCATATGTATGAAAATTACTGCCTCTATCTCTCACCCATGTATAGAATAGTATTTCACCTCTGGCCCATGGGCCATAGAGCCATTTCACCTGGCCCAAGGGGCTCCTCATAGATCTAGAAATTTGTCTGTGGAGGTATGGTGATAGCATTAATTGCCACTCTCTTGCTGCCAAACTTTCAGACCTGCAGGGTGCCCCACAAGCCAGATAACATGCCGCAGCATGCTATATTGGGCTGGTGCATGGGGTCAGGCCAGCATGCAGCCAGATCCAGGCACACGAAATCAAGCTGACATGCAGCTGGATCTGAACACACAGGATTGGGCTGGTATAGGGCCAGACTTAATGTGCAGAGTGGGTCTGGCATGCTGGTTTGCACCCTCGGACTGATTCCGTGTGGCATCTGGATTGTGGATAGACCTTGTGCCATTTGTCCAGTTTATGAGGCCAGAAGGTGATCTTGTTCCCTGGATTATCCCTACTTCCATTGAAATTGTCAACTACTAGTCCAGTCCTGTTCCCCAGACTCTTATCACTTCTGTTTTCACATCTAAATAGCCCTCCCATTAATTTTGCTCTCTCCTTCCCCTTCCCACATCAAGTAAGTGCCAGAGAGTAAAATAACCAAACTGAAACTTCTATCATATTAGATCTGAAGTTAAGCCAAACAGTTTTAAAGCCTCAGAGTGGGAGTTTTGTTATATGTTAATTTTAGGCAGCTCCTGGAGCTCTTAATCCCTGGATTGCCCACATAGTAACATGTAAAACTAGTTTTAAGCAGCCTTTAGGCAGCTTAAAGTTACACCACTCCAGGGCAGGTTTATCTCTGATCTGTGTTACCCAGCTGATGTTTCATTAATGTCCAGTCTCTTCCCATAAGATGCCCAAGTTGCAGTGCTTCTGCATCCTAGGATACATTGTCTCCTCCCCCACCCTCCTGTGCAGATAACGTTTCCACCCCCCTGAACTCTGTTGCCCCAGAGGAAATTCTGGCACCAAGCCAACTCTGCCTACTGCCTTCAGGGATGTGACCTTTCCACCCCCTGAGTTGCAACCCCATGCAAGGAGCCAGCAGAGCACATGCCAGCTAACCAGCTGAACTTTTCCTTTACCGCCAACTCAAACATCTTATCTACCATGAGCCAAAGGATGCATCCCCTGAACCCTAGTAACTGGAGAGCTAATTGGAACTGCAGTGAGGTGCTGGACCTCATAGCAGTCTGGGTAGAGGAGAGGACTATTGCTATGACTGCAAAGGAAACAAAAGGCAACCTGCAAAATCAGGACATCTATGAGAGGGTCGTGGCACAGATGGTGGCTCAAGTGCATCAACAAAACTGCCTGAAGATCTGGACCAAAATAAAGTCCCTAAAATCCCTCCATATGAGGGGCAGGGATGCCAACAAGGTGTCTGGGGCAGCCAAGTTCCTGATTTTCTTCCATGAAGAGTTTGTTGAGATCCTGGGGGACCACATTGTCACTTCTTGCCACACCATGCAGTGGCCAGCCAGGTCTCAGGGCACAGAGAGCTTCAGCCATTTTGAAGCTGGTTTGTGTGCCATGAATTTCTGTTCTGTTACATGTTTAAACCAGTTTCTGATGACTTAAACTGGTTTATGTGCAACTTCTGTCCCTATCCTGTGTGAATGAGCAGCAGTCTTATTAACATACTATGTATTAAGTCAGTTTGAGCCTTGTATTAACTAATACATATGTTATCATGATTTCAATTTCCAGAGTAGACAAGCTGTGAGAGAACAGTTCCTGCAGAGTAAGATTGAAGGATATCAGCAGGAGTATGTAGGGAATCTTTCAATGCTGATCTTTTCTGTGGATGATCAGAAAATTTCAAACTCCAGGACTATAAATCTGGTACCTTTTATTATAAGTTTAAAAAGAAAGTTATTTGAAATAGGATCCAATGTAGTTGAAATTCACTATACCAATAATCTTGTTATCTTCTAAGGTGAAGAAAACAACTTTCATTTTGTTTCCAATATAACTTGGTAAAGAGAATTTTGTAGTAAAATGCCCGCATTGTATTTGCCTATTACTGTTTGTTTTCTTCTTTTGGAGCAAGCTCTAAAACCAAGTGAAACTTTTAGGAATTAATAATTTTTCTAAGAATCTACTCTTGCCTACCTCAAGCCCACCCATCCATTCCATTGTCTAAACTTGCCACTTTTTCCTTTGCTTTACTCTCAGAATTCAAGGTAAAAAGCTGATACCATCATTATCAATAGGAAAAGTGTGTGGGGTGGGGGGGAGGAGTTAATTTTGTTTATTGGTTCACTGTTTGTTGGAATCGTGGCGATGCTCCTCCATGCTTGAAGCACTCTGATTGGCTGTTTCTGTCAGCCAATCAGAGTGCAAATAAAGTGTTACGGACAGACAGACAGACATAGGCTTTTCTAATATTAGGGGGAAAAAATATATATATATATATTCTTTATAATTATAAAGAAGAAAAGCACTGTCCATACTAGACTTTACCAATAACACATCTTTTTTTTTTTATCTATACATTGCTGTCTTGATAAAACAATGAATATACTCCTTTTGGGCTCATGAAAATTGTGTGGTTCAGTTAGGATGGTCAAAAAGTAAAATGACACATTTTACCAGCCCACACAATCCATGTTTTGCTTTCAGAACTTAAGTGTTTTAAAGCTATGACTTTGTAGTCATATTTCCTGGATGGATACAGCAGGACTGAGGCCTTTATCTGGATTGCCCCAAGACAGCTTGTGGTGAATACTTATTCCTAAATCAGTGTGTTGTGGCTCACTGGTAACAGAACATCACATTTGTTTCATCTCCTCTGCAGCTGTAGCAGAGTTTTCCATCAGCTTTAGAATGAATAACTCATGCAAAAGTGACAGAGATCTGAAAATTCATTTTTCTGTCCTCCAGAGTTTCCCAGCAGGTTTCCTCAAAAACTCTTCATGATAGAGAGCAATGGACCAGGAATGTTCTCAGTGTTTAAGGGTTCTGAATTTCTCATACTGTGGAGAATGATAGCATTAAAATAATTCATTTATATAATAAACTATAATCTATATTGTAATATGCATTAATTACAAAATGTATTAAAACTGGCTTATGATAATGAAACATGCACTCTATCTGGATAGCATATACTGGAGAATACCAAGCATCATATTTGACTTCTGTATCCAGACTTATTAAGATGCTGTTTGGCTAACTTTGCAAATTATCCCTGTTTTCATTCACTGAGAAGTTTGCATTTCCATGATTATGCCTTGGTTTATGCCAAGTGCCAACTACTGAAGTCCTAAGAGTGTATATTTTACATGGTGTTATACCTCTTGCAAATTTGAAATATCAAGAGAGAGCCTCTGTGCGTTTTACATGCTGACACAATATATATGCTTATTAAGGGATTCTACCAAGCTTTTATTCTACATGGTTGATGAGATTTGGTCAAAACTGATAGGCAGGCCCCAGGTTTAACACACCTTTAAATACGTTAGTGGTCACAGTCATCTCCTGATATCTGAAGTTACAAACCCTAAACAAGACTGAAGCACAGTTTGGTTTGAGTGCATTGCTGATCAATAAAAAGTCAGCCTTTGCACACAGTAACCACAAAGCACAGTATATCAGATGCTTCAATAATTCCATATATTAATATGGCCTCTTAGAGAAGTGTGATGCCAGTAAATATCACTCATAAGATTACTTAAAAAGAAAAACCAGAGGCAAATCCAAAAAATCTTTTTGCTCATTCTGCTTTTGGCAGAATATTTAAAATTCAACAGGGCAAAATACTGATAAATGTTCAGTAGGGAACTAACCTGAATTGTTTCGGAAAAGAATGGTGTGGTGTAATATCAGTATGCTTTTGTTTCTATGATGCACATGAGTAAGCCTAGATGACTATGTTTCTCAGTCACAGAAGCACGGTGCTGGGTTTTTTTTTTCTTTTTATGCTGTTTTTGTCAGCAGAATGAGTACAAAAATGTGCAAAATATCTTCATGATATGTGCCTGCTGGTCCATATGAAGCAAAACACAGCAGAGTAGTGTCTGGTTTTACTGCCCTCAAGATTACTCTTCAAGTGCTTACACTCTGGCATAATCAACACTGGTACTTGCTGCCTGCTGCTACTTAAAAATGCACAGAGAATGAGCTAGAGCGAACAGACTGCAATCCAGGTCCTGGGAAATTCTGCCAGTATTTATTGTATCTGGAAATAGCTGAAGCCCCTCTTCTCTTATTCATCAGCTGGGAGACAGTAATCTCTCTCTGTTTCTCTGTTTCTCTCTCTCTCTCTCTCTCTCTCTCTCTCTCTCTCTCTCTCTCTCTCTCCCCCCCCCCCCCCCCCCCCCCCCCCCCCCCCCCCCCCACACACACACCCCCCTTACATGCCATGCAGATCATCAGAATTAAATTTATTAGCACATAATTTATCCAACTTCCCCAAAACCTTTTTGGTATTGGGAAGTAAGCATTGTGATTTATTGTTGCTCAACATCTAGGGAAGATTCTGACTTTGAGACAATGGCAACTCAAACACAAAATCAGCCTGTGTTTGCAACTCAGAATGGGGAAGAAAAATGGGGACAAGTTTCCACTGTGACATTCCTTAATAATGGGGGCTTGATCTAGGACCATGCAGGAAATCAAGGATTCTTTTTTTTTTTTAAGCCCCGAGTGTACCCAATTAGACGGTCCAACCCAACAAAGACTGTGTATGGGCCTGTGGAGTTCTCCCACAGCAGCCATGGGAAAAGTGTTCTGTACCCACTGCAGCGGTGTGGTGGGACAGAATATAGTGAACTCTCACAAACAGGCATAGAAAAGAGTTCTGTTGAGTGTTGGCACTGGATTTATGACCCAAATATCTCCTTCTGGGGGGACCCAAAACCCTCAGACCAACCACGCCCTTTCCATTCAATAATAGGCAAATTTAGTGATACGCAGTGATCACAGAAAAAAAAATACAGGCAATTCTATAGCTACCAATCCTAGGGCTGTCATCAGAGTCAAGGTATGTCTAGCCAGGATGCAAGCTTCACTCTGAGGTTGTCTCTTGAATGCCAGATGTCAGCAGCCTGGAGTTTGGAGGCTGAGGCTCACCGACCACCCCTGGGGTTGGATGAGACAGGCTGGTGGTATGCCCTCTTTCCATGGTGCCTTGGGTTCCCCTCTTTGGGGCCCTTTTGTTCATGTGGCCTTGGGTTCCCCTCTCGGTGACCCCTCCTGGAGATGGGAACCCTTTGTTGCTCTACAGTCCTTTCTTTTATATTCTTTTCCCCTCCTGATGAATCTCCATCCATGACTATTGCTGATTGGTCCCTCTGTGGTCATCATATTGTCCACCTTCTGGCCTATCAGCATATTCCTTTGTTTCACAAACTCATCACATGCACACATCCTAATTTGGGCTTTCCCAGTATCCTCCTAATTTAGTCTGTTCCCCCAAAACGGGAACTCTCAGACCACCATTCCTGAGCCTTGTGAGCTGGTGCCACCTTATCTCATGTTATGGAACAGTGTGGTACATGTCCACAATTTCCCAGGGTATCTGTATATCCGTTGGCCTTGGTGTGTTAGACACACTGTCTGCCTTAAAGGCTGTGACAACTGTGAGACTCTGTGACCAGGCCTTTAGAAATCAATTAACCCTTGCTGCCACCCGGACTATTGTTCTAATGCATATATATATATTACCTATAAGCCTATTCCCCAAAACAAACCTCTACAATTTTCTAGCCATCACTGAGTAGTCAGAGCATACATTGGCCAACCGTAATAAGTTGTCTTTCTGTCTTTGTAGCTATTTGTCATATGCAGTGCTCCAAACTAAAAGGCAAATATTTTAATAATTATCAATCTGTGATATTAACTTTCAGCAAAGAGAGAGGAGGAATACATGAGTAGAATAATATATTTTAGCTTGTGTTGCTTTTCACTGGCTTGGACTGCTGCCTACCGTGTCAGTGCATGCATTCCACCAAAAATAATGTTGCTGTCTCTGCCTGATAATTGTTCAGCTATCTTTTCAATTACAACACTCAACAGTGACATGTCATATGTAAGGATATGTAACAAAAGATACATTTAAAAGTATTGTGTTACATCTTCTGTATTGCTGTTTACATTTATGGAATCAGCAGCCTACTTGCTCCCCCTCTCATATTTATAACATGTGTTTCTGGCTTCCAGTCCCCCAGTAATGGTCTTCACCATGTTTCTCTGTTTCACTTTGAGGATAGTGGTATTTTAGCATTGCTTCAGAATAACTCCATAATGCCTAAAAAGGACTTGAAATTTTCTAGAATTAAAATAATAACAGAAAAAAAAAGAAAAGTCCACTGCTCCTGAAATCATATTGGAATAAGCTTGACTTGCAAGACTAAAGTGCAAAGGATCTGGTCCTGTTTGTTTGACTCTGCAGATTCAGGCATTTCTGCTTTGGTTTGCCATTTGGAAAGTTGTGTGCCACACTATAGATTAGAGGCTTTCATTTAAAGTGTATAATATGCAGAAAATATGAGGTATGTCTGGAGGGAAGGCTGTAAAAGTTGGCCCTACTGTCCAAATGTGTTTTATATGTTAGAGGCTTTGTCTGCACTTGGTTAGTCTTCATTTCAGCCATTGTGGTTAGCAACCAGTATTGGTGTTGCTGCAGTCCCCCTCCATCAGGCAGACAATGAAAGTCACTGCTGTGAAGCTTACTCCTGCTTTAAATTGCACAAGCTACCGCAGTACAAATCACAGTTGTCCTCATTTATCAGAAGGGCTTATTACCTACCATGATTGAAAATGGGACAGATTCCAAGTACAGACAAAGTCATCAGGTATTTCTACAACGCTCACCTCTGTGGCATCTCGTTTTGTATTGTTTTGGATGTGGCTGTTGCATTTTAGTTGGCTTGCATTGTTCTCAGCAATTTTGCCCTGAGTTTGTGTTCAGACAAATTACATGATTTTTTTTCCTAGTTCACTACCATTGTACTCAGGCATGATTTGCAGCCCTGAGGAACATAATTGGAGCTGTAAGGTATGAATGGGCCCAAACCATAATATTAGGGGTCAAAATCTGCCTCGGATTTGCATTAGGGACTCCTGTTGAAGTCAGTAGCAGCCCTCCATGTCTTTGTCATAGAAGGACTAGGCATGAAGTGGTTAAGTTTTTCTAGGTAAATTCTAATTTGCTGTGTAACTTGCTCATCATCACTGTGGATTTATGTGACTAATGTGGCAAGAGGATCTCTTCAAATTATGTTACAAACACAAGAGACACTTTGATGGGCAGAGCAAAGATGACTCTGGTAAATGTATACATTAATGGCCTTATCCATCAAACCTTACTCACATAAATAGATGCATTGATATTAGTGAGCAAATAAGGTTTACTTTTGTGAGTAAGGGTTTACAGGATCATTCCTGGCAATCTATATAAAGAGCCCTTTCAGTTGCTAAGAGACAAGCTGAAAGGTAGGTTTCATTAAGAACATTTTTACATTGTTGAAGGAATTTTTTTAAGTGCCGCTCTGGTCCATGGTTCATTGGGTTATATTTGAGGCTTTTCTGAAGTAGAATTGTTATAAAAAATAATCTGGGCTTCATTCACAATTGCATTATTCCATTTTCACACTAATATAACTCCACTGAGACTAATGGATTTAGACCAGCATAAGCCAAGAAGAGCAGGA
>NW_005841843.1:4721380-4759318 GCF_000455745.1 Alligator sinensis
GCAGGAATGACTCCGTCTCTATATCTCTAAATGGAATGTATTCAACCTTCTCTCTGCCATATACTTTATCCTAAGAAAAATCAAAAGGCCAATTAAATTACATCAAGTCACAGTATGAAGAAAAAAGGAAAATTTCTGCAATATTTTTGCATGTAGTAAAACTGATCTGAAACATTTATGTGTTCAGAATTGTCTCACAAGCACATTTTTTCTTGCTCTGTATTTAAAAATTGATAACCTGGGGAAAAAGACTGCTGAGTTATAAAAACATTTTTTTCCTTGTAATTGTGTCATCTACTGGTAAGACATTATTGAACTTAAGGTTTGAATTTGTAAATGACCTTGACTGAGGTTTTATCATTTAAAAATCTCCTTTTAATGGTTTGTGTCTCTGCAAGGCCAGATTCCTTTTACAGGTAGAAATATTACAGAAGGCCTTTTTAAATTGGATCATCCAGCATTATGCAAAAACTAAAATGGGAATTTTTCTGCCTTGAACTGGATGACTTGCATTTGAGCAGTTCGTGGAGGGGGGGAAAGGCATCAATTTGGAGTAAAGCTGAGTAATCTGAGGACTCCTATTCTTGCCTATGGCTCAGAGAGCCAGCTTGCAAACTCTCCAGGGGTAACTGGGCCACCAGTCTCCTGGAACTGGCAGCCCGTTATTGGCCTCAGCTGTGGGAATAATCTTCACTCTGTTGATTTTTGCACATGGAGGCTGTTTAATGTCATGAGAATGACACTGCTTTGTTGTGCATTCTGCATCTTCTGAGCCACTGAACTATTCCTTACAGGGGAAAAAATGGCTGCAGCATGACACTATGCTCGGTGCACATAATCCCCTCACTTCCACTGCATGCAGCACATATGCTGTATTCATGCTGTGTAAATAATGTATTTTTGTAACCGATGATCTGTCAGACCCCTGCCTCCCTCCTCCAAATTAAATAATGATGCAAGTTCAGGGGTTTAGGGTTTTTTTCCCTTCTTTTGATTCAAGTTGCAAAATAAGAGTTTGCATGTCATTTTTTCCTTTCCTCAATTTTGCAAAGGAAAGCTAACAAAATCTATTAGTTGTTTGAAGAGAGAATCACTAGCCTGAAACTCTCATTCTTAAGCTGTTTATTTCCCATTGAATAAATACTTTCCCAAATGGTTCTGTGAGACAAAAGATTGCATATGTAAGGATGCCTCAGTGTCATTAGAAGAACATTTTTTCTGACTGTGAGCTTCCAGTATTTACCTAGGTGAGTCTCACATGTTGAGTACTAATGTGTACTGAAAATACCTTAAAGAGTGAAGGTCTGTCTTAATGATCTTTGCATCAGATATGAAACACACAGATCATAGATTCCAGTCTCTGAATGGCTGGAATGTACATTCTCCTGAGCTAGCTGTCTGTACTGTGGGGGTCTTATGGATTATAAAAATGAATTGGTTGTGTGGCCTCCTTTGTAAAATAAGATGTGGGGTAATAGCTAGCCATACTCTTTCCAAGACTCATCTTTTGTGCCTGCAGCTCTCCTCCCTGAGCTGTGTCATCTCCCTCTGCCTACTCTCAGCTTGTTCATGCCGGTAGGGGAGGTGAAAGGAGAGAACAGAGGAAAATGAAGACTGTTCTCTTGATAGGTTTGGCCCTAAACAGGCTAGCCACCTGCAGTCCTAGTGGGCATAGTTAAAATTCTCAGGCAAGCAGAAATGTAATTATTATTTGGCATATCTTTGCTCTTTGGGCAGGGCTGTGCATGCAGAAATAGGCAGGGAAATAAGGCACCAGCTCTGAATCTAGATCACTGACTCTGTCTGGTATGAAGGGAATAAATTGAAATGGGTGGTCTGGGACCCACTACCACCTAGACACAAGTCTGTAAAGGGCTCTGGATGACATGCTGTGCTTTATCTGGCTGCAACACGGGCTCCTGGTTTGACAGCCAGCCAGCTAGAAGTCCCGTTAGCGTTTGTGCTTGTACCTGTCAATCATACATGTCCTGAATGGGTTTTGGCCATGTACAAGTGCTAGATAGGGAATTCAATCTCTGCTTCAGCTTTCTGGCACTTCAGTCAGGTGAGACCATGAATGGGGAGCCATCAGGTGTTCCCTGGCTGGTAAATCAGGTTTGTACATGCAGTGAAAAATCCCTGGGAAGCTCATTGCAGCTACATACCTTAGGCCTCAAGACACTGCTCATAAAACTCATATATATCACTGTAAGGGTAGAAGTTCAATCCAGTGGCCTAGATGAAAGTTTGCTTGCTTCTCAGTGTCATTTTTCCTGGTTATCACAGTCCCTACCAGTGGCTACATGGGGTACATATAGACTGCAAAGCACTTTGGGCTCTTTTGTGGTTACAGGTACTTCATGATTGGAAGATAACCATGCCTTCTATCATGTCTTTGAGAAAAGAACTCTGCTAAAAATATTCTTCAGAAGTAGGGATTTAGCCACCGTATTTGATAGAAAATCTTCCTTTGGTGATTTCATTATAGTTTTTTGGGGAAAAGGAATCATGATGTTTTCCCTTCTGAAAATCATGGCTCTTGAAATTTTTAGTAAATATTATCAACTGGCTTTTAAGAAAATGTATTTATCATGATCTTTGGTGGTATTTTTCTTCATTAGAGAAACTTTAAACAGATGACTCTTGGAAAAAATGTGTTTTTTTGTTTTGTTTTAAAAAATTGAACTTTCCTTTATCAGCAAGGCTTTCATAAAAGCTGGACTAAACATCATATCATTTCTTCCTGTCAGCTCATGGCATAGAAGACTTGGTATTGAAGGTTTCTCATAAGTGTTAGTTCTCACAGTGAAAGTTCCCCTCCTATAACCTGAGTTTAAATACTATGAATTTGGAAAGCCTGCTGCAGATGATATCAGCGTTCATACTCATCTAAGGCCTTGGGCAGATTCATTTGAATTGCTTTGAAACTGCATATTCAAAATTCAATAAAATAAGAGAGTCTGATGGTACAGCTGCAGCATATCCCCTCCAGCTGGGTAAGCCGAGATGATTTCAAGGCCCTGGACTACCAAAGCCTGGGTGTGATCATCTAGAGATTATATAGATAGCTGCCAGAGAAGAGGCTCTGGCAGCTCAGCTGCTGCATTGCTCTCTGCCAGTTGATTTGTGGTGTAACAGTGGCTTTCATTCTAAATGGCATCCCTTGCTGGCTTTCCTAGACAGAGATTTGTTGGTGCCATTGTGGCTGTGGGCCAGTGGGAGGGGAATGGGTAGGATACAGGAAAAACAATAAAATCACAACACTCCAGTTGTTTTGAAAGTGGCTGGCCATGCTAAATACCTTAATATGGATCCAGTCTGTGGGCGGGTTTAATTAAATTGCATTCAGAACTCATAATTTGCCCTTGGGCAAACACCCTTGCTTTTCTTCAGAGAAGACAAGTCACATGATCTCAAATGAAATTTGCATGGTGCTGTACTCAAAAAGCTAATGTCAATCACCATCCCTTTTGTGCACATCAATCCCTTGATTCTTTAAGCCCACTTAAGTACACAAGAGTGTGTGTATTAATTACCTTGTCTGTATAGCAATGCTGTATGTCAAAATAATTTACTGTATGGTAGGCCCTTCTCTACATATCTGTTAAGTACTTACAAATATATATTAAAATGATGAAACGCAGAAGATTTTGGCTGTTGGGTTCCAGTCTTCTGAAGTGTGTGCTATTAGACTGTGAAAGTGTTTCCCGTATGCACTGTACAGCCTTGCTTGCCAAATAACTAGCTTTTCACCAGTACAGAACTTATCTCTAGAGCAGCGCTGCAGTACTGCTCTCCTTGTGGATTTCATAAACCTGGCTCAACCAGCACTGTGCCTAAAGGTGAGATAATCAGAGTGTACATGTAGGGACATTATTTGAGCACCATATCATTGGACTGTGTCGTATGTCCCCAGCTGCTGAAAGGGCTACCATGAAATTTAATTTAGAATTTTACAGACACATTTTGAATTGGAAATCTCAGTAATAACTTTCCCTTTGCTCAGCCTTTTAACTGTGAAATTCAGTTGGGGAGATTTGAAGCAGCAGGTAATGTTGCAGCACTCTAGAGGGATTTTGCCAGAATTCTGCTAAAGTGCTTGCAAGTGTCATTTCCATATTTAACTAATTTCAGTTTTTAATTAGCTCCATGTGAAAAATGAGAGTTCACACTGAGCTAAGCTGTCAGCATAGGCTCTTGTTTCCTTTCTAGCCTCTCAGGACAACTACGGAAAAAATCGCGGATGCTATAGTAAGAGTGCTCAAGCACAGCTCTTCCAGGCCTTAATGCTTTTCATTGACAGGGAGTAAATGGCAGTGTTGTGTCTAGCTTGCTGACATGAGGAAGAGAGGGTTCTGAAAGCAGTTCAGATACAGATTTGGTTTATTAAAGATTCACAGAACTTTTTAGACATGACCCAGAATAGGAGCCCACGGCAGAATAAATTATACTGCTGCTTTAGACGTCTCAGATGTCACACGGTCAGTTATACTGTTTGTAGCAACACATAATCATTTCAACCTAATTATTTATTGCATTGACTAATATTGAACTAGGCAGTATTATGCTTTAGAAAACACAAAGAGAAAGCAATTTTTTCCCTGGCACTTTCTGCAGCCTAAGCCCAAACAATGCAGTGCCCTGAAGGCTGTTGCTTGATTTTTAAGTCATGTGGTGCCCTGTAAAAAGATAACTGATTTTGCATTAAATTCCATAATGTAGTATAGAGATGGAAATTTGTTAATCCTGCATATGCACTGAAAAATTACCACCAGGGACTTGCATGCAAATACAAAAGTACACATGCCTCAAAAATGTATCCAGAGCTGCAGTTTTTGCCAACTGTGCAAAAAGAGGTGATGTGAACAGATTTATAAAACAATTTTAGAAAAAGAACAGATAGAGGACCTGAATATCATTTACATAAAATCCATTTCAATCGCTTTGTTTGCTTTTAAAAAGAAGGTATCTATTAAAATACCAAAATGGTATTTACATGGAAAATTAGCAATAAAACTCTGTGCTGCTGTTGCCACAGATTTTTAAGAGAGGTGGTTATTTACAGAGAGAAGTGAGTTTTATACTAGCTATTTTCAGCTCATCTTCATGTTCTAGAAAAATATTGGTACAGTATGTTGTACTTAAGACTGATGTAATTAGTTTGGACAGCCACTTTTGGTAGGTAGAAGCAGGTTTCTTCTACTAGACTATAACACCAAATATATCTTTCACAAATTAAAATTGATGGAGGAAACCTCAGTTACAACAGATAGTTTCTGGGCATTTATGTCTTGAAAGGAGATGCTAAAGTCACTGAAGAAACTTGTCAGATGCAGAAATGATATAGAGGAGCTTCCAATTATTTTTCTTCAAAATTATTGAGGATCAGCTTTATAAACCTGCTTTTGATGTTAAGCAAATACTCAAAAGGAGAATAAATCTACATTTTTTTCCAGCAGAACAGTCCCAGTAATGGTTGTGTCTTCCTGCTCTTTCAGAGCTTCAGAAAACAGCTACTATAACAGATTTATGTGTTTGGGAGGCTAGAGTTCCTATTACTTTCAGCAGTAAACTTCCTTAAAATGAAAATCACACGCCTTGACTGTAAAGTGAATTTAAATGAATATTGAGTAGGGAGACAGATGCTGGATGGATTTTGAGTATTGTTTAATTTGTAGAATATATATTATTTATTTTTCCTTTGGTCACAGTGTCCAGTGCCTACTGCCCTTGTGTGACCTCTGGCTACTGAATGTTATGATAAAAAGGAAAACATAGACGTTAGTCGTAAATACTATAGGTACCATTAGTGTATATTTCTAGAGGGGGAGATTTAGCCATATCAGTCTGAAATCAGGCAGCGGACAAGGCATCTGACAAAGTAGGCTGTCACCCACAAAACCTTATGCTTCTCTGAACAAGTTAGTCTCTACCAATCTAAACTAGTCCACTTACAAAAAATTGCGTAAGTTTGATTCTGCCTCAGGCTTTCTGAATGTCTGTACCTAGCCTCAGGTGCGACACTGTCCTGCCTTCTGCCTGTGTGTTTCTAGTGACCATAGTACTGTATTTAGATTTCTTTGCACATATTTATGTGAGTATGCAGCATGCTCAGTTTTTCAACATAACTCCCAGCAGGGCCATCTCTGGTGGGGGGCAAATTGGGGTGACTGCCTCGGGTCCCACACTATGGGGGAACCCCGTGGAGCTGGGTGGAGTTGCCACAGCCACTCTGCACTGCTGCTGGTTTTGTCTGGCCTCTTGGCACTCCCCCTCCTACTGAATCTGCTGCCAAATCCAGCACATCCAGCCACTTGGCACCCTCCCCCCGCAACCAAATCCACCACCAAATCCAACACATCCATCTGCTCGGCACCCCCCCCACCCCCACCCCCACTGAATCTGCCGCCAGCTTGCATGTGTCCAGGAGTGTGGCCCTGCACAGGCTGATTTGCCCCGGCCCCTGCACCCTGCTTGGGTCACCTCTGACTCCCAGTATGGTCTTAATATCACCTATATGTTTTATACTGTTTTTTTTTATATATATATATATAATTTAGATATATCACCTACATATAATTGAATTTATCTTGTAAATTAAAGGGTTGGTTTTTTTTCAAGGATGGATTCTCTATCACATAGGTTTATTCCATGGTGCATAACTTTTATTTCTGCATTATTAGATGCGTTATTTTCTTTACTATTCTAGTTTAATTTAGGATGCAGTTTATGATGTTGACTTTGACTTGTACATTTTTTCATGGATAGGATTATCTGGAGGAGCACCATTCTCTGTACAAGCTGTTGCGGCATCTGAGGTCTGAGCTGCTCAAGCTAACAGAACAGTCCTGGTATAAAATTCCAGCCCCACTGAAATAAGAGTTAAAATGGTCACTGTCTGTAGTGGGACTGGGATTTTAGCCCCTGCATTTAAACATTTTGGGTGCTGGCAGTGAGCATTCTGCATTGCTCATCCCAATGATAGACTTGACCTGTTGATACAACCCAAGAGCATACCAAGAGATACAGTATAAGGCTAATATCTTTTCTTAAGCACCTGAAGTTTTGTTTTGGGGATAGAGGCTAGGTATAGACATTCAAAAAGCCCGAGGTGGAATCGAACTAAATTACATGGTTTTGTGTAGTTTCACTAAGTTAGATGGATAACAAGTAGAACACACATTTACCCTTTAGCGGTGTGGGGGCGGGGGTGGAGGGCAAACAGGCTGCCTACATTGGCAGAGACCAGCAGGTTGGAGGCACTTCTGCATACCTCATAGCATGCCCAGTGGGCTCCCTGGGCAGACAGAAACTGGGCTCGCACACAGGAAAACAGATGCCTCCCTTCCCCATTCCTGCTCCCTGCCTGCAGCTGTCAGCTGGCCACAGGCAGGAGGCATGGCTGCAGAAAGGGTCTGTACTGACTTGGCTCTGCGACAGCTTATGGGCAGGGCCTACTGGGCACTCGGCCAGAGCTGCTGAGCATGGGGCAAGAGCTAGCATGCCTTCCTGTGAGGGGAAGCTAGCAGGTGGCCCCAAGGAGCCTGGGATGGTAGCAGACAGCAACCTAACTTGAATCAATAGGGAAACTGGTACTCAAGTTCAATGCACCAGTCTAACCTAAATCAATTAAATTTGAGCACACATTGATCCAGGTCTGTCTTAGACCAGGTTCCACCAATTTGTGTGCACCAATCCTCTGTTATGAGTTTAGATCAGTTTCCAATCACTTAAACCGGTAAAAGTATAATGTCTATACCTGGCCAGAAAGGACAATTGCTTTACTTGAGGAAATACTGCACTTCTCTAGTTTTTGTAAAGTATGTAATAATAGTATTTTTAACACTTCTGTATCTGCAATGAGATGAAATAGAGTATAAGCTGGAAAAATTAAATGAAAAATTGAATGAAAAATGAAATGAAAATTAAATGAAATAATACAGTGTGAAAATTTAGAATCTAGTGCATGTCTTCATAAGGTAATTTAGATTCTTCTTATCTGAAAGCCAGACAAGTCAGATAACAACCATAGATAGTTACACAGTGGATCAAAATTTTATACATGTATGTTGTGGCCAAATCCTGATTAAGGCACCAGAATACAGGGCTTCAAATAACACACCATTGGTCTCATTTCAAGGTTAATGAATATCTGCAGCTTTCATTCATTTGAATAGTAACTGTGGTTGTTTAATGTATCTAAAAATCGACATTAGGTGCCAAGATACATACTAAACTTTGAAAACATGGTCCAATGTACATGCTTTGTATTTAAGAATTAAAAGCTCCTGCAATTCACTACATAAATAACAAATTACAGCCCCCATCATAACCTTATTTCCTTTTTAAATGCATTAAAAAAACAGATGCAGAAATTACATGAAGAATTTGATTATCTTTCTTTCTTTAGCTCAACAATGTTCTGGTATCTAAGAGTATGAGATTCAAATAATCAAGAGTACAGTTCTCAGACCTACTTTAAGTATGAACTTGGGCATTTGATATTTTTAAGCCAGATCCAGAATGGTAAAGTAGGCACCTAAACAAGAATTAGGTAGAATATGGGTACCTAATTTATAAGCAGTTGACCTGATTAGCACTGGTTTAGAAGCCACAAACCCACATACATTCTTTCAGACCCCATATTTTGGGCTGTGCATATTTGAAAGTGATGTGGTCCTAGAGCCTAAGCTCCACTGTGATCCAGAATAGTGTGGGAAGGAATTTAAACCATGGGAAGGAGCCAAGTCTCTGAAGCACTCCACACACAACTAACTGTCATGAACAGCTCTGAGTTCAGAATAAAGTGTAGCAGCCTTGGCCAATATTGCTCAAAATATGGCTGCAATAGCATGAGAAATGGATAGTGGTGCCCATCTTTTGCATAATAAACTTATAGCTATAGCACTTGCTCAGGAAGTAAGAGACTTTCTCAGCCTGTGGGGTTAAAGTCCCTGCTGTCAGGTTTATATTTGGAGTTTTAAATCAAAGATTGATTAAAATAAAATGTATAAACCATCCAGGGTGCAGGGAACTGAATTTACCCTCCTCCCCCCTACCCCTTGAGACTGTCCTAAGCAGCAGCCTGTGGAGTCGAGCTGCTGTATTCTATACCCTGTTGATCAGAGCACTCTCCTGAACAGTGGAAGATCCAGTTTTGACTCACCCCAAGTGGATATGGGCCTAAAGCCTGGGTGTCCCACTTCATGGGCAAGCATTCTGACCAACAGATTATTATACTAAATTTGGGTGAGACCAGCAGGATGTAACAAGTAGGCACAACTCCTCAGAACAGAGACTGAGCTGTCTTGAGTGGACAGAGCTGTCCAAAATGCAGTGCTGAGGCAGTTGCCTAAGCTTTGGTGAGAGCAAGAGTTCAGGCACAGCACAGTGTACAGTGCTTCCAGTACGCATCTCCAAAGAGTGATTCGGAGACTGTGGAAGTGCCGACCTCTTCCCTTTGTAGAGATTCTAGGTGCTCCTTGCAGTCACCTTACTCTCTCTGTGTATGGAGCTTAGACACCTACCTCTGTGTCCCTGAGGCCAGGCATTTAATTTTTTGGTATTGCATTGCCTAAATGTAGGTACTTGAGGGAATGAATACTGGTGATCTGAATGTTGTGCTCTGTGTCTCATTTTTTTCAAGTAGAATGAAAGCCCTTTTTTCCTGTCCCCTGTCTCTCTCTCGCTCATAGTTTTGAATTATAAACTCTTTGGAGTAGAGATTATTTCTTGTTATCTGCTTATATCATTCCTAGCATAATGGGGCTCCGCTCTCAGTTGAGGCCCCCAGGCATTACTGCAATGCTAATAAAACTGGTGAACATTTTGTATACTAGATAAATAGATAAAGCAGAGCTTTATAAACTGGACATTAGAACCATTGTGTGCCTTGTGATATTTTACCCTCCACATGATAAACTGGCTTTATTTTTTCATTATGGACTTCACAAAACTCCTTATACAAATGATTGCATTATTTCCATAACAAATAATATTGAATAATCAATGTTTATATTATATTATATTACATTATACTATAATCCACATAAGTCATTATGGTCACATGACTATTCCAAATATGTCTTTATTATGTCTTTTAAAAGAAAAAAACAGCATAATGGACTGCTCTGTTTTGAAATGGTACTCAGCAAACATAATGATTCTGTTGCTGTGTTTATCTGTATGTGGACATTCTGCATTGTGGAAAAAATAGACTAAGTATAGTTCTGGAGATTATACACAAAAGACTAAAAGTAGAAAATCTTTCTTTTACACCTTCCTGTTGCATCTTTACTATGTGTGGAAGTCAGAGGCTGGACCAAGTTGCAGAATTTGGATTTATACTCTGAATGCCTCAGAACTTGGAATTTGGGGTTTTGTTTCAGCCCTTTTGTAAAGAGGAACACTGCATTGGAAATTTGAATCTGCATGTAAGTTTGAGTTTGGTGTTCAGGTACCAGTGGCAGGGAAGTTCAGGCAAATCCCTCTGAAATAGTTATACAATGCATACTGTAATTATCGAGTCATAGTTTCATAGAATGTAGGCTGGAAGGGACCTCAGAAGATCATTGGGTCCAGCCCCCTGCACCAAACAGGAAAGATAACTGGGGTCAAGTGACCGGAGCAAGCTGACCATCCAGTCTCCTCTTGAAGAATTCCAGGAGAGGTGATTGCATCACCTCTGGAGGGAGCTTGTTCCACAGTCTGGACATCTCATCTGTGAAGAAGTTTTTCCTAATGTTGAGCCTGAAACAGTCTTCCAGAAGTCTGTGACCATTGCTCCTGGTTTTCCCCAAGGGTGCCCTGGTGAACAGTTGTTCACTGAGCCCTTGATGTACATCCCTCTCAGCCTTATCTTTTTTAGGCTAAAGAGTCCCAGGTCCCTCAGCCTTACCTTGTATGGCTTACTGTGCAAGTCTCTGATCATACATGTGGCCCTTCTCTGGACTCTCTTGAGCTTTTCCACCTCCTTGTTGAAGTGCAGCACTCATAACTGGATGCAGTACTCCATTTGCAGTCTCACCAATGCCAAGTAGAATGTAAGAATCACTTCTTGTTTTTGCTGGAGATGTATTGATTAATGCACGCCAGAGTATTATTTGCCTTGCTGGCTACAGCATCGCACTGTCAGCTCATGTTCATACTGTGGTCAATTATTACCCCCAGGTCTCTTTCATTTGTAGTGCTGGTCAGATTGGTGTTGCCAGGTCTGTAGGTGTGCAGGAGATTTTTCATCCCCAGGTGGAGCACTTTACATTTCTCGATGTTGTTAAACCTCATCTGGTTCCAATCCGCCCGACTTGCCAACCCAGCTAGGTCTGCCTATATCTGCAGCCTATCTTCAAGAGTGATCACGCTTCTCCATAACTAGGTGTTGTCTGTGAACTTAGCCAGTGAGCTCTTCACACCCACATCCAAATCATTGATGAAGGTTTTAAAAAGCACTGGACCAAGCACTGACCCCTGAGGGACACCGCTGGCCACTTCTCGCCAAGACAACACAGATCCATTCAGTAGAATGCTCTGGGTCCTACTGCGTAGCCAGCTTCCTACCTACCTAACTGTCTCACAGTTAAGCCCACAATCTTCCAACTTTCTCATGAAAACATTGTGGGCAATATCAACCTCCTCTCTCTTATCCAGGTGGTGAGTTACCTGATCATAAAAGGAGATGAGGTTGGTAAGGCAAGGCCCATGATGAAGCCATGCTGGCTGTCACTCAGAATCCTACATTCTGCAAGCCTATTGCATATAGACTCCTTGATGAATTTTTCCAGGATTTTCCCTGGGATAGAAGTTAGGCTAATTGACCTATAGTTATTGGGGTCCTCCCTCCTTCCCTTCGTGAAGATGGGCACAACATTGCCCCTCTTCCAGTCCCCGGAGACCTCTCAGTAGCACCACAAGTTTTGGAAGCACCACCAGGCGTTCCGCTATGACTTTGGCCAGCTCCTTCAGCACCCTTGGATGAAGTTAATCTGGGCCTGCTGATTAATATATATGTTTAATTTTTTTAATTGGTCACACACCAGTTCTATGGCAATAGTAGGAAGGCAGTCATTCCTACCCTGCTCTTTCTGTACCTTATCTGGCATGTTTTTTCCCCTTGGCCTTGTGAAAGACCGAAACAAAGTAGTCATTCAGGAGTTCAGTTTTATTTGCTATTATATACTTTCTCTGGTATGTAAAGATGAGTGGGTGACTTGATGGTCTAAAATTCTGGTATGATATCCCTATAGTTCTTGGAGTCTCAATTTCAAGTCCTAGAAGAATCATTTTTGTGCTTCCTCCTCCTGAGATATGAAGTATAAATGAGTTGAGTTCCATCAGCTCTATTATATGATAAGTTTTAAATAAGGTCTTAAAAATTTGAGTCTCCACTGGGTGAACACTGAAGTTTTAATGATATATTTTTTAATAAAAGTGTTTCTCCCCCACTTCCCCTCACATATTTGTCCCTTTCTCCTATTCACCATGGAAGGGAGAGGTATTTCAACATGGATGGTTATATATAGAACTTGTGAAGTGTTTGTGGGGGCCAGTCAGTCTGAAAAGATACTGTGTATGATAAACAGAAATATTATTCTTATTAGTTACAGTTGCCCAGTTTCAGCATTAAAAGAGGACCACAAAACACTGTAATCTTGAATCTTAAAATTGCCTTAAGAGTGAGTTCATTTTATACAGTCTCAGGAACTGATTAATCTTGTGCCAATTTTCCGCTCTCTATACAATCTACAGCCTGTCATGAGAATGGATGAATAGGGTGCCGCATTCTGTTCCTCTTGCAAAGTCTTTGTCATGAGGTTTCAGATTCTGAATACAGCGTGCAATGCTGTTATCCTTCTTGTGACAAAAATTTCATTCAGAAAGTAGCACAAAATCAAAACATTTCTGTGAGGAGGACTGAAAGGGGAAAAGACAAAACATATAAAACAGAAATTCATTCTCATCACAGTCAGAATGGTAGATAGAGAACTAATGATGATCCAAGTTGTGACTATTGTTCCCGTTATCTTTAACTCAGCTTTCTTGTGGCGCTCCTGGGAATTTAAAGCAAGGTCTTCAGATCTTTTTTTTTTTCCCCCCCTCAGTAATGTAATTCCAAGTGTGTGTAAGCTTTTCAAGTATTTTGGAAGCGGAAAGGCTGAAGCTGGACATAGAGGAGTAAATTTTCAAAGCATTGCATGGGAGATAGGCGCACAAATCCCATTACTGCTAATGGGATTTGTGGGCATATCTTTTGTGCACTTCTTTGAAAATTCATTCAATTCAGTTTACGTCAGTTAAAAAGGAGAGAAATCACTGAGTCAATTTGTAAAAAGAGGGGATTGTTTTTATGGGTTTTTGCACACTCATACATAAGCATGTTGAAAAATCAAATACCTCGAGGCCTTTCTTCCCCCTCCATTTTTCAGCAGTAATAAAGGTACCCAAAAGTAAGTAATTAATAATTCTCAACAGAAACTCTTTTTTTTGGCTGCTAATTCACCTTTGATAGCCCTATTTTTTATTTTTCTGCTGCTAATTCACCTTTGATAGTCCTATTTTATTATTTATATCTCCCAACAGCAGCATGTTAGACACTTTGCAGACTAGTTATGAAATGAGGGTCTTGTTCCAAATACTTTACAGTTGAAATGACTTTCCTTATTAAGGGCCAAATTGTGTCTGGGAACTAATGTTCTATTTTAGAGGTAGTATGAAGCCATATTTCCCCAGAATTGTGTCTCAGAAAGATACAGTTCCTTCTATAGCTTGCTGATGTGCATAATTATGCCTTATGACTCCTTCCTGAAGAGGGGACAGTGTGCTTTTTCATCTGTAAACAAGAAACCTCCTAAGAAAGAAAGCAGAAATAGGGACACAGCTGTGGCCCTACCTTTCCATAGTTCCTGACTTGTGCTCCAGAAGTGAAACAACAGAACTTGTTTGTTTTTTTTATAACTGATTTTATGAGAGAGCCCCTGGATTGGGAAGACAGGATAGCTTTTGTAGCTCCTCGCAGTCTGCCCAAGAACTTAACGATGGACCTGAATATTTGTGAGACTCATTCATAAACATGAATTAAATATTTAAAAATTGAACTATCATAAGGTGCTCAGATATAGTACCATGATGAAGACACCTGAATAAAAATATTGATCAGTAGGTAAGTAGGAATATTATTTTTGCTTTACTATTGAGTAAGTGAAGAAAACCAAAAAGTTTAATTCTTTTGCCTGCAACACTTCCTCGAAATTTACAACAACACTCTTGAACACAATGGAGTTTTCCAGTTTTGTGTCACACCAAGTCATGGTTGTCCAGGTGCCACTAAGGAATCAAGATGCCAACCAGGGTCTGGAGATTCCAGAAACAAGCTGGGTCAGGAAGCTGGAAAGTCAATTTGAGAACAGGGTCAGGAAACAGGCCAGTTCAAGAAGCCAGGAGATATGGCAGATAGCAGAGTCAGAGAGGAAGCCAGGTCAAGAGGCCAGGAGATTAAACAGAGAGTGAGGTCAAAGAGCAAGTAAAATCAGGGGGATCAGGCAGAGATCAGAGATGGAAAGCAATCTTGGTTGAGGAGCAGGAGATCAAGCAAAGAGCAGAGTCAGAGTACAAGTTGGAGGGAACAGCAAGGCAGTCTGAGATCGATTGAGTCCTGTTGCCTGGATACTTTTTCCAGGGAGTTGGAGAGACAGCTGGCCCTGGGTAGCAGCCCAGTGCCAGTGCCTGGGCAGAGATCTAGGCCCTACTGGTAGCGTCAAGACAGCTTTGACCAGCTTGGGTGACCAGTGTAGGGTGGCAGGCCAGGATGAGTGGCTGTACTGGTCAAGCCAAGGCCCCCATTAGGCTAAGTACAGGCAGTCAAAAAGGCCAAGGCTCAATCAGTTCAATCCTTACAGGATAGTTTAAACTGCACAGATTGAACTGAGAAGCAAGTGAACAGACATTCACTTTTGATTCTGGAAATGCAGCCACGTGCCTGCAGTGGCTCAGGCTAGAAGCCGGGGGGGTGCTAGAACACACCTCCCAGACTGCCTGCCACTGCCAAAGGGAGGGGAGGGAAGCTGGGATAGAAGCTCTCCAAGACTTTCCCTCCAATCCTGTCTTAGCTCTACGCCAGGCCCTGGCCATCCCACTGATGGGGGGTGGGTTAAACCCCCATCCTGGTCTGCACTGACCCCAGCCAGGGTTTGCTGAGAGGAGGGAAAGGAACAGCCCCTGCCAGGCTTTTCCCTGCTCAAGCAGAGGGTAGAGGTGCATGGCCAGGCCCAGACATGGGGCTGGCAAATTTGAAGTGGAGCGGGGGGAGGGGAGTTTAAACCCCCTCCTTGACCCATACAGGACCCAAGCCTGGGTCTTCCTGGGGACGAAGCAGCCCCTCCCAGGCTTTTCTCCTTTCAAGTGGAGGTGGGGGGGAGCATTATGGCCAGGCCCTAGCCCAGGCTGACATGTTGAAGTGGAGGGGGGAGTGTGGTGGTTTAAATCCTCTCCCTGGCCCACACAGTACCACAGCCAGGGTCTCCCTGGGGTAAGGTAATCCCTCCCAGGATTTTCCCCTGCTCTCCACTAGAGGCAGGCCATGGCTGGAGTCCCATGCAGGCCAGGGAGGGGATTTAAATCCCTGCATCCACTTCAGCATGCTGGCCCAGGCTGGGGCCTGGCAATGCTCTCCCCCCCTGCTCTAGCTGGGAGCAGGGCAAAAGCCTGGGAGGGGCTGCTTCCGCCCAGCAGGCAGACCCTGGCTGGAGTCTGGATCTGGGTTCCCCTCCTACCCGCTTCTCAGTCAGCTGAAACAGTGATAGTGCTCTGACTATGGAGCAGAGGTGTGGGGCCACTGGACAGAAGCACAGCCCAGGGCTGCAAAACATCCTGGGATGCTGGGGGACTATGAATTAACTTAAACTGGGAGGGGGTCTGGGACAGAAGTTCCATAAACCAGTTTGACATAAATCAGTTCAGTCTGATACTACATCCAATGAAGTTTATCTTAAACAAGTTTCAGCCATTTTGAGAGCCATTTCAGTGCACTGAACTTTTGTTGTGTTACCGATTTGAACCAGTTTATGATTAATTAAACTGGTTTCTGTGTAAGTTCCATCTCTAGCCTGTCCTTGATATTTTGCTTCAGTAAAAAGAAGTGGCATTTAGCTCCAAGAAGTTAAATAAATTGCCCAATGCTACATGATGAATGAATGCCAGAGGTGGGACTAAAACCCAAGCATCTTGACTCCTAATCTTATATTCAAAATGTAAAACAACTATAACAATTGCTGTAATGGAAACTATATTGTTTTTTCTTTAAATGAAAAAGTTGCTTGTTCTGGTAATGCTTTAAATTAAATTCCCCAATGTACATTTAATTTAAATTTATTGAGGCAGTTAGTGAGTATTAAATAAACTCACCAATGCTTAAGAGAAGCATATTTACTGAGGATTAATGATGATGAAAAATAAAATAATCTGTTAGCTGTTAAACCTCAACAAGCATAGTTAATAAGAAGTTCTTTTATTTATGTATAACAGTGGCCATATTAGATCTAGATAAAATGATAATGTCAGGACATGTTTTTTCAAACTACTCTGTAGGAAATGGTTTTGTGTTGGCAGCTGGAGAACTAGATGATGTAACAGGTCTATTTTGGCCTCTGATTTCTGAGATTTTAAAGTGAATTCAGATATTTTGCATGAGGAAGTTCTGTGGAATTTTTAGTCACTTAACCCTACAGCCTAAACTGTTAGAAGTACACTATTAAACATGAAGAAAATTGCTTATGATTATAACACTGGAAATATATTTCTTAAAGAAAGATCAATTGTGTCACTGATTTATGCTTCTGAAGCCTGCTAGCACATCGTTTACCCATATGTACTACTTTCATGGGAGTACATTGGCAGAGCTACACATACCAAGGTGTAATACATCGGGCACATCTAAACAAGATGCCTTAATGTGCAGTGGACTGTTCCACCACGCATTAGCATGTCACAACAAAAAACATGTTAATATGCTAATGCTCAGTAGTATTAGTCTACTGAGCATTAAGCACCACAAAAAAAAAGTTTGCCTTTGCTACTGTGCATTAGCACAGCTATTGCACCCTTATCTAATGCCTCATATTAGAAGTACTACACTTAATGTGCAGTAGCAAAGGTGCATTAAT
Organism: Alligator sinensis; assembly: GCF_000455745.1. Lineage (NCBI taxonomy): Eukaryota > Metazoa > Chordata > Crocodylia > Alligatoridae > Alligator > Alligator sinensis. The sequence goes on from NW_005841843.1 coordinate 4,738,534, forward strand.
GAACGTGTAGATGAACCCATTCAAGGCTTACTCCAGGCTGGTACCAAAAGATGCCTCCAGTTGCAGAATAGGTACATGGTAATTCCAGCTTGGAGAGTTGAAGGCAGCTGACCGTGATGTTAGCTGTCACTCCATTGTGGGCTGTTAGTTAGAGCAGTGGGGTTAGTATGACTCAGGGGGAACTTTAGCTTTTTCCATAGCCAGAATTGACCCATTTGTAGCACACGCAGGGTATATTGAGTGAAAAACAACTTTCAGCCTTGGAATAAGCTATCTAAAAAAAACAAAAAACCTTTCTGTGCATGCAGCAGTTGAGGACCGGAGACTGCATTTTCAGTGAAAATAACTTGATGCTGAGATACAAATGCCTCAGTAAGTCCTACTATATCTAATAAATGCTTTGTTCCATAAGAACTTATGAATTTACTGGAAAGGTATGTTTAAGTATTCTTTGAAGCACTAGACTGGTGATTGGGCAAGGGTTGATACTTCTGTGATGTGCCTAAATGACTTAAGGCTCTAGAGCAGTCACTGAAGACCAATGAACATACCAACAAACCTTCAGGAGTGGTGAGGGGAGAAAGCAGTAAATTGAGTAGAGTGGATGTGGTAAAGAAAAGCAATTTGAGTTTTGGGGACTGAATAGTTTTAGCAGGACCCTTCAAACCATACTGACTGAAGTCAGGTTTCTGGGACCTGATTGTCCTTTACGCTTCAACTATGTCTATGTCACAGATATTAAGTAGTGTACATAAACAAGCATGCCAGGCTTCCCTGTGCATAGTACTGAATTGTGAAAGCAGTGGACTTGCATTCAAATAGCATTGTTAATTATCTCACCTGCAACACTATGGAAATGCAGCTGTACTGTTTGCAGTTTGGACATTTGTGTGCACAGAGCACTGTGGACTGTGATGCTTCCTGGCGTGGTACATTTACAATACAGACATGCCCTTAAATTTTCATTTCACTGCCAAAGTATTGTAAAAAAACTTTAGCATAGCCACGTGTCCAAACCCCAGCATCTGACTTTTATACAGTTGCCTTATCTGCCATTTAACAAGAGAAGTCAAGTATTCTACTCTAGTTTCATATTGACAATGCTGAGCCTTAAAAAATCCTCTGCTCCTTGTTGCTATCTCTGTAAATACAGCTGAAGGTTGGCTACCATGTTTGCTCAAGCAGAGGACAATGTCTCTCTTTATATAACTTCTATTGCTTATTGATTGGCTTTTGTCAGCTTTATCTGTTGCCAGACATTTTTGTGTGAAAAAAAATTGTGATACCCCACAAAGTGTTAGTGCCTTGTACATGAAAGGCACGATACCCCTTCCAGGACTGCTAGTACCTTGCTGAGGTTAGTCCTCTCTCTGCCACCACTCAGTCTTTGTTAGCTGTATATCACATTAGCAAAATCTGAATCATGCTGTAATCTAGCTGCATTCATACTCTCCCTTGTTCATTTGTTCATGAACATTCATTTACCCATTTTGGGGGACTGGGGAAGAAGAATTTTATCTATCTGTCTAATCATTCATGTGTTAATGAGATGCTCCGCACTGTAGACCTTGAGCACCTCAATGCTCATATTTCTCCAAATGACTCGTAGCACTGGCTAGAGTCAAACATAATGTTATCAGGCTCTGTGTATGTTTTCCCCACACAGCTCCTCCACTGCCCCTTTTTCTTGACCTTCAGAACCCTGCTATTGCAATCTTGGGCCTCTCTTGAGGAGGGATTGTCAATTGTGATGAATTGTGCTTTCGTTTTGTAATGGGGGCAAGTAATCACTAGGGACTTGCTGTACCAAACTCATTTCACTTGTGTCTTGAGTCAAACTTGAACCTAGTTCTCCAGAGAAAAAATACTAGAACATTAACCCACTGTATCCCCCAGTCCTCAAGCAGCTGTCTGCTTAAGAGTAATGTGATTTCAATACAATCAATTTCTGACATAAATAGAGTTATGATATATTGTTCAGGCAGGAAAGTGTAGTTATGTAGCATTCTAAATTTAGTAACTCTCGTCATTTACTAGGAATTAAAGAAGCAGTTACATTTATATTAATTTAAAATACATTATTCTGCCTGTATTTTATTTGATGCTTATGTTTTTAAAGCTATTGGGGTTCTTGAAAGTGCAAACAGAAGTAACATGCAAAACTTATTTCTGTCCATGTGAGTGTTGCCAGAAGGTCAGACACTATACAGGTCTTGTAAAAGCCAAAGGAGAAGTATAAAAATGTTGCTTAGTACATATACTATAGGATCACCTGCAGCAAAGGCTTATTAATTCTCTCCCTTCCTTATGAGTCTGTGACAATATAATTTCATAGGCCTTATTCTGAAGCAATGCTGCTATCAATTAAAAGTAATTCCAGTGAATTAGTGCAGTTACTTCAGTGTTACACTGGTGAGAAGTCTGAAGTAACATTCTTAGGCCCCTGCCACACATTACACTTAAGGCAGCGGTATTTAACCAATTAATTGTGTCTTAAATTGTAATGCAGCCACATGTTAAAGCAATCAGTGATGTCATAAAATAAGGAATATGCCAGAGTTATTACACAAAAAATGTGGACTAACATTGTGGCTCGTTGCTATGATTAATTAAATGTGTGGCCAGGTGCAATCCCCATTCCCCCAATGGATCAACTGCTGGGACTTCCAGTTGCAGGAGATTACTCTTGTCAGTGGAGGGGGAGCCTGGGATTGTGATTCCAGGCTCCCCCTGCACCAGCAATAAGATGTGACAGGATCCAGTGAGCAATCACACAATCGTGCTTCCTGCCGTGCATATATGGTATATCAGGAAGTGGCTTGTTTGATTGCACATCAGATCCGGTCATGCCTTTACCTGCACACTTCTCCATGCTAATAACCCAGACAAAGACAATGGTTTTACTGTATTTATTCTTCCACAGAACTCATGCATGTTATCTAGATTAATACTAATAACTGTGTATCTGAGATCACAATTTAAGTGTTTCTAGAAAGTTACCTCATATTGGTATGACATTTATACTTGTTTAGGGATGACAAATGTAACAGTTTTTTGTTTGTGTAAAACTTATAACATCTGGTTGGTTTTATGAAATTCCTATGTCATTGAGTACTTTAGTGTTTACTGAATCAGCCATTGGCTAAACCTGCTAGTGTCATGAATATTGCTGACTTGGGCTGGGGACAGAGACAGTGGAAAGTCACTAACTTGAACAACATTCCTATAGGTGGAAAAACCTTAAAACAATTGTATGGTTGCAGCCTAAAGGAAGCCCATTCTATCCAGGTTATCTGAAGGGAGTGGGGTTACAGCAGTAGAAAATACCCAGCAAAAAATAGGGACAAAGAAAAAAGTGTTAGACCTGGCTCTTTAAAACAGACTTTGGGAGGTCTGGACAGAAAGGGACTGGTTGTGTCACCTGGGGTACCAGGTGCCATATATTAACTGTCAGACATGGTGAAAGTAAATTAATTTTGCTGTAGGGGTGAGAAGACTCCATGATCTTCCTCCATGAGGAGGAAAAGGAAACTGAGCCAAATGAGTGAAGTCCTGAATAGGGGGGACCTTGAAAAGATGCTGAGCTAAGGATGAGAAAACAAAAAATGGATTTGCCAATAGGTTCTGTTGTTTTGCTATAGATGTCTATACCATTTGTGTTGTCTACAAGTAAAGTGTGATTACTTTAAAAATCCCTCTGAAAAACCTGTATGTCTCATTTTAACTGTCAGGTATCCTTGCAGGGTTAACTACAAAAAACAGAATAACCACAAGAGTAGAGTTCTTAGGAAAATATGCCTGAGCAACTGCAGTGTCTTAAAGCTCAACAGTGGCCTGGGTAGTCAAAAGCAGCTCCATTTCCTAGAAGCAGTGAAAAACAGGGAATATGTGCCCAAGGTGCCAGAACCAAAAAACTGTGGCTACTGCTTGCTTAGACCCAGGGAAGTTTAGAAAACACGGATCCAATACATGGATCCAAACAGAGATGCCTGATGGGGATTCATAAGGAGGAGCCATGCTGGACCCTAACAAAGAGTAAAACATGTGGGAGGCAAAGATAACTAAGTCACAGTGTTAATGTTCTCTTTGCTTTAGTGTTAAAAGAACCAAAATAGACTATGGGACTGAGCTGAGACTGACTGGGCTGAGGACATACCCTCAGCCAAATTTTACTGTGATGTATGTGCACACAACTCCTGAATGTATCCTACTGTTTCTAATTAGAAATGGGTTTATGCTTATTCCTTTGCTGCAGGCATTCTTGTTTGATTAACGGTACAAAAAGTTAATCGTATAAATTTACCATCAGTGCTTTTTTGAAGCAGGAGAGAATAGACAGCTCCTTGCTTTCACAACTCAGCTGCTTTTCAAATGCAGCAACATGCAATACAAACCTGGAGCTTTCCCACAGGTTCATATTACATATGATTTCCCTTACTGTATTGTTAGTAAAAGATGAATATACCCCCAGATTTCACACCATCTGACTTTCCTTTTTGGAAGTTCATTGTACATTTGAATGATGGAAAGATGGGACATGAAGATAGCTGTCATCTTAGTGTCTCTAGAGACCTATGTTTAGGGTGACCATATGTCCTAGTTTGACTGGTACAGTCTCTGATTCCTTAGGCCAGTCCCAGCTGTTTGGTCAAAAGCCCTGGGCTGGAGTCTGGTGGGAAGGTGGAACAGCATGGTGTGTCAGGCAGGTGAGCAGGCAGGCATCACTACCACTGTGCAGGAGCAAGGCGCATGGACACATGGTCACCGTATCTAGATGCCATATCTGAGGTCCCTACGTTCCTTGCTCCTGCACAGTGGTAGGAATGCCTGCCCAGCTCCCTGCCTGGTGCACCATGCTGCTCTGCCTCCCCACCAGATTCCAGCCCGGGACTTGTGATCAATCGGTCAGGACCAGCCTATGGAATCCAGGACTGTCCTGGCCAAATCAGGACATATGGGCATCCAACCTCTGGTAGCCATGCAAATCCTACCCCTCTTAGGACTGAGCTCTAATTATTCAAACCAAATGAATGTATGATTAAAATACATTGCTGTAGAATGTATTAATAAAATTGTGGTGCACTTGGAAGCAGATGGATCAGGATTTGTTTTAATGTCACATTAAGAAGATCTTTTTTTTAATTCCTTATTTGAATTTACCTGATGATTATAAATTAACAACTCTAATTCTCCTGAAAAGACCAGCTGTTCTTTATGATTTTTGGATTTTCTGTCATAAAAAAGGTTCTTACTTGAAGCAATAGACTTTCATCTCTTCAAGTTAGTGACCTACATTTAAAGTAACAATTGCAATAGAAAATTAGATATAATTTTGAATGAAAACATTGGAAGCAAGGGCCATCTACACAAAAGGTGCTCTGCTTCCTCTTGACTGCCAGGGATCCTCCTGGCCCTCTGCCATTTGCAGCATAGCAGTGATAGCTCACAGCTCCAAGGGGTTACCCACATATAAGTCAGAGAACACCTGACTGTTATTTGAACTGTACAAATTATGTGTCAATTCATTTGCTTAACTGAAATGCTGAAAAAAATGGTTTGGGTCTGACTTTAGTTCATTTTAACATTTTGGCATATCTGTCCAAGTGCCTCTCCCTGTCCAAGTCCTGTTGTATTGACCAGTGGATTCATCTCTTCTTCTGTATGAAGCACCGTATGGTTCAAAGATTTCTTCTTAATCTGCACTTTCAGCAGTCAGTCACACCTAAATGGATTCTATGCATTCAGAGATAATAGCACTATGAGCAGTTTCCTAAGCATTGCTAATTACAATTCGTGATAAATTTCTGCCTTTCCACCCCTATTTTAAATCTTTGAGCACTTTGCTTGGTGCACACTGTCAACCAGTTTATGTCCATTTTAATCCTGTTCCAGAAGCTTGTAATTTGGTACAAAATATCCTCTGTACTCATTCAGATGTGACACTGCAGAATTGGGCGGTTCAAAAGACAGCATAACTACAGTATTGGCATATTCTCCCCTCAAACAAACGTAAACCTCTCCTGCTCTATAGCAGTAGCTAACTGAAAGTGCTTTGCATAATTGTGTGTGCATTCTTGTGAATAACATTGGTGATGATGGTGGACTGACAGACAGGTAAATAAAAGCAGCCTTGTTGGCTGCTGAAGAACAGTAGGAAAAAAGAGTGAACCTCAGGGTTATTATATGATGGAAGTATGGAGATTTATGCAGGTAGCTTCAGTTTATGCAAGGTGAAGACATGTATAAATCCCTATTGCTGCAGGAGAAGGATAGACCCCAAGTCCTTGCCAATCAGACAAGACCAACATTTAACACAAGGAATAAAAAAGGACTTTCAAGTTAGCTGTTTGGCACCATACAATCAAGAACAAAATTAAGATGAAAGCTGTTGATAATATCCATTTAAATCTATGAAAATAAGCACTAAATCATCCAGTGAAGAAAACCCTGTTTAAAAACTAATCTGCAGCAGTGTATGTTAAATAAAATATAATGTTCACACCTTAGTATTTAGTTTGAAAACGTGCCATCTCTTTTTGAGCTACTGTATTCAGAAATGCATTTCATTTGGAGGAATATTTTCTCCTGTTTAATATATGAATAGAATGGAAAGAGTATTAGACCAATGTCTGTAAAAATGTTTGTCTCCTTTTTTTTTAGTTCAGAGGAGAAATACATTTTGTCCTACTATTTTTTTGTTATTTACAGTTGATGGTAATTGAACACATATACCCATGTCAAAGTAAGCCAGCCTCCTTTTTAGCACATTAATTTGGCCACTGGACAAGCAGTTTTTACAGTGTTTTCCTGAAGAGGTTTAATTGAAAATGGCTGCTGCCCCTCCCTTTGACATTTTAATCTGTTTTATATATTTATTTTTCATTACTTTGTGTCTCTTGCAGCAATGCATCTGCTCGGACTAAACTGGCAGCTACAGCCAGCAGATGGACACACCTTTAACAATGGGATAAGGACTGGATTGCCAGGAACTGATGATGTGGCAACAATGCCATCTGGAGGCAGAGGTGAGATTACAGCTAAATCTTTTGCACTCTCAGGTCTTGGCAGTTCAAGCCAAGCTTATCTCTCAGTTCAGCTCTTGATATATGTACTTCACTGGGGTGTGTGCAAAAACATTTATTCAGGGCCTCTTCTCAGCATTTCTGTTGTTTGCTAGATTTTGCAATAATTCTGTGTTGTTTCTTTGCCTACATATAAACATCCCAATACCTTCCCTACCTGCATTCATTTATAAGAACGTTTTGCTTCTGGAATCTGTGCTATTAAATAAAGACTGCACAATCAGAAGTAAAAAGCATCATAAATATGTGCTGATTTTTCAACACCCCCTATTCTGCGGTATAGTTTGGATCTCCCAAAGAAAATCAAAAGCTGGACATGACACAGCATCATAGAGAGAAATACATTCTTCAGTCTGAAAAGGAAATCAAGAGAACTTTGGATGTTTTTACACAAGTTCCGGAAAATCTGGGTGGGGCGGGGGGTTGCTTTAATTGCAGTGTCTCCGAGAGCCACTCTAATTAAAGCTCCCAGAGTTTTTTGTGTATCAGCATCCTGTCACTTGAAAATGGCTGTGGGAGCACTATATCTAAAGCTCATCAAATGAGCTTTAGTTAAAGTGCCCTTGCTGCCATTTTGAAGCACGGGGATGCTGATATACGAGATGCAGAGTCTGGCTGAAGTGTGGCAATTACCATGCTCCAGCAGACTCAGTTGTAATTGCAGCGTGTCGGAGCAGCCTTCCAGCTCATGTACAGGAACGCTTTGGCTCCCACCTAAGTCCCAATCTTGCCCTTAGACAGAACTCACTTTGAAGTTACTGGGAATGCTCCCTGAGGACAGCAGAATTTAACTCCTATTGAATATCCTTTCCTTTACTCAAGTGCAGTAAAGGATCTTGTTGGAGCCGTCTTGGCCCATATTTTTCAGGAGAGAAAACAGATGCTGATTGAGTGGGTGGGAGTGTAGCAGTAGCCAGAACAAGACAAAGTACAGAATAGTAATAGTGCATTTGTTAATTAAGTAAAACAAAAATCAAGACAATTGAACTATGTGCTAGCTTTTAACATTTCAAAATTCAGAATCAAACTCACATCTCTTCCGTTGCTTCATTGCTTAAGACTTCCCTCTGCTTTTTTGAGTGATGATTAGAATTATGGTGTCATAATAATAGGTCGCACTTGCTGTATAGTGCACTTTGAATAATGAAAGCAATTAGCAGGAAAATGTCCTACGAGTTCAAAGCTGGGCAGAGAAACTGAGATACAAAGAGGCAAAGTGGCTTGTGTAGAGCCACAGTGTTAGACAGTGAAGCATGTTGGTTATGCATTGGGGCTGCTTGGCTCCCATGATATTTTATATGATAGCTCCTAGTGTTGAAATAGAGCACTTCAAAAGGAATAGATGGATCTTGAACTTCGTATGGCAGTAGGAAGGCAAGAGATCTCTGAGTTCAGTTATCTCCTCCATCACAGTTTTGTGGTAATTTTTAGACTGAAACTCTTTGTGCCTCAGTTTCTTTGTGTATTAAGAGGAACTGAACACCTTCAACTACTTCTGAATTCATGCACTTATGGGAATCAGGCTCTAAGTAAAAGGAGAATTACTACTATATCATATCTCTGTTGATTTTTTTTCCAGTATGTGCACATGCAAGAGTATATTGTTCAAAAGGAACCCGAATGTCTTTGTTCATTCTAAACATTTTATAGACATTTTACAGAATGTTAATAAAACCTTTGAAAAAGATCTCACTTAGATAAATAGCCTTGCAGTATGAAATACAGTGAATGACAGGCTGTATGAGTAAAATCAATGTCAGAAAGACAGACCTTGACAGCAACAAGGGTGTGAAAAGTTTTCCTTCCCCCACCCCCTCTCCACACACACACATTTATTCAATTTAAAGTTAATATTGCTGTGCCAGCAGTTTTTAAGAAGGCCTCTGGCAGCTTTTAACACAACAGCCATTTCAGGTCTAGCCTCTCTGGCTGTGCAGAGTGACCTTTCATAATTGACACGACTCAGGATGAAGCCATTCTTTTCAAAACACTGGTCTTCTAAAGAAACCTTTAACCCTTAGAATAAAAATGGCCACTTAAGCACAAGCTGTGCCATCTCGGCAAGCAGGCCATTTAAAGATAGTGCCACTTCGGGGAAGAAAACAGACGATATTTCAAAGTGGTCTGCCTATATTTTTGCCTGTGGGCTAAACTCTCCTCTGAATAACAGCAGTGTAAATACAAAATAATGTAATTGCATCATGATATGACTGAAAACAAAATCCAGCCTTATGATAACAGTCATGATTTCTCTTGTTTGTACACTGTCACTCAGTGGAGCTTAGTAGAGTCTGAAAGTGCCTGGGTAAAAAGAACAGACAAGGAGCTGATCAGACAAGCTGATTTACAGCTGCAAGTATATGTACCAGATTGAAAACAGGGCAGGAAACGCCCACTCTGGCACTGGGGTCACGGAGCTAATAATAAACTAGGGGATTTGGGAAAGAGGTAGAGAGACACTTCATTTCTGCATGCAAGTAGCAAGGCAGGGCCTCTCCATAACACTCAAGAGAGCACCGCCGCTATTGAGAGAGACAGCAAAGTGCCCCTGGTTTAATATGAGGAAGCTTGCTCAAGCATCAACTTGCAGAAGCTGGGAGTCTGGCGTGGAAAGTTTTGATGAAGCAATGACTAAGGGAGGGGACATTCAAAACCAATCTACAAATCTTTTAAGGCAATTAGTGCCACTGGTGAAGAGGTATTATTAGTAAGTGAGAGTACAGTAAGACATAATTGAAATAATGGGATGAAATTAAAAAAGAGAAAATATTGATGAAATATCAGAAATAGCTTCTTGATACTGAGTTCTCTTAACCAGTAATGCAGTCCCCTAAGGGAATTGGTGGGAGCTTGGGGCAATGAAAACTAGACCCGGCAAAAAACTAATTAAATATACATTAGGGAATAGTCCTGTGTTGGCAGGGAGACAGACTAGATGACTTAACAGAGCTTTTTCATTGCTATATTATCTAAAACTATGCCAAGAATGTGTCTGAAATTTTAAAAATTCTTTAGATGCCAGACACACAACTCCCTAAAATGGGTGACCTGCCATGTGCCATTTCCTTCATAACTGTCAGAATATACTGTAAAAGTCAACTTTAATCATTCCTCTCTAAGCAGGAGAGGTTTTAGATAAACACACTTGTATATTTTAGGATATGTCTATACATATTGTTTATACATACCCAAACTAGCTTTATATTAGCCAGCTTGAGTACTTGTAGCAGCATAACAGTGGTAGCATGGAACTCAGCATGCATTGCAAAATCCTACTGAGAAGCTGAGTAAGTACTTCAGTGTAGACATACCTTTGAAGAAATCTCTCATTCTTTTGCCTTCTTGCAACACGTCTCCTGTGGTTCCCTGGTGACCTTATGATTTTCCTGTTTTGTATTACTCAAAGATACTGATGAATGGCATAGTGCACTGAATTATAATTTTAAAAATAACTGTTATAAACTGTATTACTTTATAATGGTACTGTACAAACACACAATAAGAGACAGTCTCTGCCTCAGGGAGCTTACAGCAGTGCTTCTCAACCAAGATGCCACAGCACCATGGGGTGCAGTAAGATCCTTTTAAGGTTGTTGAACAATATTAGCACTATTAGATATGCATACACCTACAGATGATTCACAAGATAAACCCAGAGATTTCAAATAGGAATCCAGAGTGGCAAAAACATTGTGATCTGTCATGGTGCTTCTGAGTTCTTTGCAACAGAATAATTGCTCAGAATTATTTTTCTGAGGCCAACAAATGAGTGAAAGCTAAGAGCTGACATTTTCTGAGGGGTGCGTTGAGTCTAATGAGAGGTGCCTTGAGTCTAGTATCAAAACCAGCAGTTCTCAGTATTTTTAGAGACAGATAACAAAAGTTGGGAGTGAATTGAGGCCCAAGAGATCAGCGTGGCCCATTATAAGAATAATGATAATTTGTTAATTGAAAATTGGGTCCTGACACTGAAAAGGCCCAGTGTTTGGATGAAGTGACTGGGTCTAGGCTCAACTTTGCAAAAAAGCACATGAGATTTCAGCATAAATGAATCACAGTATTTGAATTATAAATATATAAATAAGATTGAGTTGTTCATGACTAAATGATAAAGTATTGTGAACTGCCACAAATATTGCATGCAAAGTTCAAAATCAGAGCTGCACATGAAACTCAGCAAAATGTTGAAACTTAGCCTGACAATCCCAAAGCTATACGCTAAGAATGGAACCTGGCTTTAAGGAGCCAGACCCAGTTTTTCCCCACTCCCCAAAAACATGGCAAATGTAATGGTTCAACGCAAAAGGTAAAATTATGCTGCTCCAGGCCAGTTTTGTGTTGATTGAAAATGGAAACTCAACAAACCAAACAGCAGAGGGATAGAAATGTACATGTATTGAAACCAAGGAAAATACTTTCTTGGATCTACTTATGTTGGCTCCACTGTTTTCCAAGAATACTGAGTAATGGGTTACATTAAAAAAATACATATTAAAACCATCCTACAGAGTTTGATCCTGTAACTAGCAGTCACTTGAATGATTTGCTGACATGGTTCATGAGTAATACAGTAGGCAGGCAAGGTTGTTGATGACAGGAGCCAGCAGCATTAGGACCCAGGGGGAGCTGGTGGCAGGATACAGCAGCAGCCAGAATGGCAATGGTGATGGGCAGGAAAGCGGGGAATGGCACCAGCAGGTGGCGGGGAAGTGGGAGCAAGTGGGCGTAGGGGTGGTGCACTAGGGCCAGCACTGGCAGGGGCCCAGAGCAGGGTGGCAGGAGCGCGGGACCAGGCTGGCAGGGGCTGTATGAAAGCGGGCCAGCTCCCCCCTCTTCCTGCTGGCACAGCCCAGCCTGGCTCCAGAGCCCCTGCTGGCCTGGGCCCTGTGCTCCTGCCACCCCACTCTGGGCCCCTGCTAGTGATGGCCCCGGGGGACCAGCATGGGCCCCATGCTCCCACCCAGCTGTTGCTGTGTTCCTGCATGCCCACTCACTCTCATCCCCCCCCACCTGCTGCCACCATTTCCCTGCTCTCCTGCCCCCCGCCACCACTCCTCTCCACCCCCCCCCCCCCCCCCCCTCCAGCACCACATGGTTGCCAGGTACAGCACTGGGACCGCAAAATGCAGCAGAAGCTGCCCTGGCCCCCATGATTCTCAGCTAGCTTTGTGCAGTGCCAGCTGGACTGGGCTGGCTCCTGCTGTGTCCTGCGGTCTTTGCCGTGCAGCTGGGATAAGGTGCTGGAGCGGTGAGCAGGGGAGGATGAGGAACTGGTAGGAGAAGGGCAGCAATGGCAGATGTGGTAGGGGGGAAGTGACAGTGACCAGTAGCACAGCCACCAGGGACTGCCCAAATCATCAAAGCTCTCCGAATTTTTTCCGACGATTCGGAGAACTTTGAATCAATTTGGACCATTTAATTTGTCCCCCGATTCAATTCAGTTTTGGAGATTCAGCCACTGAATTGGCCCGAATCTCCTTCAAATCAAATCACTACCTGAAGCTTCGCACAGCCCTAGTAACTGGAGTTACTGTGCAGTAGTGCCAGCGACATCTTATAGGTGTTGCTACTGCGCTGTAGCCTAATAATACTACACAATAGCAGATTAGCACTGTCTGTTCTGTGATGCGCTACTGCATAGTCAGCATCTCATGTAGATGCACCCCCTGTTAGGTATCCTTTGAGGCCTAGCCCTTTTTCTACAATTCTACTCATTCTGTTGTGTAAGAAACGCAGAACACCATCGTTCAGAAGATTTACATAGTCAAAAAAATTTTAGAGGGAGAAAAAATAAATTAAAATGTGTGCCAATTAATTTCTATTGATTCCTTAAATGATAATCCTAAGAAGTTTATTAAAAGCCACCTCCATCCTTCTCACACTTTACTATACTTAATCATTTACTTTGGTCATGTTTTAATCAAGATACATCATGTTTTACCAAATAAATTAATCTTATTAAGTAGCTACTGTGGAGCTATGTTGTGGAAGCTGTTTAAAATGCAAGCAAGCAAAATTCTGTAATGTCTTCAGAAAAGTTCATATTCCATGTTCCAGATTTGGATGTGTATCTGTTAGGCACTGTAAACTGTATGATTAGATGATTGTAGTGAAAAGAAAACATTTGACTAATGCAGTAAAAAGGATAGGGTTTTGGGGTGTATTTGTGTCATTAGTTAGTTTATTTAGCGTAATTTGGTTATCCATGCTTTAACAGAAGACAAGATTGAGCTAGAGGTACTGCAGAAATTACTTACAACATTGAGCATATCTCTTCTTTGGTTAAACATGAGGACCTAATAAATCTTAATTACATCTGCAATGAAATGATTTGCTTATGAAATCTTCTGAAAAGATTGTGCCTCAGCATACAGTATCTGCCAGAACTTTGAGATGATTTCTGATTTTTAAATATAGTAAGGGATTAGTAGACTCTAAACTCTTAGGGTCCAGCCATCGTTTGCTACAGCCAAAGCCTTGGGAGGTGGCCCTAAACAGAGGTTCTCTTTGCAGGATTTCTTCCTTCCCGTGTACAGGAAGGTGGTTAACAAATTTCACAGGTCCCTGTTCCTGACTAGCTCCTTTAGACCAGGACTTCAGGCTCCCTTGCTATTCCCATTAAACAGACCAGGGATTCATGCTCATTCTTTGGCAGATTCCCCCATAAAATTAGTGATGGGTGGAATAATGCACATTCCTTGACACTGAACAAACCTTACCCTATACCGTATTTAACTCGGGAGCATGGAGGTACAGGGAGTTAACTGGATTCTGCAGAGGTGATTGAGTCACTCTTTTGTTCTTTGCACAGACACATGTACACACAAGGGTTACCTCCATATGTAGCGGTAGGAGATATAATCCTGCTTCTTTTGTAATACAGCTCCCTAAAACTTGTGTAAATGCAGCTAATCATGACCCTGGAAGTGTGGCTTGACAAAACAAAACTCACTGGTATAGCAGTATCCTTTCTGTCACGGGAGTTCAGGTTGTGTCATTTCAGCATCTCTAAGTTAAACATTTGTTTTCTGAGCTTTAGCTGTGAAACAGCCATGAAAATTCATGTTACATCTGGAGCAAATTTCTTGTACACAATTGGAAAAATACAGATTTTCTAGATGGATTTTAGGACACTGTGGGTACACCTACACATGCAATTAATGTTATATGGGTTTACTGTGAAGTAATTTACTGCAAAGTAAACTAGCCCTGGGCAGCCATCTACACTGGCAGCCATTTGAAAGCAGATTTGCCCCTCATGACAATAGCCTACTCCAGTCCTCATCCAGCCCTGCTTTGCCTCCCTGCAGCAGCCAGAGGGAGCTGGATGCTACAGCCACAGCTGTTTGGGGGCCAGGGCACTTTAAAAGGCAGCTCTCTGTGGTATTCCCCGGCCACCTGCATTTCTAGCTTGGAGTAGTCTGCAGCATGCTAGCACAGCCTTTTACAACTCTATCTCCAGTGCCCACTGTGTGATGGCTGCTCCATCTTTAGGCCCCAGGAGTGATGACTTTTGGCTTTTGTTTGCCACCCTACTCAGTGCACTTCACCACCATGGTGACCATCACCTGGCCCCAGGCAATCTTGGTCCTGTCTATCCCCTCATGCCATACGGCTGTGTTGTCAAGCTCACTGCTGCAGCCAAGCTCAACCCTGGCCCCTGTGCTGACAACAACCAGCCCCCGGCTCATTGCCCAGACCCCCACAGGAATTATGTGGATGCTGCCATTAGTTCCATCCATGAGCTCCTGGGGCTCCAGCCCTACTGCCTGTGGGCCCACCTGGCCAGCCAGGATGGGTGGCTGCATATCATCCAGCACACCTGGGATGACAAGCAGTGCCTGGACTCATTCTGGGTGACCCAGGCCAAGTTTCATAGTTTCATAGTTTTAGGGTCGGAAGGGACCTAATAGATCTTCTAGCCTGACCCCCCGCCAGGGCGGGAGAACAACAAAAAACCCTAAAAACAAAAACGGGACTCAAATGAGTCCAGCCAGGTAGGCATCCAGCCTCTTCTTAAAGACCCCCAGGGTAGGGGCCAGCACCACCTCCCTTGGAAGTTGGTTCCAGCTCCTAGCCGCCCTAACTGTGAAGTAGTTTTTTCGGATGTCCAATCTGTACCTCCTCTCCATCAACTTGTGCCCATTACTCCTTGGTATGCCAGCGGGGGCTAGGGGTTTCAGGAGCTCCTCAATCTGCTCCACCTACACATGGAGCAGCAGGCCACCACCATGTGGCCACCCTTCCCTGTGGAGACCCAGCTGGCCATTGCTGTGCTCAAGCTGGCCATGCCCTCCAGCCTGTGCTATGTTGGCCATGTCTTCAGCGTGGGCAAGTAGACCTCTGTGGAGGCCATCCCGGAGGTTTGTCCAGGATGTGCTCAGGCACACAGTACTCTGGATCCACGACCCCCTGGTGGGGTTCCATACCCTGGGCTTCCCCCAGTGCTTCAGGGCCTTGGACGAGACCCACATCCCCATCACATGCCTGCCCCGTGATGACCACCTGTAATGCACCTGGCAAGGCTTCCACTCAGTGGTGCTGCCAGTTGTGGTGCACCACCAGGGTGCCTTCACCAACACCAGTGCTGGCTGGGCTGGCAGCACCCATGATGCCTGCATCTTCTAGAACTGCACTCTGCTAGCCCTGGTGGAAAGCGGTCGCTCATACCAGACCTCCACCTGGGTGAGGTGATGGTCCCTCATTGGGGAGCCCACCTACCCACTTCTCTTCTGGCTCATACAGCCCTATACTGGGCAGCTGGACCTCCCCACCAGGCACATTTCAACACTGCTTGGGCTGGACCCACACACCTTCTGCTACCTGAAAGGATGCTGGTGCACCTTCACTGCTTGCCTCAGGGTCATCAAGGCCAACATCCCCCAGGTCATCATCATAGGCTGTGTAACATCTGCAAGGCCTAGGGGGCAGCTCTTCCCTGAGGCTTGGGCGGAGGAGGCCCAGTAGGCAAACAGTGCCTGGCAGAAGGAGTACCAGCTGCAGTGGCAGCAATACCAACAGGGCCCCCTCCCACAGAGGCCCTGGGAGAGCTGCACACCTGGCAGTGGGGGCCAGGGCATCAGGTGCGAGAGGTGCTGGTGGATAACCTGCTCCTGAACCCCTTGCTGTAGGCCACATGGACGGCTGGCCATGGATCCCACCTCCATCGTCCACCCCATCACCATGTTCACAGCATACAGTTTTCAGCAAAAGTCTTTATTTCCTTCCCCAAACACAGACCCTGTCCCCACTCCCTCCCAAACACATCTTTCCCCTTCCAAACAACAGAGCCCTCCCGCCTCCCTCCCAAACCACAGAGCCCCATCACCAACCACCACACCCACCACCAATAAAGCACCCTCTTCCCTCTGTAGTCTATGTACATTCTGTTCTGTGTGCCCTCCTGGGGCAGGGGACAGTGGGGTGGAGGTTGACATGTAGTGGTGGTTGACATGTTGTCTTCAGCTGTTGGGAGTAGGAATGCATAGCATAGGCATGGATACCCCTCCAGGTGGCAGCAAATGCTGTGAGGAAGCTCAGACTTGCCCACTACACTACAGAAGCTCAGTGTCCCTGTGCCAGGTTCTTGGGTGCACTTGGGGCACCTTGGCAATCAGCAGCAGCAGGGCATAGTGGGTCAGGCACCACCCTACAGGGTGGAGCCTGGGGACACGTGCTCACCACCATGGCCTCTGGCTGCACCACCATGGGTGCACACACCATAGTGAGGCAGGTGGTCAGGGGACTTAGCTGGGGTGAGGACAGCTGCTGCTCTGTCAGCACAGCTGGCTTCTCCTCATGCAGCCTGGGGCCAGGGCCAGCAGGGCCTGGGCATGGTGCTGGCCCCACTGCAGACAGTGTCTGGGCAGGGACTGCATAGAACCTGGGAGAGCGGCGGGGGGCGGCCCAGGCTGGAGGGCCGGCTGGCAGGAAACCCAGACAGGAGACACTGGCTACTGGAGACTGCTGCACCTCAGCCCAAGCCCACTGGGGGCCTAGGGATTGGCAGCAGGCAACTGTCAGGGAGTAGACAGGGCTAGGACAGGATGAAGAAGACTGCCACCCAGAGGTCCTCCTCCATGGCCTCTACTGTCCTGGCCACCATGGCGGTCTCCTGCTCCTGAGCCTCCAGCATCCTCTTGAGGAGGGCAATGTGTCTCCCCTGGCTGGCCATGCAGGAGGCCCCTCTGGGGAGGAGCTGGAGCTCATCAGGGTGGATGGTGCCATCCCTTGCTGGCCTACTGGGTGGAGCTGTGCATCCAGAGCTGGCAGGACAGGTGCTGGCCTGGGCTGTTGGAGCTGCTGGACAACTCCAGGGGCAGAGCCCATGGTGGTACATGCTCCTGACACCTCAAGAGTCCCTCTCCCACTCTGGACTTGTTGCCACTGCAGAGACTTTTGCAGGCCACCCATATTGGAGAACACAGCATGGCTCTATCCGGGTCCAGGGGTGTGAGGATGCAGTCCAGCTGCCTCATAAATGGCATGGTCCTGAGGGAAGTTCCCAACCAGTGATTATGGTTGGCAGAGGTCCTCCTCCATGGCCTCTACTGTCCTGGCCACCATGGCGGTCTCCTGCTCCTGAGCCTCCAGCATCCTCTTGAGGAGGGCAATGTGTCTCCCCTGGCTGGCCATGCAGGAGGCCCCTCTGGGGAGGAGCTGGAGCTCATCAGGGTGGATGGTGCCATCCCTTGCTGGCCTACTGGGTGGAGCTGTGCATCCAGAGCTGGCAGGACAGGTGCTGGCCTGGGCTGTTGGAGCTGCTGGACAACTCCAGGGGCAGAGCCCATGGTGGTACATGCTCCTGACACCTCAAGAGTCCCTCTCCCACTCTGGACTTGTTGCCACTGCAGAGACTTTTGCAGGCCACCCATATTGGAGAACACAGCATGGCTCTATCCGGGTCCAGGGGTGTGAGGATGCAGTCCAGCTGCCTCATAAATGGCATGGTCCTGAGGGAAGTTCCCAACCAGTGATTATGGTTGGTGATGTGGACCCACTGCATACGCAGGGCCTTGACCTTTATGCATTACTGTCACTCTGTCTGGTCGCACCTGCACTCCTGCATGTCACCCACCAGAGTGTCATAGATGTGGGCGTTGGAGCACCCACCCTGGGCAAACTGGCTCTGGACCTCAGTGTCATCCCTCAGTACTATGAGGTCTATGGTTTCATCCTGGTGCCAGCTGGGCCCCCAGGATGCAGCGTGTGGCATCAGGGAAGATGCCAGCATGACTCCCTCAATGGCCCTCAGGGGTTGTGGGTGAGCGTCTGGGTGCTGCCAGACTTGGGAAGGTGCCTGCAGCACAGGGGCATCACACAAGGCAGGCAGGCAGGCACATGGTGGGACTGGCCTGGAGGCTAGCGCCAAGGGTCTGTGCTGGCTGCTGTGGCTGGAACAAGGCTGCAGGATCCAGTGGCCAGAGGCTGGCAGCAGGTGGCGCAGACCCCAGAGTCACCACAGAGTTTTAAATGCCAGACTGGGGTAGGCAAAGAGCCAGCCCAGCCCTGGGAAGCTCTGAGCCCCATGGCCCTGGGGCTAGCCTGAGGCTGCCCCCCTGGTGGTGGCACTGACTGAAAGTAACTTTGTGCAGTAACTAAGGCAGGTAGCAAATTAACCGTGCAGTAGACTAATTTACTGTGAAGTTTATTTAAGTGCCTGCACATGTAGATGGTGACACTGCCGCACAGTAAGTTAGTCTTCTGCTTGGTAAAGCATCTCATGTAGACACACTCTGTTTTATTTAACGTCTGGGTGCACTTGGAGGTACAATTCATATGAATGTAAATTTGCATTGTACTAATACTTAGGCTGAAAGACTTGTGAGGGGAAAAAAGATTTCTAAATCAAATTAAAAATGGACTCTGCCCCTTTCAGAAGAGACAAAGGCTGCCCAAATTAGGGGTCAGCTACATCTTAGGATGATGCAAAGCTAGTATTCAAAATCATATTCATTTTTACATTTAGTCCTTGTGGCATAAATCTCAGTTCAGTGCACCTGTATATTAGGTAGTGGCCTTCTCGCAAACTCTACCCAATACCAAATAACTAATCTTGACCATTTAAACACAAAGAAGTAGCAACAAGAAAAGGAAGGTAAATCATAAGAATAGGGAGGGAAGGTGGAGTTGAGACTTGGAGAAATGGAAAGACCCCCAAAAAAGTGTTCCAAACTGCAGGATCAGCAAAGGAGAAGATCCTTTCACCATCCGCAGTGATATTTATTGCCTGGAATTACTGCAAGTCCAAATCAGCCAGATTTGTATGGTAGATGATTACAGATTTTTTAGAATTGATGTTCTGCCAGTTTAATGACCCATGCTTCAGTAGTAGTACCAAAGCAAACATTTTCAGAGGTGTGCAATGTAAAATCATCTACCTCACATCACAATTATTTCCTATTTGAGTATGCAGAGAGTGCTGTAGAATCTCAAATGTTGCCTGTAGGTCAGTCCTAACCCTCAACTACTGTGTGGAATAGGAAAGTCTAAATTACACGCGTGTTTTCAGACCAGACCCAACCCCATCTTAATAGCTCACTTTTAATCAATATTAACCTGCATTTTGACCAACTCATACAATATATTTCTACAGTAGCTAGTTAATAAGATTAACCTTCTTGGCAAAACATGGTGTATCTTGATTAAAACATGACCAAAGTAAATGATTCAGTTTTAGCAGAGATACTAATTTGTGAAGAGGAAAATTGGGTACGTGAGAAACCAACATTGATCCCCAGTTCAAGGCTGGGGCACACCAATGGGATGATTCATGAAGCTTGCACTGCTGCTGCCGTATTGCAGCCTTCAGGACTGTCAAATTGGCACTTTCAGCGAGCATTAAAATAGACTTTAAAAATGCACATAGCAAAATAGTAATTTAACTGGGTAAATAATACACCTTTAAAAATGGATAAGTGTTATTTAGTCGATAACAAGCTTATATTTACAGGTGCTTAAATACATGTTTGACTGAGAGATTGGAATGGCTCCCCTGGGCAAGAAGAAATATGCTTTTAAAACTCCCTTTATAAACATTTATAGAAAAAGAAAATCACACTAAAATATGTTGAAATAATTGTGAGATTGTGATAAGCAGAGAAGCTCCAAGACAGCCATTAGTCTGGAGCATCATTAATTCATGCCATTAGGGCTTACTTGTCCACAATGGTCTGAGTTCTTTGGCCAGCCTTACTTCTCAGTTTCTTGCAAGTTTCTTTCAGTTTTGGCATGTCCATAACTTTATTTAAATGCACTTGATGGTCTTTGAATGTGATCTGCAGCAGTCCATCAAAATGGAAAATAATCTAAAAATAGAAGAAGGAAAAGGAGTGAGTCACAAGGAGGAACACACTCTTACTGCATTAGGGGTGAAGACCAAAGTTACATTATGAAAAAATTATAAAGTTTACTTAGAAATTCTCTAGAGCATGCAGAAGAGACAGCTTCTGAGTGGGGCCATTGGTACAAAATAAACTACTGAAGATTTAAAGAGTGGATATAAAGTCGGGGGTTGGGTGACACCCAATCGTACTTGAGTCCTAAATGTAAAGTAAACCTGATTAATCCTTAGTAATCCAGTTACTGAAAGGTTCAGGAGTCTAATCACCTTTGCCTCTTGGGCTGGATACAGACATTCAGGAAGGTTAGATCTAGTTTAAAATGGCCACCTGATTTAAGGTAAGTATGGATGGGTGGGGGGG
>NW_005841843.1:4759360-4777271 GCF_000455745.1 Alligator sinensis
GGGGATTTGGTGGGGGGGGGGGGGGGTCCATGTGGGATTCAGGGGGCAGATGAGGTCTGCGGGGAGGATAGAAAGGGGCAAGTAGAATCCACTGGAGGGATCAGGGGGTGGAGGGCAGGTGGGGTCCACAGGGGATTGAGGAGGCCAGCAGCGTCTGTGGAGGGATTGGGGGGCAGGCAGCATCCTTGGGGTGGTTGGTGGGTTCTGGGAGGGTTTGGCTCTCTCCCCATGCCCCAGGATCAGGGGCTATGTTTAGTTCCCTGGTTCCCTCCCAGCCCTACTCAAACAACCCCTCCCTCCCATCCTGCCTTCCCCTTCCTCCACTGGGGATTACTTCCTTTGTTCCTGGCATCTGCAAACACTGGTAAAACCATCACTGAGAGCAGCTTGTGGGATGAACAGCTTGTGAGATTTATTCATCTGATTCAGTTAATCTATAAGATGCACCTCTACCTTGCTTTTGCCCCCTCGGTATTCCATGTTATATTTTGCAGGAGCTAGATTTACTTTCTAATGGATGTTTCCAATTTGGGGCAAAAAGGACATGGGAACCCTGTTTTTTCCTTGGGTATTTCTAATATTACTGCTTTGCTTGTCTCAATCACCATTTGAGAAGGAACCAGAAAAGTCCAAAGCAGTAATATTAGAATTACTGGTACTATTACACTTGAAGGCAAAACAGAATTTCAAGTGATTTGCCTCTTCTGTGTCCCTTCTTCTCCGATTTGGAAGTGTCCATTACAAAGTAAATGGACCTCAGCATAAGCTGATTTGAGGATCTTAAGAGAACATTTCAAAAAACAAACGAAAACAAAACCAACCATTAAGTGATGTTCTGTTTCACAGACAGAAAGGTGGGAACAAAAATCATGCAGGAATTCTTTCAGCAAAACCAGGGGTAGGACCCAGAGCTCTTCCCTCCCAGTTTTGTGCCCTGACCACAAGTTTTATTAATTCGGCACTGAAAGGAAAAAGCCATATTGCAGCAGCTTCACCTTTATGAAATTAACATCTATTTGCATCAGTAGTAATGAGAAGAATGCACTCCCTTCCCACAAATATCTCATATTTACGTAGCTCAGTAGGCACAAATATTAATCATTTACTTGCACCTGCTGCAGTTATTTTTGGGGAACAGGATTCAATAATATATGATCTCTGGGGATTTAAAAGCTTTGGTTACTTGCTGGACTCAAACCTTTGTGAGAAAGATCATTAAATTTGCAAACACAAAACTTATTATAATAATAAAGCAATTTTTAAAATGAAAGTTATTGCAGCATTACCAATTTAAAGGCATTAAAAATACACCATGCTGTCTGTAGCAGTGTTGACTTATATCTTTAAATCTAGAAATGGGACTAGGCATGTTTGGGGATGCAGAACACCAGGACCTGTGTGAGCCGTTCACTCCCTGTGGGCTGGGAGCAGAGAGCAACTGTAGGGGTGGAAGGAACCGAGGAGGTCATCTACCTCATCCCCTAGATCTAAGGGAGGGTCAATTATACAAAGTCCCTTCAGAACTTTGTCTAACCTCTTCTTAAAATTTGCTAATGCGTAGAGACCTTAGGAATAACAGAGCTTCCTTCCTCCTGGCCACTGCTTAGAGCTGAGGCCGTGCAGCAGGTGTGTCTGCAGCAAGAAGCTGGGTCACTTCACATGGCAGGGCCGAATAAAAGTGGTGATTCTAAAAGGCCGTCCCTCAGCCTTTGTCCTGAAACTCTCAAAGAAAAGCCACTCTTGTCTGAGCAGCTTCATTGTACGGATATAACGAGGGTTGAGATTGTCATGAACTCAGCACACCCAAGTCCACAGGCAGATTGTATTTTTGCCTAATGGGTGGAACATGCACTAACATTTAAGCTAACAACTGCCAAATTCTGCTACCAAATAAAATGAAGAGCCTTTTGTCTTAATAACATTTTGAATAAAAGAGACTTGTTTTTTATGTTTACCATTAATAAAATAATTTTCCAATAGGGGAGAATTACTGGAGCACTGAGGCCAAACATTCCCTTTTCTGTCTTGATATCTAACAATTTTATCTCATTTCAGCTGACCAGATGGGTTTTTGGTGCTAGTAAATGTTGAGAATGAACCCTTTTCACTTGGAAATGCAAAGCACAATTTCCCAAAGAAAAAAAAATAAAAATAAGGTTAAGACTAAATTCAACAAAAAGTGTTAGAACTGGAGCCTCAGTGGGAGGTTTATCTTTTATTAGTACTAGTAATTAAATTTATTTGCAAAGTTACAACTTAAGGGCATATAGACTTAGCAGACTGGTAAGTAAATGTTATTAGCAGAAGTCACTGATGGTTCAAAAGCGTAATTGTTTTCTATTTTTTATTGTGGTGTCTGTGCGCTATGTTAATAGACAGTGAAGTAGTAATCTGCAGGAGAGATTGTGGTCATCTTGTAGTTCAAATGGGCACTGAACTAGCTAGCCACTCTGGTCGCAAATAGGAATTAGGTGTAATGGCTGAAGTCATATTCGGAATTCAATTTATTTGCTGTAGATAAAAATATGTGATGCAGAATGATCTGTTAAGCAGATGTATGTGGAAAATAATTTTCATTCCTATTAAATTTTAAACATAGTCTAACAAGGCTTCACTTTTATAGCTTGTTTTGTGGTATACTTTTCCATTTTTGAGTTTTAGATGAAACATAGTAACATTTTCAGAACTGATTAGCAAGTAATGGGCTATAAGGATTAGAGTCATTTTCTGTGACCTTTCTTGTTTATTGCTTGAAATATTAGAGATCTATTACCAAAATATGCAACAACTCTATATGGGCACTCCTCCATAGAGGTATGTAATCTGACCATACTTAAAACCTGATCAATAGAATACTGCCTTTTGAAAAGGCTGGAGATCTAGTTTCAGGATGTTTAATGAACCACCCAAAACTGTAATTTCCTAAATGTTTTCTTAGGAGAACAGACAGCCACGTAAAAGTCTCCTTGCTGGGAGCAAGAAGAAGAAAAAGAGTGTTGGGGGTAACAAAAAGAAACACAGGATTCTCTCATAATCTGACACCTGTCTGGGTTCCAGACCCAGCATCCATAATAGAATGTATAGTTTTCAAACATAAGGTGTGAGATGTAAATGACACCCATACCTCTACTGAAATCAGTCTCAGTCTTCCTTCAGCTGCAGTGGCTTTTGCATCATTACTTGTATCTTGAGGCAAAGTTCCAGACTGAAAAAAATGCAAACAATTGTGCAATTAACACTGCATGATGAATCAAAATACTTGGAAGCTGCACAGTCCTGCTCATGTGACTCTTGATCCTCATTCCTCATGTTTTGGTCAAATTAAAAATATGTAACTTCTAGGCCAGGGACAGAAGTTTCACATAAACTAGTTTAAGTGATCAGAAACTGGTTTAAACCTGTAACAGAACATAAATTCAGTGTACATAAACCAGTTTCAAACTGGCCGAAACTCGTTTCAGATAAACCTGGTTGAATGTAATATCAGACCTAACTGATCTGGGTCAGACTGGTTTATGGAACTTCTGTCCCAGACCGTTTCCTGGTTTTAGTTAAACCAGAGTCTCCCGGCATCCCAGCATGCTTTAGCCCTGGGCTGGGTTGTGCAGTCTGCTTCAGAGAGCAGGGCTGGCCCCTCCCCTCTAGTTTCTAGCCAGAGCAGGGGCAGGTGCAAGACCAGCCTGTGGCTGGCATGGCCCCTTGAGGCAAAGAGGGCAGGGAGGGAGCTTGTTCTCCTCCCGCTTCCCTCTCCCCCTGGGATCCCAGCGAGGGTCTGCCTGTCTGGGGTGGAGCAGCCCCTATCAGGCACTCCCCCTGCTGCTCAAGCAGCAGGGAGGCATGGCCAGCCCCATTGGCAGCCTAAAGCAAATGTGGGGAGGGAGGAGGGTTTAATCCCCCCTGTTCCTCCCCTATCCCACTGGCATGGACCCCAGCTGCAGAATGGGGTGCAGCAGCCTCTGTCAGACCCCCCCCCCCCCCCGCCGCCCCCCCCCCCCCCCCACTGCTCCAGTGGCAGGGGCGGGGGTGCCGCCAGCTGCTGGCCTGCATGGTGAAGGGGGCAGGGAGGGGGTTTATTTCCCCCTCCATCCCCTCTCCCACCGGGGGTACTGCAGCTGTGGTCTGCCAGCCTCAGCCTCTGCCACTCAGACCCAGCCAGGCAGACCCGAGCTGGGGTTCCTCAAGGGGAGGGGGGGAATAAACCCCATCCCTGCCCCTTCACCTCAGGGGACCATGCTGGTCAGCATCTGGCTATGACCCCAAACCTGCCACCCAGATGGGGGAGCAGTCCCTGTCATGGCTCAAGCCTCTTCCTGTTGGGGGGGGGGTGAGTGGTAGAGCTGGTAGGGCGGGTAATGCTGCTGGAGCCTGCATGCGAGGGGAGGATTGGGAGGCTATGGCCACCCCAAAATTCTCCATAGCCGCACCTCTGAGCCCCACCACTGCCACTCACCCTGTGTAGGCTGCAGCACCTCTGCAGGCCAGGGTAGGGGTTTAAACCCCTCCCCAGTCATACTCAGGTCTGCTGGGGCCTGGCCACACCCCCTCCCTAAGCTTAGCTTCCTCCCACCCAGCCACTGTGGAAAGGAAGGGAGGGTTCGCTCTCGCGCTCCTTGGCTTCTGGCCTGAGTCACTGCAGGCATTTGCCTGCATTTCTGGAATCAAAAGTGAATGCTTATTCACTTGCAAATCAGTTCAAGCTACTCAGGTCAGACTAACTTGCAAAGATTGAATTAATTCAGGCTTAGGCTTTTTGAATGTCTGTACTTAGCCCTAAAGGACTTCCTGGAAAGGGCACTAAAGCACTGCCTATTAAGCACATCTGCTTTTGCAATGACATTTGGAAATTTTTATTTTCAGTTTTAGTTTTGGCTGCTTGTGAAAAACAAGCTTCTGCCTGTTAAGTTACTGAATAATTTGAGTCTACTTGAGGAACAGATTCAGTAGAGCATTTAACTACCTGCATTCAGTTTGCAGTAGACTATTTACAGGAGATACAATTCGCAGAAATTTGAAGATCACCTTTTATCCCTGCAACTTAAAACAGAAGTATAATCCAGTTTTGAAATCTGATCACTGGAAGACCTCAGCTTTTAGGTTCACTTCCTGTCTCTTCCACTGATTTTGAGTGAGAGTGGACAAACTATTTAATATTTCTGTATTTAGTGTTCTCACATGTATAATTAAAATGATGCTGATGGAACTGCAGTCCTATGAGACCTTAATTCATTAATGTGTACACTTTGAGATCCTATGCTGAAAGACTATGGAGGTGAAAATTGTTGTTATATCAGGAATACTTATGGTGATGTGTCATTCAGGGATGGCTACATGGTAGAGCTTTGTGAAGCTTTGGTAACTGATATGATTCAGAGGAGATTTGGCCCAATTTGGTGGCCAAATCTCCAAATCCGAATCGAATCGGGAGACCAATTAAAAGGTCCAAATTGAATTAGAAGCCTCAGAATCAATTTGGAAAAGATTCAGCGCCGCTTCAGAGATTCAGCCATAGACTAAACAGGCATCAGTCCTCACCACACTGCACACAGCTGCCTCCAGCTGGTAAATTTGTTGTGGTGGGCAGAGCTGGGAGGGAATGGGCATGGGGGGAGGGAGGGATTGGGGCTGGGAGAAGCTGCCCAGCCCGGGGGGGCGGTCCAGGAAGGGGAGCGGGGTGGGGAGGGTGCAGCATGCAGGTGCAGCAGTGCTGGAAGCAGGGGCTATGCCCTGCTGTCGCTTGCCCAGCTGGGGCGGGGTGGAGGGTGTGATATAGGCACAGCTTGCTCTGGGCAGAAGGGGGCAAACTGCCCACCCACCCCCTACCCTGGCTAGGGAAGAGGTGGCAGTGCTCTCATCCCGTGCCCTCCTGCCCCAGCTGGGCAAGCAGCAACAGGGCATAGCCCCCGCTCCCAGCACTGCCACACCCGTGTCCCACGCTGCCCCCCCTGCTCCCCTCCCTGAGTCCTGTGCCTCCCCACCCCAGCTGGGCAGTTTGTCCGAGCCCCATCCCCAATCCTTCCCTCCCGCATTCCCCTTCCCTCCCCCCTCTGCCCACCACAACAGACTTATCAGCTAGAGGCAGCTGTGTCCAGTGTGGTGAGGACTGCTGCCTGTTTAATATATGACTGAATCTCCAAAGTGGCACCAAATCTTTGGATCCAGTTCAGCCAAATCAAATCAGGACAGTGATTCAAATCTCAGACTCGAAGCACTGTCCCTCTGAATCAGCTGAATCCGAATCCAAAGTGAATACTGGCCACTTCACACAGGCCTACTACATGGGTATCTTGTTGGACATTATATTAATTCTTTGTGTTCCATTTGTAGCCCATACATTCTTGCACTTCCCTTTCCTTTTTCTCTTATTGTTGAAGACCTGTTAACCTAGAAATTCAGACGCAGCTTATTTAAACTCCTGGTTAAAGATTAGCAACTCTTAGTCAAAGCATTCCCTTGTTAGTTTAAAATGTGTGAATATACTGTATTTCCTTGCATACCACACCCCCCCAAATAAGAGATGCATGTAGTTTTTGGAAAGTGAAATGCAGGGGAAAAAATGTTTTTTTCAAGGCATGGCCTAGAACTGGCTTTTTCAGGGAGAGGCATTGCTGCAAGCTGGCTACCAGCTTCTTTCTTGAACAGCAAACAGGAGAGATGATGTCCAGTGTTAACCTTTTCACACCTGCTCTCAAATTTGCACCTTTTCAGTCAAAAACTGTTGTCAACTAGTGTCTGTGAAAGGGTTAACACTGGACTTCATCTCTTCTCCTTGCTGCCTGAGAGAGAAGCTGGCTCTGGTGTCAAAATGCTTCTATTCCTTCATGCATCTATTCCAATGAATACAAATCAGCTTCTCTGCTTAAGACAAAAATCCCAATTTTGGAGGGCTGATTTTGGGGGAAAGGAGTGTGTGGTATGTGAGTACACATGGCAGTATCTTTAAGAGGTAATATCTTTAACTGCAAATGTTAGTGTCAGAAGTATAGGTAATCCTGAGTTTAAAAATTAAATCATGCTGTAATGCATATGTAACACATGTTATGAAAACAGAGTAGATGCTTTGGTACTTACCTGCCACGATTGTATGCAGTTACATGCCATGCTGTTATGTCCTGTTATGTCCATAAAGTAATTCACTGGTGTACAGGGATCCTTCCCAGACATACATTCTTTTGAAAGTAATGTTTACACTGGGGCAGAAAATAGCTATGCTTCTAGTGGATATGAACAGTATCATTGTATTTAGCCATATCCAAGATGGCTTCAAATTTCAGATGATCCACCAATAATTAGATTCTGTATATGGGAAATTTATGAATTTCTTATACTTTTCCATGTATTGAATCTAATTATTCGGAGGTCATCTGAAATTCATTCCCCCCACCAGCGTCGTGGAAAAGCCACAAGACAGGCAGGGAAGAGAGGCAGTGAGAGGCAGAGGCTGTAAGGAGCAGGGGCTGTGGAGAGTGAGGAAAGCAGCACAGGGGGACCCCACCACTTGTTCTCCCTGCAGCCTCTGCCCCCCACTGCAACCTCTGTCCTCTGCCTGCTTTCCACAACCTCTGCAATATCTCCCCTGCAGCATCCTCTGCTCTCCTGCAACTTCTGCCCCTGCCCCCAGATGCTTCCTGTGAAGAATAGATCTGGTGCTGACTCCTTCCCTTCCCAGGCACAGAAAACATGGAAGCTCTGGCTCATGCCCAGTCAGGCACAGATGTCCTGCATCTGGAGCCACTGCTGCCACAGCTGCCTGGGTGGGCAGGGTCCAGGGCTTGCATGTGCTTGGTGCCCAGGAAGGAATGGACCTGGACCTGGAGCTGTGACTGTGAGAAGGAACAGGGAGAGGGGTAGATGGAGTTGGGTGCAGGCAGCTGCTGCAGCTCTGACTCTGGCCCTGATCTGGATTTGGATATGCAGCAACTTCCTGCCCCCACTGCCTTGTACTCAAATCCAAGACAAAGGGCTTTTCTTTTTCATGTTGAATTGAGGGGGGAACAACTCATCTTGGAATCAAGTAAATATGGTATTACTTTATATTTCAAATACCCATTAGCTAGTAGTGATGATGACATTAGGAGGTGGCCATAGATGTTTGTGAGCATAATGGATGTTCTTTGTAGTTCTCCAATCTTATTTGATGTATTTTAAAAACTTGGACTACATTCATCACTGTGTACCAAGCTTCATCATGCACAAAATCAAAGATCAGTTTATGCCTGAGATGAACAGCGTTACTAACATTCTCTCCCTTCCCTCCCCATGATTAAGACCAAAAAAGGCCATGAAAAAAGGCCGAAGTAGACGGAAAAGTAAACCAAGTGCCCACAGCTTCTAGCTGAAATGTTGCTGACCAGAAGTGCGCTGCATTGTGTTCTTGTAGGCTAATGATTTCAGGCGTAGAAAGCCAGACACAGGCTGCCAGAAAGGTTCTGCCTCCTGTCTTCAGTAATTCATGTCTAGGGACTGTCAGCAAGTGTATTTTACCTGATCATACATCGTTGCATAAGGGAAAGAACCCAGGTAACCAGAACCCAAGTTAAACGGGGCTTAAAAGCCAATACCTGAGTTATCACAATGTCTCTTTCTAATGAAGTTAGAGCAGAGTTAGAGCTATCAAACAGTTCTCTCTCCTTATTCAGGCTTTACGTTTTTATATGTTTTGTTTGTTTGTGAAGAGGGACTATTGGACTGGGTTAGGATATTAAACATGACTAATAAAAGTCAGTGATGTTGGACTGAAATTACCCTTTTAACTTGTCTTCATAATCATTTTCATATCCTGGTCACCTTCAAGTTATGGCTGAATAGAGCACAAGGAGCTTTGTATGTGCTTAACTGGCACTCTGCTCTTATTATATTTGATCAGTAAAGAGCAATCATAGAATTAAAAAGAGGAAGAGCTGCACGCAAGATTTCAGATACCCTAGGGAATGAGTTTATAGCTTTAAAACCTCAGGGCCAAATTCTTACAAGCCTATTGAAAGCAATGATATTGCATCAATGCAAATGAAGGGAAGTCTTATACAGAGCGAGAGGTTTGTTTTGAAAAATAATATTGCCTCAGCAGTTCATCATAAATGGTGTGCATTGCTAAAAATGTCTGTCTTTCAATTAAAATATCACCTAATTAATATTTATTTCTCTCTTCTAGGACCTTGGGTTACTAGAAACAGCAGCATAGACAGTGGGGAGGCAGAGGTTGGACGCAGAGTCACCCAGGAAGTACCACCAGGTGTATTTTGGAGGTCTCAGATCCACATCAGCCAGCCACAGTTCCTCAAGTTCAACATTTCCTTAGGGAAGGATGCTCTTTTTGGTGTTTATATAAGAAGAGGACTTCCACCATCACATGCCCAGGTACTGCATGAATATACTTAGCAGGCTTAAAAGTCAAAAGCTAAATATATTACTGATCTAATGGAAAGTAAATGATGTGAGGGTGACGTTGATTTTTAAAGTGAGTTTCCTGGGTTCTGTGCCTCATGGATGTAGTTTGATTTATAAATGGGGCATCTCTTGTGTGAAACTGTTCCATGGCCTCCCAGGGTTTACTTGCTTGGGACCACCAAGTCCTTGTCTGGTCTCTGAGAGCTTTCCACTCTGAGACCCCTTGTCTTTCAGTCTCTCGCCTTCCCCAGTTTTCCATGGCCCTGACTCAAGGAGCTAGCTTCCAGTTTCACCCCTGAGAGAGGAGCTTCACCTTTTGTTGGGGTGGGGACCAAGTGCAACCCAAAGTTCCAAGCAGCACAGCAGAGTCTCTTCCATAAAGGCATTTATTAGGGCAAAGGCGGCCCAGTCAGAGGTTCTCTTAACCCCTTTGGATCCCCTGTCCAGCCTGCACAGCCAAGAGCAGCCACAGAGATTCTCCCTTCTCTCTCTTGCCCCCAAATTCTTCTGACTCCAGAGATCCCAGACCTGCCAAAATGCTTTTTCCATTGCTCTCGCATTGTCATGCTTATCTCCCTTGGACACCTTCTGGGTGTTGGGCATGATATGTCAACAAGCCATTCAGAATTTGGTACTGCTAAAGGTGCATCTTGTCTCCTCTTGCCAGTCCTGGGATTCAACCCCTTCTTTTCTATGCATAGGCTAAGGAGATAACCAAGTCATACAATATTATAACAACGTTAACACAGAAATATTACAATAAAGCATGTAATCCATCACAGGAACTGTGGCTTTTTTAACAGGAGCAGTTAAAATTCACTTTCCTGTAACCCTTGTAACATCCCCTTTTAAATTAATGCCTGTATTTCTCCGTTCACAATGTTAAATAATAATAATGAAAATACTGTGACCCTGGTGTGATTCAGGAATAATTCCTATTTACTCACTGGCATTACACCAGTGAAGGAGGGTGAAAGAGTAGTAGCAGGCAGCTATCTCAAAGTAATGTACTGAAGGCAATTAAAATGGTCCACATACAAAACTAGATTAACAAGGGGCCTGACTTTGCCCCCACAGGCCATATCAACATAAGATGATGACTGCACAGTTGTTACTGCACAGTCATTTAGTACTTGCATATACAAGTACTAAGTGACTGCGCAGTAACCAGAGTTACTGCACAGTAGTGTCACTGAATGGCTTTATGGTGACACTGACTATGTAGTAGCTCGTTATTACTACAGAATAGCAATATATCACGTTTCATGACACATGACGTTACTGTGCAGTAGTAATGAGCTACTGGGCAGTCAGTGTCTCATGCAGATGCTACCACACTGGTGTACATTGAGTTCCACTGAAGTCAGTGAGGTAGCTTGGATGTTCAACTAGAATAGACAGTGCAAGTGTATATACACCTCTTGGCAAAGTTGGAACATGGCAGGTTTCTAAGTTAACCCAGCTAATAATGTTCAAGTGAAAATGGTGGACAATTATGGCCACATCTAATGTCCAATAAGTCAATGGAAAGATTCCCCTTAGTTAAACCCTTCAATTAGACCCTTAGTAAGCAATAATATATTTTATGTTATATTAATAACAATGTAGAGACTAAACAAAAGCAGCATATTAACCTATTTTGGAAAGTTCTTCCACTCATTCCCGCTGAAGCTCGGCTTTGTTAGCAATGTATATTTTTATAACGTCAAAGTTTAATTTGCCTTGTGAATCTCTGCTTTCAAATGTAGAATTCTAAAATCCCTCTTGGGAATGCCCCATTTGACATTTCTCCACATCCAATTTGCAAAGAATTTTTGTTACTTTTTTCAGCAGATACAAGTTACAAAGATGTTATATGTGGTTAAATCGCATGATCTTTGCAACCCTGGAAGCTGCTTGGTATTTCTGATGAGGATACCTGTATCATGAATTAAATTCACACGTGCGTACATGCACGCACGTATCCCCTAAAACCTGAGTAAATAGATTTTGCATACGAAACTTCACAAAGGCTAAGAGAGGTGGGAATCTCTGTTTTAGTCAGAAGGTAAAGTATGGGCTAGGTCTATAGCCATTCCCTGGCTATTATTGCAACCTGTGAGCTTGATTAGGAGCCGGAATCATGCCACAGCATTGTATACCATTGCCTCTGAATCTACACAGTCCAGAAGGAAATGTTTTTATGATTGTTTAACCTCCATCCCAACTTGTGATACTCTTCTGAAATGGCTTGTGAGAAACTCAGTGCTTCAAAGTTCTATGTAAAACCTAGCCTACATAAAGAGAGTCTTAGGAATCGCTACCCTGTTGCTATCTACTCCTAAACATCTGTGCAGCATGGGAGGTGGCCAAGGTGACTCAGTTATGGAGATCATGGATACCTTTCTGAGACAGCTTGGCTTTTGGCCCTGAAGAGTTCAGCCCCACAACCTGACTGTAAGAGCATCAAAATTAAATTAAGTCCTGCAAAAGAGTGTCTGTTAAGTTACAAGGTCCCAAACCTTTCATGATTTTGGAGATATCACCACCACCTTTAATTTCACTATGGAATGAACAGCAATCACAAACTATGGCATTATGTGTACATAATAACCTATCCCTCCTAGGAATGGAGTAGTCAAAGCTCCCAGGTGGTCTTCAAGTTTTGCCTTGAGCAGAGTGAGTTATAATTGGCAGGAGTGACAAATTCTAGTAAGCACCTTTTAGTCCTCCTTTAACTTGATTGAAGTTAACAAAATTCACCTGCATCCTCTGCAGAAATTACACCCTATTTTTGTCTAGACCCTTGGCATGTGTCAACAGGATGATTCAACAGACAAGCCCTGCATCCTCATACAGAAGACTAGAGGATTCCAGCCTGTTACTGAGAGAGGGGATCTTAGGGACCAAGAAAATAGCTTGTCACAAAGCTGAACTAGAGAAGAGACTCTTTGTTTTGACTCCAAAAAAGGAGAAAACTATTGCTTTATTAATGAAAGGAGTTTGAAGTTGACACCAATGACGTATTCAAGTTGGAATTCAAAATCCTTGTTACTGCAAGTTAAGGACTTGAGCAGTAAAAGCAGTGAACAAGTTCACTTGACAGTTCATCACTGATTGGTGCTGATATGTCAAGCTAAGTAAAATCCTTTGTGGGAACAAGTCAATAATCAGCAAATTAGGTACATGATTAACCTGAGACAACAAGATGCAGTTCCTGTCTGAGAGCCCTGCTGAGATTTAACCTTCTCAGTATTACTGTTTGGCAAATATTCCAAATGCCTAGTTGAGTCAGTCAAACTGATGTAGCTGTAAACCCATCTAGAAACAGCTTTGTGCAGTCCTGTGGATAGGGAATGGAACTCTAGAGAACAGCGCAAAGGCGTAAATGCAGGCTTGAGAGACAAGCAAGTTAGAAAAGCATTCACTATATTTTCTAGCAGGACTTTTCCAGATTGTGTAATTGTGATTCATTTATGTAACTAAATATCCATCGCCTTCAGAAGAAGTGGCTTTTAAGTGGTAGAAAGGAAATGAATAGATAACTGCGAATTGCAGCTAATACATAGGGTATAAACTGTAAATCTTAAAGATTAAGCAAGCATACCTTGATTATACAGTGATCCAAGCAAATGTTGATACTGCTGCTCATCAGCAGAATAGTCCAAGTGACAGCATGAAAAAGTGTATAGAACTACAATTAGGGATGTTTAGTCAAAGCAATGCACCAAATATATTACATCCCTTTCCAACTCAGCATCTTAGCTGCAAAAATCTTTCCTTCCTGAATGAGTAAAACACATTCATATTTTTAGTTAAAAGTCAGACTGACTTAACTTGCGGGAAATAATTTGAATGGCTGTGCAGCTGCAGTGTTTCCTCATTTCATAAACAGTATTGATATTTTCACATTTTTGATGTTCTCACCAGTCCCAAATTACAATTCATTATCATCAGTCTATTTTTATTACAAGTCTAGCATCATGCTGTATTCTGCCACTTGCATTATGCCACACTGAATCATGTACATTCAGATGTTGAAGCAAACTCTGCTTGATTGGCTGTCAACTTGGATATCAGATGGCTGGTGGGTGGTTATTTTAATGCATAATATACCAGTTGGATGTTTATGAAGAACTAATTTTAAAACACTTTGCAAACAAGTTTTCCCTGAACACATGTTTCTTAGTGCATGTTAATAATTAATAGATCTTAGGAAATTTTGGCACAGGGATGAACTGTTATCAAAATGTCCAAATCTAGATCTGGATTTTGAATCCTCTTAAATCCCATAGGTTTTGAATATTTAATTTGATTAAAACTGTTAAGGCTAAGTTGTTCAGAATGGAAGGCTTGGTTCAGTAGAAGTATTTGTTTCAGGTCTGCAAAACTGAGCAAGAAATTCTACAAGGAGATTCTTTCTCATAAGGTTTCCTCTTGGTTTTTGTATCTAGACAGTCTTTTGTCATTTTTTATTGCAAATCTGTCCTACTACAAACCTTAGGGAAGCATAAAAATAAGGAGGCAGCCAACCTTTCAAATTTTTCCTAATGTTCCATTTAGGTTTTAAGTGGTCATTTGGATTATTTCTTAATATATCCAACCTATGTCATCCATCCCAAGCACATCCATGTCCATTGTTTGGGAACAAGCCTGTGAATTTCTTCCTAATGAGCACAGTTGCATCTGTTTTCTTTCTCCATCTGGCCCATGTCTTGCACATTTATCTGTCCACGGTGCTTTAGGGCAGGAGTGACATTTTCAGCAGAACATTGTATAAAAGCAATTAGTCATGAAGATTCAGTAAATCAAAAGATCAATAGAGCAACGAGATACAAAACAATGATCCAGCTTGCCATGCAGTAAAATAGAGACAAGCCTGGGGAAGGCCTTGATAGGCTGTTTACATGACCAATAAAAGTACTGTGATTTAATGCATTTGCTAATGTCTCTTCTGCAGCAGTCAGTTGTTAAAATGTATAGCTAAATTCTGTCTTATTACAGCTTAGAGATCCACAATCTAAAAAATCCAGGGCCTAATTTTAAAGTGGCCTTCCATGGGTACATGTGTGAGAGAGTATGGAGGGGCCTTCCTTCCTATTTATGTCCTCAGGACCAGGAAGAAGGAAGAGTTTTGCCTAACCTATATTCTGCTCTTCTGAGAGCTGTGCCCCACAAAAAGAACTTGACAGCAAGCATTCTGTCTCCCTTTCACTCTTACTGCTTAGAAAGGGGTTGACGGATATTGTGGGTCCATTATGGGTGAACTTCCATTAGTGCCATTCATGGCATACTTCTCCAGGATTTTAGTGTGTGCAGCTTTTAACCATGGACTTTCCCAGGGCATTGAATTGACCTTTATGAACAAGTTGGAAGGAGGCATCATGCCAGTCTATTTAGTGTACATACAGATAAAAATGGAGTGATATGGACAGCCCTGCCAAGTAACCCTGCTTTCACTAGGTCACAGCCATGATCACGGAAGGAGGGATCCTGTGGCTAAAGCTGTTTCAAGCAGTTTTAGCTCCTGCATGCTATTCCTCTTCGATTCCACCAACTGCTGAGCTTTCCCTGCCATCTGAGGTAGAATCAGCATCAGACAGAGGAGAGGCAGAGGAGCCTGCCAACACAAGCTGAGCAAAACAGAGTGTTGCCAGTGAGAAATGTCAGCTTTTATTGCTACTTTCCTCCCTGCTGACCCTCGCTTAGCAATCCAAGGAGCATAATTTTTTTTTTCCATGGGTGTTGCCCAATAATAACATTTTCCCAAAAGTTAATGAGTCTGTCTTTAACCTCTGACTGCTGACAGGTATGTGTGGGTAACATTTCCAAAGGTCACTCATTTAAGAGCCTGATTTACAAAGGTTTGATACCTTTTATACTCTGAAGTTACTGGCATGTCAAAATTGTTTAAATCTGTGCTGTGCATTGGCTTATCCCAAAACCCATTAAGTGAGCTGAATTATTATTTCCTAACAGAGTCCCATGTACAAAGGGTCTGAGCAGAGTGCTGTCAGGTGGAGTGCAGTGTTGTCATTTCTTTCTCTTCCTTGCCCCCAACACACAAAGGGACTTGAGAGGGAGGATGAAGGAGTGTTTAGATGTCATTGACACCAAGCCAGAGCAGGTGTGTGTCTGCATCCTAGTGAAGATGGTATTCCCCTGGAGGGAGGAAGCCTAGGTTCTGGTCTCTGCAGCCAAAAGTCTTTATGCATTCTGCATTACACAGGCATTAACAGAAAAATAGAAATAACCAAGAGCAGCAATCAAAACCCAGGACTTTCCCTTCTTAGAGTACCTCATCATTAAGCTGTAGAGTCAGGCTTTTTTTTGGCTTGCTCTCTCTCTGGCCGCATTACTCTTAGTGAAGAGTAGCCCAGTTTCAGGTGGAAAGTTCCTTGACCCAGATGCCGTCCTGAGAAGTGGGAAACAGGATTAAATCCCCTCAGACTGAGGAGGTCATCAAAGCGCTCTCACTTTCTTGGAGAGTGCTTTGGCCAACAGGCTATTATGCCCTCTCCAGGCTCAGTTAGGCACCTACCCTCAGAGAGGATCTAGTTCTCTGGATTCTGAATGGACAGAGCTGCCCAGGCTCCAGGGGGAAGCCTTGTTGGTCAGACAAACCCTTCTGCTTGGTCTTTCCTCTTGGCTGTGTCCATGGAGCTCTCTGAATGGAGACTAACTCTGCCAATTGATTGCACAGGGAGCATAGGTGCCTAATCCAATCTTTTAAAATCTTTTTCCCATGGCCAGGCATTTGATTTTTAGGAATTGCCATGACAAAGTTGGAAGCATGTAGATGTGGATTCTGCAGTTGGGTTCTCTGTCCCTCAGTGTGGGGCCCCCCCCCCCCCCCCCCAGCAGTGAAGGTAACAGCACTTCTCCACCTCACCAAAAGGTTTTGAGGACATATACATTAAAAAGGCCAAGAAACTTAGATTCTATAGTGATGGAAGCCATATAAGAATATGAACAAACATATACTTCTAGCAGCTTCAAAAGAGGAGGAGGAGCAGTTGCTCTGGAGCAAGCAACTGTAACTGTTACTTGTACACGAAACTATACAGATCAGTGTCACCCGGGGTGGATTAGCACACTTGTATCACCACTAACAGTCACAGCAGAACAGCTGCTGTGTGCTTATGAACAGCAGCACTCCCCCCTCCCTTGTGAAGCTGCTCCAAGTGTACGGTGGTCCATACCCTCAATATTATTCAGTGGAATTTATCCTGCAGAGCAATGAGCCTCCTATAGAACAGGTGGCATGCTTGAACTTCACAAGTGTGGATTTTTTTTTAAACAAAACACAAAAGCAGGAATTTTCTTTGAGCCAGCACCAGCATGGGTGGGGTATACTAGAGACAAGAGAAGGAAATGCAGTAAAACAACAGGCAAGCAAGCACGTACTATTACAGTATTTTATTGAACACATATGTCTTGCTTTAGACGCATCTATCTATCTCTATCTAGTGCTAGATAGATAAATGTGTCTAAAACAAGACATGTTTTCACAGGGGACTTGTTATATAGCTATCAAAACATTAGATGTATTGTTTTTGTGTGTTTCTTAAGGACTTTCCATATATAGAGGCTGTGAGAGCTAGTGAGTTGAGCGCAGCATCAGCCTGGGAGCCCTAGAATCACATAAGAGGGAAAAAAAAGCCTATTAGGACATCTAAAAAAAGCCTATTAGGACATCAAGTCCTTACTATGCTAGCTGCCCTACTATGCAGTTATTCCCTATTGGAGATTAACTAATATTTCTTCCAGTCTTGTTTTAAATGTGCATTGCAATGGAGTCTCCCTTGGGGGGCTGTTACACAGCCTAATACATCTTGTTGTTGGGGGAAAAAATTTGACACTCTTCTTAAATTTTTCTTTTTCTAATTCCATTCTGTTACGAATCCTACACATTTTATGTTCCCTGCTTTTTTTGGTGTTTTCACTCTTTACACTGTATAGATGGTTATCATGTTCCACACTCCATGAGCTTGATGTCATTGTTTTTCCTCATCAGTCAATTCCCTCAACCCCCTTTATTTCTGATGATCTTTTTTCTAAATTCCCTCTTATTTGAGTAACCCAAAGTTGAACTTATTATCCTAGATATAGCCTCAGCATAACAGAGCCAAACCTCCCTGCTCTGTGATGTGGTGCCTCTACAATGTTGATAATAAATGAGAAATCTCTCAGTAGGCAAATACAGTGGATTTTATCCTTATTTAGGATAAGGAGACTTCTACTTATTGATACTTCTGGTGGCATGTCTGAGATTTTTGTTGTTATTGTAGCAAGAATCTGCGGCAGGTGATAGCTTAGAAATAGATTCTGTATTTATTCAAATACAAGACAATCCTGAATGTAACATGATGCCCCAATAATTAGATTCTACACATGGAAAATGTACACATTTATTATAATTTTCCATGTATGAAATGTAATTATTAGAGGATCAGCTTAAATTTGCCTCTTCCCCACTGCTACAGGTGGTGGGGGAGAGGTGATGAGGGGGGGCAGTTAGGGGGCAGGGGGTGGGGGACAGACAGTG
>NW_005841843.1:4777281-4789339 GCF_000455745.1 Alligator sinensis
TCCTCCCCCACTCCTCCCCTGCCCCACTTCCTCCCATCTTCTCCCCCAAGTCTCCCCCCCAGTGCCTGCCCCTCACGCCCCCCCATCCCCCCTTACCTTTCCTCCATACCAGTAGGTTCTGCCCCAGTGCACCCTGGGGCACAGAGCATGCCTCCAGCCCGACCCTACAGCAGCAGCATGGAGCCAGCACTGCTGTTCCAGCCTGGCCCATAGCTCCAGCATTTCCCAGGCTGTAGCAGGGATGGAGCCTACTGCACAGAGCAAAGACAGTGGGCAAGAGAGAGGGAGAAGTGATGTTGTGGGGTAGAGACTGGAGAGTGCAAGAGGGAAGTGGCAGGGCAGGCATGTTAAATGGGGGGGGGGACCTCGTCTTTTAATAAACTAAATACAGTAAGTTTGATATTAAATGAGGATTCCTGGTTTTGGAAATTTATATAAGAACCTAAATTTGCTATGATGTATCAAATCATTGCTTTCTCCTGCATCTTGCTTCTAACAGTGGCCAATACCTGATGCTCCAGAAACAGGTG
Organism: Alligator sinensis; assembly: GCF_000455745.1. Taxonomy (NCBI): domain Eukaryota; kingdom Metazoa; phylum Chordata; order Crocodylia; family Alligatoridae; genus Alligator; species Alligator sinensis. The sequence continues at coordinate 4,777,812 of NW_005841843.1, forward strand.
AAAAATCATCTTAATCAGCTGAATCAATTGAACAATGCTGTATTTGTGATATGAGGGTGGGGTTGCTTCTCAGATTCTCTTAAAATTTTCTTACCCCCTGTAATATGAAAGCTTATGGAAGTTTTGTTGGCTGTTAAGATTATTGCTGGTAACAAGTCCACTTCATTTTTTTATTTTGCTGTAACTAATTAGCAACTCTTCTGAAACTCAGGCTGTGGAAGAGCTTAAATTGGGCACCTTTCAACATTTTTGCAGAATGAAAATGCATAACTCTGGTTCACAGAATCAGAAAGAATAAAACTCATGGTTTGTTAGTAGTATCATGATGAATGAGGGAAAGTTAGCTTCAGCAAGACATATTCTTCAAAAAAGGTTGTCAGAAAGGGCACTTTAGGCAAAGGCAAGGCATCTTGTAGATTTTGATCTGTGGCATCACTACATTTAAGTATTTCTGTGTCTGTTTGGCCTTCAGTATGATTTCATGGAGCGTTTGGATGGGAAAGAGAAATGGAGCGTGGTGGAATCCCCACGAGAACGTCGAAGTATCCAGACTCTTGTTCAGAATGAAGCTGTTTTTGTTCAGTACTTGGATGTGGGTTTGTGGCACTTGGCGTTTTACAATGACGGCAAAGACAAAGAGATGGTTTCTTTCAGTACAGTTATCTTGGGTATGTATGCCTCCATGCTGAGAACTTTTTTTCTCTGGTTATCTCTATTAAATGTGAATGCATTCTGTCAGCTTATTCCTTTTGTGAACATTTCATAGTAGTGCAATCATTTGATTAATGTGGAGAGAAAGTAAGAAAAAGAGGGAAATCTTTTGAGGGGTGAGTTGTAGATGCTTATGCTTCCAGTATTGCAGCAGAGTGCTGTGATCCTGTTGCTGTGTAACTGTCTTTCAAAAGAAAATGAATATACCCAGAGGATTTACAACGGACAAATTTTATTCCTACAGTTGTGAATCAATAAGCAGTTTTATTGACTGGTTCTGAAAAGCCACATTCTGATTGGCCATTTAAAGCTTTTGGATGTTGTCACAGGCAGCTCCCTATGGAGACCTCACTACTCCAACACATTAAAACCTCATAAAAAAACTTAGATGGTATCCCAGTTATAGGGTAAACTGTACTGTAGACTCCTTTCAGTCCCTCTTGAGCACAACCCTCAGGGTTTTGCTACCTTCCCCCTCTGCAGATAGAACATAGTCATCATATTACCCTCAGACTGGACCTCTGAGGCTATAGCCCTCCTGCTTACTAACCATGTTAATCCAACAGGTCTAGCTCTGATTAGTAATTTATAAGCCCTTTTCCTCTGGGAACCTGTTAGCAGCAAGCTGATAAAAGTGGCTCAAAAAACCAAAACCATTATTTCTTTTCTCATGTTTATTCACCCAAAGATAAGTAGCATATGGAGTAAAGGGCAAAATCAGTAAATGATTGTGTGTGTGTATCTCCTCTTGCCTAAACATAAATATTTTCTTTTTTACTAACTTCTAGTAACTTCTAGTCATGCTTATCATTACCAGGTCTGGGTTGGGACAGACAGCCAGCTAGCTGTAAACTTAGCAACTTTCTCTGTGTATATCCATTAGAGCGTTCTTGCTGAGTTGGTGCTGGCAAACCACCCAACCCTTTTGCTGTCTTTAAGATTCTAGTATACTTGATCTTAGCCCACAAGAGGCCAAAAAGGATCAATATAGGTCTAGGGAAAGTAGTCCCTGCTAGTCTAGGTGACTCCAGGTAGGGTCATTCCCCAGCGGCCTTATTTTAGTTAATAGCTATCCTGTGGTCCATTTAAATGGCCTTATCTCTCTCATTGCATTGATTCTTATTTCCTTCCCCCTCAACATCTGCTTTTGGTAAAGTTCCTAACAGTCAGATAGAATAATATCAAAATAGGTGAAATTAGGTGCCTGTGATATTGTAGAATGTGCTATGCATAGTTCCCTCTTTCTTCACAGAGGAGACAGGCCTGTTGATTGCTACTACCCCAAAAGGAGGCAGAGGTGAGTGTCAAGCAACCACCCCCCACTCCCCAATATCTCCTCCAACATTCAAAATTGGACCTTTCCATTAAGAAGTGAAATGAATGGCGAAGGGCCTACAGCCTGTGCTCAGGGGCAAAGCAAAGAGAAAAGCTTGAAGCTTTGTGAAGGCTAAAAGGGAAGGGTTCTATCTAGCATTAGCATCTAGCATTATCAAAAGCTTGAGGAAGTTGGGTGAAGTGCTTGATGAACTTCCCCATTCTCACAGTGATATCAGAAACTGAGAAGGAGTTTTCCCTGCTTTGTGAAAGTTCATTTCTTTACCGTCTGATTAAGGAATTAAGAAGTAGCACTGAGACTTTGTCAACCTTATATACTCCTCTTTGTGTCGGGGCGTGTCATGGCTGTTCAGCCAGAAGGAGAGAGAAAATAATCCCAAACTTTAAGGAGGAGATTGTCAAATAATGAAAGACAGAGAAAGCTATTATTAAGACAGATGGATTCCCTTAGTATGGATATATCATGGATTTAATTTTCCTCCTCTCTTATCCTGATTTCATGTTGGATTCACTGGAGCAAGTCCTGATTAACATTGATATGAGAGGATAGCCAAACCATATATCTTTAGTTTAGAAGTATTTGTTTCTTGTGACTGAAATGTAAGATACAAAAGGTAATTTTCCTTCATAATCCACAAATGGTTTTATAAGTCCTCACACAATGCACACAATCATGTATAAGTCCACATATGCACATGTAGAGAGTATTTTTCATGGGCGTTTATACACAGGTTCCAGGAGTGGCAGGGGGGTGAGGGGATGCACTTTAATTAGAGCGGTTGGAGTGTCTCTAATTAAAGTGCCTGGAGTGTCTCATGTATCAACGTCCCCATGCTTAAAAATGGGGGTTGAACGAGCTTTAGTTAAAGCAACCCACTGCCATATTTAAGTGTGGGGATGCTGATACACAAGGTGCTGGAGTCTGCTGGAGCACAGTAATTACTACACTCCAGATGACTCACTTAATTACAGCATGTCAGAGCAGCCTCACTGCTCATGTATAGGTGCCTCATAAATGTTATGTGAGCTAAATGTGCAGTACCTCTAATATTTGCTGTACTTCTACTGGTCTCACAGAAACTATTACTTGAGACGCAATAAGCTGCTTGTTTTAAAGAGTTGCCTGGTCTGGATTACAGTTTACAGGAAGGTCAAAGAGATAATAGTCAGGTAGACATCTTGATAGAGCAATGATAGTAACTGGCCTGAAATGCAGAGAAAAGTACAGTATTTTATCCAGTTCAAAGGTTCTTCCACACTTACTTATTATCAAAACTTTCACCATCACAAGGGAGCTGAAAGCTTCTATGATATGGGACAGGAGAAAGAATGGCAGAAAAGATGTCAACACACACACCACAGTGAATTCACTGTACTTTTGAATACAAGGAAAGTACTGTGGAGCAAAGGAAATGAATGCTTCCGTAGTTGAGTTTCCTTCTCAAAAACAACAGTGACATTTTAAAGTATTACACATTCCAGTTTCTGTTTGCACCACAAATGTGAATAGTATTGAAAGGCCAAGATGACGGTTATCATTTGAGTTTGCGTTTACTTTGAGGTCCCTTTTCTCTCTTAGAATTCTTTACTTCAGTTAAAATTTGTTCTGTGTTCATAATCCTACAGTATGACTTTAGCCCAAAAAGTAAATATAATTTATATGTGAAACCTTTTATTTCTTTTAATTTGATACAAAACAAAATTGAGATCAATATTTATGGTTCTATTACGTCAAGTCCAAAGTTCTATCTACATGTTGTAAAACTGTTGCTATTTATACAATTCCTGGCACAGATGTGTGGAAGACAACACTGACCAAATTAAAAATGAACATATCTGGATATGTTTAAAAAAGGCTAAAAACATATTTTTTAAATTAAAATTCTTAGGGTCCAAAAATATTTAGAAAACATCAAATCAAGTAAGGTTAATATCTGGAACTTTTTAAATGTAACTTCTTGTTATTAGGTTGAATCCCAAACTCCATATGCATATACAACATGTTTTCTCTGCCACTTGGAAAAGGAATAACTAATGTGTCCTGGATCTCTTCTTTTTTTCAGATTCAGTGCAGGATTGTCCACGTAACTGCCATGGGAATGGCGAGTGTGTATCTGGAGTCTGCCACTGTTTTCCAGGATTTCATGGAGCTGATTGTGCTAAAGGTATTATTCACACCTTGTTGAAATAATCTGCTACAAACAGGTTTCCCCTAATGTCCTGGTTCATGTGGGAGTTTGTGTGTTTGTGATTTTGAAGTGAGCATTCAGTAATCTGTGGAACATGTATGTTTTGGATGCTCTTTGAAACACAGTGACAACCCTTCAGAAAACTCCCCTATTTTCCTTTTGGTAATCAATAATATTATTTCAGTACTAGCAGTGTTCCTTATACTTGCTCTAAGAGATACCATAGACACTGAGGTCTAAGATATGAAGACAATTGGCAAGATATTAAAGGAGAAAACTGCATATAATCAAAGCATACCAAATTGTCATGTGTACTAATAAATACACAGTGACACGAGTGCACATTTGGTTGGTGTTAATCTAAAAATCTATAAATGCTTGACTTCCACTCTTTAGACATCACTGTCTGGGTCATTAAATCATCATGTATGCATGTTGAGTTATGGAGCAATAATGCAGGGTGTTCTGAGCCTCCTTTACATATTCACCTCTAATACTGTACTGAAAATTTATGCCAGCAAACACTGTTTATTTAGGCTGCATCAAACAGCTTTATGATGAGACACTTGTCAACCAGTTATAGCTCAATAAACTTACCAGCATCACTCAATCAATACATAATCCCCTCTCCTTGTCCTTTCCACCCTGTCTTCTGTCAAAAGTACAGAAATTATGAGTTTGTGGAAGTTTTTAGTTTCCTTTCCCCTTTGTTAATGATTTAATTTAGTTAGACACCATAGAATGTAATTTAGTGGTATAAAAAAGTAAAACATCTGTACGTGTGAAAACAGAGCTATACATAGATTTCATAGATTTCATAGACATTAGGGCTGGAAGGGACCTCGGAAGATCATCGAGTCCAGCCCCCTGCCCAAGGGCAGGAAGTCAGCCGGGTTCATAGGATCCCAGCAAGATAAGCATCCAGTTTCATCTTGAAGGTGTTCAATGAAGGCGCTTGAACCACCTCCGGTGGCAGGCTGTTCCAGACCTTGGGGGCTCGGACAGTAAAGAATTTCTTCCTTATGTCTAGCCTGAAACGATCTTGAAGTAGTTTGTGACCATTCGACCTCGTCATCCCTTGGGGCGCTCTGGTGAACAAACGTTCCCCCAGATACTGGTGGTCACCCCTGATAAACTTGTAGGTGGCCATCAGATCACCCCTGAGCCTGCGCTTTTTCAGGCTAAAGAGCCCCAGGGCTCTCAGCCTGTCATCGTAGGGTCTGCTTCCCTGACCTCTGATCATGCGCGTGGCATGTAATTACATATAATTACATATAATTACTCTTTGGGGTAAATCTCCAACTCTGAAGTGATTGCTGAATAGCTTACCCACTGTGGAAAAGGGATGACCACACCACCACACTCCCTTTCCACAATGTGGTTTGGCAGCTCCAGTTCTCTGCAGCCCCAGACACCTGGGCCCCCTGTGGTGCCTGGACCAAGACATGGGAGTAGGAGCCAGGAACTTTTAGGGAGAGTCTGAATTAGAGAGCATCAGGCAGAGCCTAACAGATTCTCATAGCCTGATACAAACTTCTGATGCAGCGAGCTGATGCAAGGTCCTTTGTACAATTTACTCACTTAAAGGCAGTGCTAGGGAGACTCTCAGGCAGAGTGGCACCTGCCATCCCTCTAGCTCTGTATGAAAACAACACCTGGGAACAATCTGCACACCATCTCCATGTGGTTTGCTATTGAAGGTTAAAATAATGGAAAGAGACAGGAAGGACCACTCATCTACATTTCCATAGATCCACAGTGGCTCCAATACATTGTATGTCTAGTATGGAAGAGATGCATCTAATAGCACATGACATAAAACTGGAATATTAGTGGCCCTGAAATTCCTAGGCTGTGGATTATACCTCTCCTATCAGTTAGTGCACTGGATTTCACCAATAACAGAAAGCTCATACTCTTAATGGGCACATCCACACATGCAAGCACATGCGCTTGCAGCAGCTCAAATAGAAGCGGTGCAAATAGAAGCCTCAGTGCACGTGCTTGGACATGCACTTTGTTGTGAAGCAAATTATGCTCCAATAAAAGACACCTCCCACAAAATCCTTTCTCCTCATTTAAAATCCATGGACGTTCAATCACATCCAATAACTAAGGGCTCCATTTACCATATTAAATGTAATGACACATTTTAATGTTAGGTGGTGTAAACTCCACATTTAAGCCAGAAAATAAAAGTTTTTAACTAGGGGTAAGATTGATTAGGTGTGCACCCATCTGAAACAAATGGGCTTGGTTTAAGCCAGTGTTGAAGTGGTTGTAAATTGTACTACCCTGCCGATAACCTCCTATGTGTAAATATTTGCATAGGTGCCAGCAATAAGTAACCTATGACAAGAAGAGGTAGGTAATTGCATCAGTAAGGAAATATACAGTATGTAGTCATGATTATGTTACTTTGACATTATGTCATATTTTTTCTTTGTCTTCAGTTATTTTTTTCAATAAGTTGCATGGCACTTCCTGGGAAGCACCAAATACTGCTTTTTTCCCACTTTGACAAACACCAGTGTTTGTTCCTGTTCTTGATGACAAACGCTTCTGTTGTTTTTGATTGGCCAGTGTTCCCCATAAGTCAGTAAGCAGGAGTGATTCTGAAAGTCTTGCTTTTTGTGCTTTACAGTGTTCACTGTTTAATGGCCAGTTGAACTACTATCTTGGCAGTGCAACAAGCTGACTGTAATTTATTTTAATATCATGACATTTGAAAAATGCTCCCTATCCCCACCCTCAGGAAAAAATGTGCCAACATGATGGCATATGAATTCTTCCCCTTCATCTCCCCATCAGAAAAAATATATATCTAAAGCCACCATCATACACAGTTTGGCTAATGTGCAAGTGGTCATCTGCACTTTAATTTTGTCCTTAAAGGTAAACTTTTGTTTACCTTTAAAGGTAAGCATTTGTATAAAAAATCTGTTTAGTTTATACTCAAAAGGTGATATTCTGCTTGGACTTATACCCACTACAAGTTTACATAGGCTTCACATACCATAATAATAAGCATGGTATAAACATCTGCATAAATTCAAGGATGCAGAGTTTGACTTGGAATATCTGTTGACAGCTAGTAACTGGTATTCTTGATTTGTGTTTAAACACAAACAGACAAAATAACTGGTGATAGTTCTTGCCAACTGCATTGAAGTTGGTATTTAGTAGATAAACAGAATTGATTATGTCATGTAATAAGCAATACATTTGAATTAATATCTTGATTTAAAATAGGTGCTGGGGGGGGTTAAACCAGCAATTTGTACCATGTTCCATCAGTTGCCTCTCTTGTCTATCTGTAATAGCTCTCATTATTCAAATACATATTTATACTCAACTTTTCCCTATTCTTCTTATGTGGCATTTTCATTATTTTATTTTCGTTCTGCTTGTTTTCGGCTTGCTGGCAAAGGACGGCACCATTTTAATAAGAATAAATACAAGGGTAGGTTTTTATTGCTTTTTTCATTCAAGTCCATCACTTTGTTAAAATAATTGCCAAGCCCATAAATTGTAGTTGTAACATATCTATTTTCATTATTTTTAAAAGATATGGTATTCCCAATGGTTTATTTAATAAGATGAAAGCTTTTACATACTGTTACCATTCCCTTTATGTTGCATGTGTACTTTTGACCTGCTATATAAAAACTTAACAAGTTACATCCTAAAGTATTAGGTAAATAAGTACTATTACTAGGAATGGCAACTCCTGCTGCTCTACAGCTATCATTAAAGAAAACCAATGTTTCTAGTGCAAAACATAAACTGTTTTAATTAGAGGCTGATAAAACTGTTTGGCACTCTGAACCTGGGGTTACTGAGAGACTTGTTAGCAGAGGAGGGATTCTTCTTATGTGCAAATCATCCACTCTCAATAAATAGGTTACTTGACACTCTTTTTTCCTGATCTAATGCAGAAAATAGTCCCATTGAATAAAACAGTGTAGGAGGGAGTCTGATGGGTGAAACAATTTGAAAGTGAAAGTGTACCTTGCTTCCTAAGAGTGCACCTTGCTTCCTAAGCAAGCATTCAGTTATTTTTTGTACTGTACTTCATATAGGAAACTTCCCTTTTCTCTGTGGTGAGTAAATGCGGTTCTGCTTGCAATAACATTTTTTACATTACTTATTAACATTCCCTTTTCTTGGGTTTAGTGTAAAAACTGTGGTTGTCATTTCGAGGTGGCCCAAAGTCATAGAAGAAGAATATATGTCAGGTACACCAGGGTCCTTAGCACTCTGAAGGGAAGTGGATGGGTTTTGATAGAATAGCTTCTGCCTCTGTTGTATTTTGCCACTGCTCCCAAACTCTGCATAGAAGCAACTGTGCTTATGGCCTCTATGGCAGTCCTTATGTAATCCCATTACCTCCACTTAATCTGGTGTGTTATTCAAGCAAAACCTTTCAGATTGGTGCATTGACAAATTAGAAGTCATAGAGGAAATAGAACATAGATTACATAGGAAATGCAGGTACCCACAAGCGAGATACAGTTTTTGGTATCAGCAGTGGTAGAACAAGAAAAAGGTCAGAGCTTAAGTACAAGGGAAAAGGCAGTAGAAAGATGTTATTATTATTACCACCATGCTGCCTAACAGTCCTAGTCAGGGAACTAGACACCATTGTGCTACATGCTGGGAAAACACAGAAGAAAAGGAATGTCCCTGCCCTAGATAATTTATAATCTGAGTATAAGTGCCAACAAATAGACAGATGAGTACAAGGAGACAATGAGACAGTGTTGGTTAGCATGCTAGGCAGTTGTCTCAGCCTAACTGTTGTCAAGATTTCTGTAGGACTCACAGCAAAGAAGAGTTTTAATGAGGGACCTGGAGAGAGATAATGAGGCAGCTTTGTGGGCATTTACAGGGCATCCCTCCCCAAGAAGGAACAGAATGGGAGAAAACACAAAGGTGCTTGTTTAATTTACCAAGATTGTGATGGAAGCTGGCATCATGTGACAATCAAAGGTGGGAGGCAACATTTCCATAGTGAAAGAGAGATTATTTGTTAGGGAGCATGTGTCATGGATGAAGGGCCTTGACTGTAAAAAGCAGCTTGTATTTGATCTAATGGTGAAGGGGGAGCCAGCGATTGGATCCAAAAGAGGAGTGATGAAGTCGAAGTGACAGTCTAGGAAAATGATCTCTGCTGCAGTGCTCTGAACGAAAATGAGCTGGCAAAACTACATTTTTCAAGGCCAGGGAAAAAAGTTGTTTCTATAATTGAGAGGTGATATGGTGAGATCCTGGAAAAGAAGTTTAGCTGTGCAGATGGGTATAAAATCTTAGAGCTGTTATGCAGAATAAGTTAAAACATTTTATTGCCCAAATGAGGTTTGTATTGAAGATAACACCCAGATTATGGCCCTGTGTGAGAAGGAGCCTGGTGGTACTGTCTAGTGACTGGAAAAAAAAGTAAGGGGAAAGCCTGGCAATTGAAGACAAAAGGAGGAAAGAGAAATATAGTCAGAAAGTACTTTACTGAATAGAATCATAGAAAAGTAGGGTTAGAAGGGACCACAGGAGGTCATCTAATCCAACCCCTTTCTCAAGGCAAGATCATCCATGACTAAACCATCCTAAGAAAGTCTCTCTAACCTGCTTTTAAAAACTTCTGAGGAGGGAGATTCCACAACCTTTCTAGGTAACTTGTTCCAATGCTTACCCACCATCATAGTAAGAAAATCCTTCATAATAGCCAACCTAAATTTCCCTTGCTTCAGTTTACATAAAGCACCATGAGTTAGAGCACCCTCCTCTCCCACCACCCAACAGATGTTCACCTGTTGGGCCAGGGAGGTCAAGCCTGCCGGCAGTGAAGGAGCTAACCCTCTCCCCCAGCCCAGCTACAGTGCTGTCTGCAGGAAGGGAGAGGGGAGGGGGAGTGAGATGTAGGCTGAAGTTTGCAGGCTGGAGGGGCTGCAAGGTCGAGGGAGGTTCCATCCCACCTGCCCCACCCTCCAGCTCAGGCTGGGCAAACCCCAGTCCATGGCTTGCTCCCCCTCTTCTCTCCCCCCAACCTTCCTGCAGACAGCCCTGGGGGACAGGCTGGGCTGTATCAGCCCATCCCCTTCATGTGACAAATTATCTCTAGGGACCACAAGCTCCGGAAGGCACTCCAAAGTGGAGCACCTTCATCTGATCCCTCATTTGATGAGGGTTAGTCAGGTGATTCACCACTTTAAAAGTGCTCTGCTGCACATGTGTTGCAGCACAGCTCTAGAGCACTTTCAGGGGTCAATTGCTTGACAAACATAACTTCTGTCTATGCCCTAAGTTTCCAAATCCTTTTCACAGTCCTCCCAGTGTTACAGCTCCCAGTGTTAGTTGACTGATGGTATTACTGACAGATTGACAGTGCTGCTGGCTGCCATGCAAAAATTTCCAGGTTCAAAAGTTTACTCTTTACTGTAGGCTTCTTCCCAGTTTTACATGACTGTTGTATATCTTGAAAAAAATCATATCACTTGCAAACATTTTTGTACCATTAAATGTAAATTACAGTTGTAAAACAAGTAAACTGACCTGAATCCCAGCTTGGCAGTGACCACTAGTCATTATATGTCAGGTGCTCCATGGCCTCTGTAAAATGAGGTAGTGGCCTAAGTCCAATTGCAGGGAACAGGTGTTTCCACCACAACATCTACCATTGTAATTGTATGTAAATTGGCAGTCTAAACAGAGGCCAGAAAATAAGCGGTCCATGGTGATCTCTTTACTTCTTAGATGTGATCACCTGAGAGCAAGGCTAAAGCACACAGCCACTCAGAGGTAGAACAAGGAATGGAAACCCAGCAAATGGAATTCCAAGGAGTAGAAACTTCCAGTCCTCAGCTTTCACCCCAAATATATGGATTTTATTGAAGATTAAAGGGTAAAGCAGAAGACTGTTTGTAAAGTGTTACGGGGAGGTATATACAGTGATGCAGATTACTGTGCAAACAAGATCTTTAAAGAAGCCTCCCATCCTTGCAGTGTTCTTGGAAAAGGCTAGTTTCCAATTTCCAAATGGGACTCAACAATTGCTTTAGCTTTGTCATAGTTTGAGAAAACAGACTTTAAAGTGAGTATCATTTAGATACACAAAAAGCTGTAGGTCATTCTTTTTAGGGGGTTTTAGGACATGTGAACTCTGAGCTGACTTCAACATAATTAAGAGCTTGTCTAAATAAAAGGTTATTCCAGAGTAGAGTCATAGATTCATAGATGTTAGGGTCGGAAGGGACCTCAGTAGGTCATTGAGTCCGACCCCTTGCCCTGGGTGGGAAA
>NW_005841843.1:4789422-4862504 GCF_000455745.1 Alligator sinensis
AGAGTGCTGGGGTCAAACTACCCTAGCTATGTGCTTATCCAGTCTCCTCTTGAAGACCCCCAAGGCAGGGGAGAGTACCCCCTCCCTTTGAAGTCCATTCCAGATTCTGGCAACCCTTATTGTAAAGAAGTTCTTCCTGATGTCCATCCTAAATCTGCTCTCCATCAATTTATGGCCATTGTTCCTAGTTACTCCAGGGGGTGCCCTAGTAAATAGAGCATCTCCTATTCGGTGCTGCCCTCCCCGATTAATTTATAGGCAGCCATAAGATCATCTCTCAGGTCCCTCAGTCTCTACTTGTAAGGCCTTGCCTGCAGGCCTCTAACCATACGAGTGGCCTCCTCTGAATCCTTTCAGGATTCTCCACATCCCTCTTGAAGTGCAGCTCCCAAAACTGGATGCAGTACTCCAACTGCGGCCTGAACAGTGCTGCATAGAGGGGAACCATCACCTCCCTGGACCCCTTGACCATGCTAGTGGCCCTCCTCTTGACCCTCTCAATGCTAGCTACATCCCTCTTGAAGTGTGGCGCCTGGAACTGATTCAGTACTCCAACTGTGGCCTGACCAGTGCCGCATAAAGGAGAAAGATCACCTCCCTGGACCTGCTTGGGATGCATCTGTAGGTTAGCCTTACTGACCACTTCCTCACATTGGCGGCTCATGTTTATCCTGGAGTCAACAATGACTCCAAGATCCCTTTCTGCCACCGTGTTGACAAGAAGGGTGTTCCTCAGCCTATAGGTATGTTGTAGGTTCCTTCTCCCTAGATGCAGCACCTTGCACTTGTCTGCATTGAATTCCATCCTATTCTCATCTGTCCACCTCTATAATTTGTCTAGATCTAGCTGGATTCTGTCCCTCCCTCCACCATGCTGACCTCACTCCACAACTTGGTGTCATTAGCGAATTTGGACAGCATGCAGTCCACACCCACATCCAGATTGCTGATAACAATGTTGAACATTACAGACCCCAGGACCAAGCTCTGGGGGACTCCACTGCCCACATTCCTCCAGGCTGAAAATGACCCATCCACCACCACTCTCTGGGTGTGACCATCTAGCCAATTTGCCACCCATATGACTGTGTAGGCCTCAATACCACAGTCACCTGTTCTTTTTAAGAGAATGTGGTGGAAAGCCATGTGAAAGGCCTTCTTAAAGTCCAGGAAGACGACATCTACCCTAACACCCTCGTCCAGGGACTTTGTGACCTGATCATAAAAAGAAACCAAGTTAGTCAGGCAGGACCTGCCCTCAAAAAACCCACGTTGGTCGCCTCTGAGCATTACCTCCCCTGCTGGGCCCTTGCAGTTGTGCTCCTTGATAATTTTCTCAAAGGTCTTCCCAAGGACCGAGGTAAGACTGACTGGCCTATAATTGCCGGGGTCATCCTTTCTCTCCTTTTTTGTAAATGGGAACCACATTGGCCCTTTTCCAATCCTCTGGTACCTGGCCAGTTCCCCATGAGTGCTCATAGAGCCGTGCCAGGGGCCCTGCTATGACCCCTGCCAATTCCCTCAGCACCCTCAGGTGAAGAGCATCTGGACCTAGTGATTTAAATACATCCAGCCCCTCCAAAAGTTCCCTAACTAGGTCATCCCTGACCCTAGGCATGGTGGTGGAGATGCTTAAATTTGAATTTAGAACTAGATTAGAATGATTGGTTTATATGTAAAGGCTATTCCAGAGGAGTTAATCCTCTCTGTAGTACGGATCTCAATTTCAGTACCAACTAAAACCAGAGCACTAGCAAGGGGCAGATAACATATGATTGAGGGGTATGCATTCTTCCATTGGAGGATAGACAAAATATTATCTAAAATACTTAAGCATCCTTTTCTTTTCTTGTCCTTTCCCATACATGCAGAATGGCTTTCATGTGGTGAATTCTGCACATGCATTAAGAACTTCAGGCACTGTAAGTTTGGCAGAATTTAGATATTTAATAACTATCATCTCTGGTCTTTCATAGAACCACAAGACCCATCTATTTTTTTACTTCCAATTTGTTTTCACTACCGAAATAGCAGTGAAAGCCTCTAAAATAAGATATTTTAGATACCTCCTAATCTTTCTCGCTATTTTTTCAGAGTATAAATTGTTCAAGATTCAAACTTGAGCTTGCCTCTAAGAACTGTCTATTTCAACATCTCAAACACTCCTCAGCGGAGATTAGAAGGAATAATTTCTTGTTCTGTACATCACCGGTTTTGTCAGTAACATAGTTGTTTCTCCTCAGGCTCTCACAACCCAGAACCCATAAATAACAAAATGGGTGTCATGCTTTTGGGTGATGTCTACACAACTTTTTTACATACTTTCCCTGTTTTTGAGGCCACCTAGATTTAGATCTGCAGCTGTAGCCAACTGCCGCTCCACACTTCATGGTCATGAAGGTAGTAAGTAGGTTTCACTCCTCTCCATCCACCATTAAATATAGGATTGGATATGAGAAATGATATTCAGACCATATATGGCTCAGTGAATAGCATAAATATTAGTAACATATTCAGTATTTTTAATTATCCATTCCTAGGGACTGTTTATGGTTATTACTTATTACTGTAGGAATTTATAATCTAATATTTGCTATGCTTCTGAAATTTTTAGTCTCCACAGAAAGGGTAGGGGCATCAGTCTTCTATGAGATAACACCATGTATGAAGATACTTTATGAAGTAGAAATTTTTGTTACGGTAACGATAAGTATAGCACCTATCTAATGCAAGTAGATAAAGTCTGAGGATAGTACAGGAAGGAAGAGCAAAAGCTTTCAGTGTGACATCTAAGATCACACCAATAATAATAATAATGAGACAATCCATAGCCCTGTTTATAAATGTTGACCAAAGCAAAAGCAAAACCTTGCTTAGAATTCAAAAGAATGTAAATATTCATTATGTAATTAATGCTGCTCAGTCACTCCTAGAAAAAAATCATGGAATTTTTTTGTAGAGCAGCTTAAGTACTTATTGATTGAGAACTTTTATAACTCTCAAAATGGAGGCATCCCCATATCTCTACAGGTATTTTAAATGAATTGAATTAATCATAGGCTTAAAAGTCTCTAGCGATCTTCGTTAACTTCCCTGGGTTTAATTAAAACATCTGTGCGCTTTTAATTTATCGATTCATCCAACTCATATGTCATGTTTTTAACACACCCCAGCATGCTCTGCATCATTTTTAACCCGATTTCCACTTAACTAAAGCAATTAAATTCACCCCGGATTAATTAAAGCATCCATACTTTAGTGCTTAAGTCAGCGTGTGCTGCTTTCCCCAAATGGTTTCTGAATGTCAGAGATTTGACACACCTGATGAGTTTTTTTGTCCTCCTGGAAATTCTTCTACGAATCCCTTTCGTGCTTGCTAATGTGCAATTTAATAGAACTAGAATAGGGAGCTTGGCAAGCCTCAAGTTTTGGCAACATAACTAAGAACTTTTAGTTCACGGTTGTCATTAAGGACTACATATTTTGGGTACATACTTATTTAAACATAGCCATATCTGATTCCATATCTGAACTACACAGCAAGCTCTGAGTAATTCTGGAACTTCTAGTACGTTTTTGTGTACGACGCATTTGTCTTGGAGAGTGACATATTCATTAGAAAAGGACATTCTGGGCACGTCTACATGTGGCTCTTTTAAATGGGCTTAGCCTAAAATTGCCATTTTTAAGGTGCATTAAAAGCACATGTCTACATGTGTATGCCCTTAATGCACCTTAAAAATGGCAATATAAAGCTCTGTGAGCCTTAAATGTAGGCACGAATAGCTAATTAGCGCACACGTAAACTCACTAATGCACATTAACGTGGTGTCTGTCAGTGGATACAAACTGTATTAATGCGCATCAGCACGTCTGCACGTGTGTTAATGTGACTTAGCTATTCATGCCTAAATTTAATGCTCCTTAATGTGCATTAGCACATCCATGTGTAGACATGTGCCTAAATCACCTTAATGTGCCTTAAGCAAAGGCACATTAAGTTTAGGCGCATGTAAATACACATGTAGACATGCCCTTTATGTAGAAAAGCCAAAATCGTGCGTCTCCTGAAACTGTTGATGACAATCCTAAAATTGAAACAGCACTAAAAGTTATATTCCCATTCATTCTCGAGCCCCAAGTTATATTCCCAGCATTCGTTTGTCATTGGAGCTTGGTCAGGTAAGTCTGTCACATATGAATGCTAACTCCTAAGCATGAATTAAAGCAACCTGAAAGCTGCTGTAAATTGCGCTAGTTTCCCACACTCTGAAGACGCCCTTACTGTTGTTAGCACACTGTTGAGCAAAAGGATAAGTGAATCAAGTCCCATTTTTCCTGATCTTATCATTTTCACCAGCCAGAGGAAACACCTTCTCAAGGTTCTGGCATTCCGCAAAGCTTATTCTTTCAGTGGGATTTTGGGCTATTGAGGCCTTTTGAAAATCAGCCCACTTATATCAAAGTAGGCTTAATTAGGTTCTAAGATGTTAACCTTAGACAGCTATGTTTGCAACTTTTGGTTCAATTCTAAATTATGTAAGACACTGCTGTATAACTATGGAACTAAATTCAGCTCTCACTTCATAAAGTACAGCTTTATTAACTAAATTTGCACTTGCTTCCATTAGAGTATAACTCCTTGCCTAGGGTATATTTATAAATAAATATAATAAACTGGCATATGCAATTGAAATGCAGTACCTTGGCAATTACAGTAAATGCTGCGGACACAACGCAGTAGAATGTAATGCAACTATAATGTTCTTCAGATCTCTAGAACAGGATGTTGTAGTGTATGTAACCTATTACATACAGATCTTTCCAACAATTGGACCTTATTTCCAATCCAGTTTGAAGCAGATTATGAAACGTGTTTGGTGATTTTAACTTAGTCTCTAGTGAGCTGTAATCCATCTCTCTCAAACGCATGCAAAACTATGCATAATGTCTCAGCAGTAGCAGCTTAATCTCTGCTAAAAGGAAGTCCTGGGTTGAGTTATTACAGAGACTGAATTAATTATCCTCAAGAGGAAGTGTTCCCAGAAGGTCAGCTTTGAGATCATTGGTAAGAAGTTCAAACCACATTTGTCTCCACTATAACTCACAGTGGTCAGTAAAATATTAAATAACTTTATTTCTGATGTGCCAGTTTTGTACTTAATGATTCACATAAAAAGGAATCTGTACAGCTTTGTCTAAGAACAAAGAGAAAATTGAGTTTGGATAAAGGTACGTAATGCTTAACTGCATATAAAATACTAGGTACATACTGCAAGGTATAAAAAAGGATTTTTGTCCATCTCTAAATTACAGTTGTGAGTTTTGTCCTCTATACATGTTAAAGAAATATTGAGGATTTTCAGAATTTTATAAAAGTACCTTGTTCAGGCTGGGATGTTTTCCTGTCTTCAAAATCAATTAACTGTTCGGAATATTATCTCAGCCAAGTGAAATATCATCACACTGTCTCTGTTGTCAAGACACTGAATCTGTGCCCTCATGCTGAGATGTCACTCCAGGTCCATCTAGTTTGCCTAAGGAGATGGACCTAACCTACCAGAGATGAACTCCTCCCCATGCTTCATAGCCCTGGGCTCTCTTGCGCTAATGATAATGGGATGAAGTTCTGTCTTTTAATCCTAGGCTCACAAAATGTGGAGTTCTTTTTGGTAGGTAGGTTCAACTGTGGCCAATTTATCTATGCTTACTTTGAATTTTATGACATAGATTAATTCAAATGTTCAAAGTTAAATTTATATAAAAGTATATGTCCTTGTATGTGTGTGTGTGAATATATATATGTGTGCATGTGTTTGTATATTGATAATATATGTGTGTGCAAACTGGTGTTGGATCACAGATAGAGATAGAGAAGGCAACAACGAAAAACCAAACAGAGCCATAGAATTACCACTAGCAAAAATAACCTTAGGAGAAACTAGGAAAGAGAGAGAATTATTGGGCCAAGTGTTGTTTATAATGTGGCATAGACATTTTCAGCAAAGAAACTGGCTTCTGCTACTTGATTTTTGGTATTTGGAGAAGCAACACTTAGTAAATAAACAGGTTTGCATTAGAGATACCCAACTCCATCACTGGTTTCTTTTCCAAACTGAAGTAACCTGCAAACCCCAAATGATAGATAACTGTTCAGGTAAAAAAATATTTCACTTCAAAAAATATCTGAAAATTATTGCAGATTCAAACACCTAGCCTTGCAGTCCTTTTTCCTGGAGTCAGTGGAACAGCTCAAGTGTATGAGGGCTGGTCCCAGGTATGTGATGAAGAAATGGATGGAATAGTATTATGTCCACATCTTTTTCATAGCAAATCTGATCATTTGGTTTCTCTGAATGGTTCAGGTTAAGGTGGAAGTAAAAGCAAGAGCAAAGTAAGAATAGATCTTGAGCAGCAATATTCTAATAGCTTTGAATAAACATGATGTTCCCATTTAATATCAGACAGAGGAATGTACCCTCTCCCCTTCCCAAGACCTCTCTGTCTGTCATCCACATTTTCTCCTTATCTGTGGCTGGTAACCAGTTTCCCAGTCTTCGGCAGACACTGCAGTTCATATAGGACTCAATTTATGTAGTGGACTTAGGCATCTATGTGCTTCTGTTGGGGCCTAAATGCAATATTTCTTTGTTTCTAACATTCACAAAACATGCACCTAAACTCCCTGGATGTATACATTTCTATTACTGTGCACACACACAATCTACCAACTCTTGAGAGCATTAAGCTGCTCAGTGTTTTGTATTTAAGACCACCAAGTTCCACAAAATAGGCATCCACCTATCACCCTTGTAGGGCCTGCTCTAGAACATATCTAACTATTTTTAGAAATTAGATGAGTATGCCTCCTTTTCCAGTAGTCCAGTGGTTAGAGCATTCACCTGTTAGGAGAGACCCATGTTCAAATCCTTTCTCTGCCTGAGGGGAACTAAAAATCTCTCAAGAGGGAGCCATCATCCTGAGGATATAGGTCATCATGCAGTATAGTGCTTGGTCCCTTTTACTGGATTTGTTGCATTGTGTATAAAATATTAATTGTAGCAAGGAAACTGAGTTTTCCCTTTTTCCCGGTAAGTGCCTTAATTAATGTTATAGAATCATTCTTAGACTTTTTCCCTGTGGCTCAATTATTATGTAATTATTCTAAAGAAAGTAGAACGGTTGCAACAAGGGGGACTGAGACACCAAAATAGCCTCATGATTTAGGCATTTCTATGGGAGATGTGGGTTCATATCCTACTAGGCAGATTTGATCCCAGGTGTCTCATATCCCAAGTGAATGCTCTTATCACTGAACTGTTGGTAAAAAGTGTGAGTGGGGGGCAGCAGGGGGGTGGGGGTTGCCATCTTTTACATCATCACCTTCTCTGGCTTTCTTTGAAAGGACTGGCTCCGCCTTAGCATTTGAAGGAAAAGGCTCTCATACGTTCCTCTAGGTTGTGGTTGTACACCCTGAATGGGATAGGCACTCCATGCAAAGAACAAGGCTTCAACCTTACCTCTCCACTATCTCATCCCTAGGTACCTAACTCTTCCTACAAGTTATATAGGAGCTCATGACTCAAGACTCAAATTCCACCAGACAGCAGGGTTCCCAAGTGAAATTAGATTATGATATCCATTTGTGGTATTCCTTCTCAGGCTTTTCTTTGGTGGCAGGATGTGAACACTGCAGATAAAGGTTCTAGTAATCATTTTGCCCAAGATGCTGGTATAAGAATATTAAAGTTACAAAGTAAAATGATGAAATTTTAGTGAGAAAAGTTGCCTAGATCATTCAAAAATGCTGTGCAAGAAAAAAAAAGGCCGTACCAGTGAGGCATAACAGCATGTGATTGGACTGCCTTGGAGCACATCAATATTCTGCTATCACATCTGTGAAAATCAGAAGTTTGGTGGGCATATGCAATTAACGTGCACATTAACTTCAGGGCTTATTGCGCCAGAGGTTTTTGCTCCTGGGTGTGCCTTTTGAACATGTGCCCATGAGCAAAAAACTCCTCTGTATATTGCTCCTGAATTTATTCGTGCACAGCACATTGAGCCCACTCAGAGCAGCCCTGCAGAGTGACTGCATTTTCTGATAAATGAACATGGTTACATTTATCCAAAAGAAGGTTGAAAGTAATTTTTTAAAGCAATGTTGTATGAGTACAAATATAAACCTGTGCACCATCTCTTTCTGTCACTCAATTATCCAGCTGCGTGCCCTGTTCTGTGTAGTGGTAATGGACAATACTCCAAAGGAACCTGTTTGTGCTACAGTGGCTGGAAAGGGCCAGAATGTGATGTACCCATCAGCCAGTGTATTGATCCCTCATGTGGAGGTCATGGAACTTGCGTTGAAGGGAATTGTGTCTGCTCTGTCGGCTACAAAGGAGAGAACTGTGAAGAAGGTAAATGTTACAGTACAAACTCTATGTATGCTTTGAGTGTATCTTCTGGGTTTATAGACCCAAAGGTAGGGAGGGAAGGGGAAGGAATTCCATAATGTTCAAGTTTAAATTTGCTCTAGCAGACAGTACACAGGTGGGCATTTCATATATGGAGTCCATTCAGTTTTACTGCTCTGTGAAACTTTAAATTGTATTTTGATCTGCTGTGTAGTTAATATTGTAGTTATTCTGCAGTGGTAGAAATGTCCCTAGAATTGTCTGCTAGAAGTAAATCTGAGAGATTTTTTTGAAGAGTCAAGATAATTCTTTTCCTTTTTTTATGGATTATATTTATTGAACATTTTTAATGTAAACTGGAGAACAAAATGAAAGGTGGTTTACAAAATGGCATAACTGAAACCCACAAAAGGCAAATGCTTCAGTCACTATTAATACAGAAAGAGAAGAGACAGGTTTGGAAGACTATAGATATCCACGCTACTTAGAGACATCATGTAGGGTAAATTACTCTTGTTAAACATGATCACATGGAATTAAAGAAAAGTAGATGGTACACAGAAATGGTAGCAATTTAACAAATGCTAAAAAGCTCTTTATATTGAAAATTTAAGTAGTCATTTTTCGTGTATATATAAAAAATGAGAGTATTTAACAAAATGATCTGACCAAATATGGTCATAGATAGAATTCCGCAATGGTTTTGTTCATGATTACTTTTGCAAAAGGTGCCACAACATAAATCAGAAAGCTGCCTCTTTTATTTTAAGTGTAATTGTATTGTTTTATAAGGAAAATTAGCTCAGGAGAATTGCCAAAATTCTGAAGTCCTCGGCTCATCCTCAGAGCCTGTCAGTTTTAGTTCAGGCTACTCCATGTGACCTGCCAGTGTTTATCACCTCTGACCTGAAAAGGGGAGCATTTCTTTAGTTGAGATAATAGGTCTGTGACCAGGCTCATTCAAACCTTGGCTCAGTACTGAATATTCTAAGTGATGCAGGAGTTTGTCTGCTAGGAATTAGGCGGAGTGCACCTGTTCATCTAATAGGCTAGTAAACAGCTCCCTGTCACCAGAAAACACAGGCAGAGATAATTAAGGCTTTCCCAGATAACATAAGTATGTCTCAGTCCTGTTGTTGGGAGACCAGTGTTTTGGCTATGGATGGCAATTAACCCTTACAGACTGGATCCCTAAATCTGTATGGGATTTTTGTCAATGCTACAGAGGCTGCTACCATTGGACTAATTACAGTCAACTATTATAAAGTGCATTTTTATCAGCTTCTCCCAGAAAATGGCTTATAACCCCAGATGCATTAAAGAGTTCGTTCAAAACCCACTGAAGTAAATGATGTTATTTCTATTCATTTCAGAGGCCTTTGCATCAGATTAATTCTGTAACGCCCTTCCTCCCTCCCAGTAAAGGTAATTCACAGTTCATCTAGCAGTGGAAGATTGAAGGAGATGCTCAAACATTATATAATATGGTGCCCAGATACACCTACCATTCTCATGTTAGGGTAAAAATTAGAAGTCAGAGATGGAAAGGAGTGGTTCTAGCACTTCTTTCAACATCCACACCAGGTCCCATGAATCCAAGAATTAACTTTTAGAACAACCTCTACTCTCTTGTCCGGTCCTGTTTAGTTAATATGAAGGTTAGTCCTGTTGAAAGTTAGTCATGAGATTCTACCCTGTTGATTAAATATTAGGAGTAAATTCCAAAGATGATATTATTAGGAAAGCTTTCCTGATAGGTAAATTTAAGCTCGCTTTCTTTCATTTCATGCCATTAATTCCACCTAGGGCCACATGAAGCAGTCCCTCTCCTTCCCTGGTTATTATACCATTCAAGCACTTATAGACGTGCTCCATCTCACTGTCTTTAGTCATCATTTAGTAAGGCTATACATATTCATTACTTTGTATCTGTCCTCATAAGTCAGTCTCTCCTAACACTCAATCACTTCTGTTTCTTCAGATCCCCTCCAATTTCGTGGCATCTTTCTGGTGTTAAGTTTTCCAGAGCGGAATACAGCATCCTAGGTGCTGTTTCACCTGGATATAAATTGTAGTTTTTAGGAATTCTATAAATATTAATTAAATTCTATGCCTATTAGACACTGTAACCCCCTAAAACATCATTATAAGAAATAACAGCAGGGTGCTAGTTCCACTATGATTAAGATAAACCTAGTTTGCTTGATTACTCAGAATAATCATGTGTCTTGAAAATTGCTGTGTGGTGTGTCTTAGGCAGTGTAGGCTTAGCAGTCCAAATCCCATGACATTAAAATTTTACAGTCCTTACAACTGAATGGAGGGCAGAAGTGTTAGCTGAGTCACTCAGCAAGGTGATATTCCCAGGAAGTGCCCTTTTCTCCCTAACAAGTGTTACCACAGAAAAGAAGGCAAATTCAGTATCCAAGAAGTGTATTAAGGCAGAGCTAAGGTTCAACAGAAGTGCAGCATTCCCTTCCAGAACTGAAGATGCCTATACCTAAACTTCTGACAGCCAAGAAATACAGAGTTAATGCAATAGAGTTAAAACAGATCAGTTTATTCCTGTCTTGAAATCCTTATGGTGCCTTTTGTGAACGCTGGCCCATCATAGCAAACATCATGGCACACTATTCCTCCAGATGACAGGAAGTGCTGTAGGGACAAAGTATGTGAGTGAGCACAAGAGGCGAAACAAGCAGACTGTGGTATCATCACAAAGACAAAGGTGCATTAGGCCAGGCTTAATGAACATAAGCAGGCTACACTTAGCCTGTGCTCCAACATTTTATGTACAAACCACCTTTGAGTAGCTAGTGTTACTACACTTGACTCTCTGAAATATCTACCTAGTTTTATCTCTGTTGTAACAGAACAATGTCACATACACTGCCAAACCACTAAGAGCTTCCATGGTGTCGTGCTGTCTCTACATGCACAACTTATCTAATTCTTTAGGGGAAAAAGGGGTGTATTATCCATTGGGATGCAAAAACACTGCTTCTCAAATTACAATGTGAGCTGTGACAACCTTCAAGTATTCCCTGATCCAGTCACCAAAGTTGTATATAACAGTGGGCGCATCTACACAAGATGCTAACTGCACAGTAGCCTGATACTACTGTGCAGTAGTGTTGTGTGGGAAAAACCATGCTGAGACACTACTCCACAGTAAATATTAGGCCACTGTGCAGTAGCCTCACTTAAAAGGCATTCACCAGCACAGTAACTCCAGTTATTGCTCATTTAGTTAGTACTCGCTTATAAAAGTACTAACTGAATGCGCAGTAACCACAGAATAGTAGTGTCTCATGTAGACGTGCCCAGTGAAGGGCAATTGGATACTGTGAAGGAAAATGAATTAATACAATTCTGAGACAGAACGTATCACATAAAGTAGCACCTTTTCTTCCTGTCTGTTTTTTGTAGGGAATCCATAACTGAAACTTATTTATAATGTATCTCCAGTTGCAGTTGCTAACCTGAGGGTCAGAGTTAAGGTTGTGGGGCAGGTCTTACAGGAGCATTAACTCCTTTTGTCTTGGTTTTCAGAGATTTAAATAGCAGTTGCATTCAATATTCTGGGAGGACATGAGGCTTCCCTTACCCCTGCATTAATGAAGTTTTTAGTTTAAGTCAATTTTTAAGATAGGAAGAAGGATTTAGATGATTTAATCATTGGTGCTTGAAAGGATAAGGTTTTTAGAAGATAGATGGATTGCAGAAGGCAAGCTGTATTAACTCTGAACTTAGAAAAGGCCAGTAACATGACAAGAAAGGTTAAAATAACCTTTTGCATACATCATTTGGCAAAAAAAAATTCATAGCAATGACATTGCTACTTCAAAATCTCTTCTCTTCTGTAAATATTTTGCACATTAATTCAGGAGCTACTGAATAAAGGGTGGAATATGAAGTGGTTTCTCAACAGATTTAAGTGATCATCCAGTCTTATTTAAATTTTCTGAATTAATTAACAGCACAACAAAACAAGTAAACATATCTGAATTTATATTATAGTATGAAATCTCCTCTATTGATTTGTACTTCCCAAAAGAATGGGTCAGGTTGATTCATATGCTATTCTTCCAGTAGGAAATGGAATTAGAAGCTGTGGGTCAGCATATTTTCTTCCAGTTAGTTTTTTATTTCTGATATTCATCATAGTCATATCGTTCAAACAATTTACCTGAAATGGCAGTGGCACCAAAATCAATATTTGTGATTCACAGTTTTTGCTGCATAAACACAGTTGCTTTATTAACAGATTTGCACACGAAAATAAAATGGCATATTTGTCAGATTTCATTCAATGTGGTTTGGAGGGAGACACGTGAAATTGACAAATTAGGTTAAGTTAACAGTGTTTTTCTTGTCAGTTTCATGGTCGAGTCATTTTTCAATGACATTTAACTTCATAAGTGTAATTCATGGTTCTTTGGGGGGTTTATAGTACATATTATTCGGAAAACTCCTTGACCTCCTTTTTTGTCCTTAGGGATACAAATTGCATTCACTACCCTTTTTGTCAAATCTACAGAGGGCCCAACATTAAATGAGTTCTAATGATCTGAGCTGCCAAGGGGCTGTGGGTTCTAAGTCTCATATACTTAACTGCTAAAGCATATTGTCCTTTGTTTAAACTCTACAGAAGCTCCTTATAAAATACCATTGTAACCCCTATTAAAGATTTGGGACGAGAACATCTGCTGCTGTAAATGTGAGCTCTGTCGAAGTTAACCAATCTATGCTAATATATGGCAGTTTAGGATCCGGCCCAAGATACCAACTCTAAACATATTGTTTATAACTTAAACTAAATTTGAATCCATGACTCCTTTTGAAGTCTGAAAGCTATTACTTAATCACTTGATAGAATTAAATAATTGTAAAATATATTTACCTAGAACAATAGGCAGAAAGTTTAGCAAACATTATTCTGTAAAATAAGGGGGGGTTGATGACAGGCTTGTTCAGTGATAATAAATCTCAGCTGCTTTCCCTCTGCCTATATACCATAATTCAGGGTAGTGGAAAGGTAGCTAATTTATCTGGAAGAGGGATGTGTTTCTACATTGTTTCTACATTCTACATTGTCATTGTTTCTACATTGCTTTTATTATTGCTTCCATTTTTAAGGGGTTGTGATACTTACCTGAAAGCTCCCCCATGTTGGTATTCACTAGGGATGTGCGAAATGGGCCATATTCAATTTGGATTTGGCCCAAATTGGGGACAGTGATTTGATTAATTGATTCAGATCACTGTCCCTGATTCAATTCAGCTGAATCTGAATCTGAAGATTCAATGCTTATTCAAAGAATCAGTTTTTTGGCCATAGACAGAGCTTTAAATGTTTTTTCTATGTACCTCGAGGTACCAGGCGTGACTCGTGAACGCTGCAATGCTGGGGATGGTTGTATTTTGTTAATAGTGGCTGGTTGTATTTTGTTTTGTTTCAGTATAGTTGCTTACATATAACTCTGTATTTGCTGGATTCAGAAAAAATACCAAATAAGGATAAGACCATCGTAGCATTTAAAAGGATTTGGGATTCTGCCAGAAAACAGTGAAAATTCCAAGAAGGGAATATGTTCACCAGAAATAGCCACCTTGTTTCATAACTCAAAATATGTCAGTAACTTTAAATAAACTTCTGAACTTTGGGAGGTTTCTTCTGACAAAGTCTACTAAACTATCTTGTTTTCCCTGTAGTTAGTAAAATACGAACTAGTATTTCCAGAATTAAATAACTGGATAAAAAATCCTGTCAGTGCTGTCACATTATAATAAGCAATCTCGCCAAAGATACCATGGTCATTTATTTCTATAGGAAATAAACCTGAATTAAAATCAGACCTATTTGATAATTCCTATTATGTCATCTTTAATATGTGTCTGCTTCAATCTTGTTTGTCATATCTGATTTATATACTACTTTTTTAATGTTCTCTAACTTCACAATGCATTTGATGAGAATTTGTGTTTAGGGGAGCGGCCAAGTTTTGAAAGTAAAGTATTGTTCATATAAGGTTCAGTGAAACTCTCTTCCTTAATTCAGAAGGGCCATCTTTGGAAAAGATGAGAGATAAATCACTTTCATTATACACTCCAAACTTCATACAGCCTCAAGAGTGAATGCCAATCATTCTTAGTTCTTCAGCTGTGCACTAATGTACGCTAGTCATGAGATGAATTTATTTTACTTAGGACATCACTTTGACCTTGATGCTCACTTCTGCAGTGAAACGCTGTTTATAAAACCTCCAGGTTGACATTTTACAATAGAGTGCAGCTCACTTAAACAAATACTTGCTGTAAGGTAAAAACCTTGAAACTAAAATGTCACTTCTGATACAGCTGGCACACACCATCCCTCAGTGAGATCCAAGATGGCAACTCAAACCACATGGATAGTTTTCCACCATTTACAAAAAAGAACATGTTAAACAACTTTGTTTTCCCTTTTTTTTGGTTTGAGAAATAGTTGAAACAATATCTATCACTGTTAAGAGAAGGAATGTGGTCTAGTGGTTAGAACAGATTTCAGAAAACTGGAACTCTTCTATTCTAATCATAGATCAGCCACTGACTGACTGTGAATAACATGTTCTAAGGTGCCTGCCTGACTTAGGAGTCTCAGTGAAGCTTAGGTTCTAAAGCCTCTATTTTACTTTTAAAAATCAATCTTAGCCTCCAAAGTCATATGGGTGTTTTTGAAAATTTTAACTTATGGGTATTTGACTCAGTAAATCTGTGCTTCCATTTTCCTTCACTTAGTAAAATGGATACAGTACAGATATTACTCTACTGTAATTGTATTATATATGCAGGATATATGTAGACATATCTATAATATTAATATCTATTACATTATATGTATGATTGTATTATAATGTGTTATATACTAATGATAGTAACATTCCTAACAACTAGTTTTGGTAAATTATTTTGAAATCCTCTGAAGAAAGGTATTTTGGATCCATGTAAAGTATTATACTTACTCAATTTCTATTTAGTTTTGAATTTTATTTATTATCTTGGAACTGCTGGAACTTCAGTTTAATTCACCAGAAGTATGCCCTGAATGTGGACCTCTAGATTTAAAATATTATTTTCACTGTTATTTTAATGCAGTCATTCTTTTATTCTTCCAAAGTCAGGTTAAGATGCATCTTTTTTGTTTTATCTTTTTCATCTTCTGGCATTCATGTCCCAGCAGGTAGAATGGTATTTTTTGTACTCTCCAGTTCTCAGGATAGATTTGTACGTGGCTTAAAGAGCAACTGCAGGAGTTTTCTAGAGAGTAGAACCTAGATTCTTCATCGGATGAGGTTCCTAAACCCTGTGAAAATGAGGGTTTGCAAACTGGTCAGGGGTATATATAGCCAGAGCAGACAGCTGTGGGGGGACTGCTGAGGCACTCCAGCTATTTGCCACTTTTATTTCAAGGGCACTACTTCTCTGATCAACAGCGCAGGACTCCAACGGTGTGGAGAAACAGTACTCTTTGAAGTAAAAACTGCAGCAATCAGCTGAGTGGCTCATTCTTAATTCAACAATCTATTGTGAATTAAGCAGGTTGCAAACCTCCCAGACATGAAAAATCTAAGTCCTACCATACTTCACAATATAACAGTACTGTCCTTCAGCTCAGCAATATACACATCATAGAACACTGATCTCTCAAGCCGTATCATCCAGATGGTATGTTGGGTGAACTGACCCTTTTCAAACAAAATGTATTTTGTTTTCTTTATTTAGTTGATTGTTTGGATCCAACCTGCTCCAATCATGGTGTCTGTGTGAATGGCGAATGTCTCTGTAGCCCAGGTTGGGGTGGCCTAACCTGTGAGCTTCCCAGAGCACAATGCCCAGACCAGTGTAGTGGACATGGTACTTACCTCTCTGACACAGGCCTCTGTAGCTGTGATCCCAACTGGATGGGTCCTGACTGCTCTGTTGGTAAGAAAAATATTTCTGCCTGGATTTGTGGTAATCTTTCTTTCCCATTTACTGTATTGTTTAACATTCTGATGTCAGGGAAGAGCCTAAAATGCAAATAATTTACATGAAATATAAATTGTTCTTTCAGTGTTTGGACAGTGAAGTCATTTACCATATTTATTTGAATATTAGATGACTTTAATTATAAGACAACCCCCTAATAATTAGATTCTGTATATAGAAAATTTATCCATTTGTTACAATTTTTCAGGTATGGAATCTAAGTACTGGAGAGATTTCTTGAATCCCACCCACCCCACTGCTACAGCCCCTTGCCCTCTGCCTCACCCACATCTTCCCCCTGCAGTCTTCCTGATCCCCCTGCAACTTACACCCCCACAAAGGGGCCAGCGGTAGAAGGCCTGCAGGCTCTTGCTCGCCCCTCCTCTTCATATGCGAATATAAGACAAGGGGCTTCCCCCCATGCTGACTGGGGGGGAAACCTCATCTTATATTTGAGTAAATACAGTATATTGTACTCTAGTTACTATGGGTAAGTAGCTATTCCTTAAAGATTACGTACTATAGCATTTTCAGTGCAGGGCTAGGAGCTTGGAATTAGGAAATGTAATGTTACTATTCTCAAAGTGAAACTTGTGTGTGTTGTGATAGTGTCTCTTTCTGTTAATGTAAGGCTTTACATTAGTAGGCAATAATCTGTTAATATTTTCAAAACACTTTGGAGTTAGAAAGAACCTTGTATGTAGTATTCATTCATAAAAAGTCATATAACAGCAAAAAACCATTATAATGAAAATTCTTCTCTTTGGCAGTTCAAATAGAAAAAGAATCTAAGCAATTAGTTTCACATCAAGAGATATCTGTAGAGTAAATACAAAACATCCAGCTTGCCTAGTGATGCAATTAGCTGAATGTCCCTGGAACTTTGTACTCGTGACAACAAAGAAGTCAGGAAGATCAACTTACAATTTGGATGAAACACTGAATAGTTTATTTGGAAAACAATAATTGAAAATATTATCTCCTGGAATTTTTCTTTTGATTTTTATTATAATATGAATTTTCAGATTAGAATTCTGAGAAATAGTACTTTGAATCTGTTCTTTAATTCCTCATCTGTGCCCAATCCAGTTAGCTGTTAAGTAAATGTGAGATTATTGTACCAGCACTGAATTCTGGATGGGGCAAGTGAATATCAAGACGGGTTCTTTCTGCTTCATGTGTTCTCATCAGCTCTAAAAGTTCATGACTGAGAATTTAAGTTGCCATTTTACAGCTAATACTTGAGGCAGAAAACATGACAGTTTTTCTACAGTTGTAACTGGCACAGTTCAATGTTATGCTGATGTTTGCGGTGAGACTGGATGACTCGGGATTGGCTGTAGGGCGGCAGGTTGCTATTTCAGATCTCTCCCAGACTCCAAGGGCATGTCTACGCTGTCTTCCAAGAGCACTGCCAAGAAGCACACCCCATGTATCCACTTATGCTCAGTGCATGTCCAAGCCCATCAACAAAGCAACCCCCAACACACACACCAATAATTGCTTCCAGGCTTTCTATCTTTAAGGCATGTTTCCTAGCTTATACTCAAGACAGCACTAAACTGGCTGTGCTATCTAACTCTTGAACATGCTTTGAATGAGAGCGAGTGGGGGTAGCATACTAATTGGCAGCACTCTCAGAATCCCAATGAAGATCTGCTTTGAATGACCCCAGATGAAATGGGTTGGTGTTATCTCAATTGAGTTAACTTACAAATTTCCATTCCCAAACACTGACCATAATTATCCCCCTTGTTGGCCATCTCAGCAGAAGACGCTAACTCTGAATAAACCTTAGGGCCCCTCAGGTAAAGAATCTGATGCAGGATCCAGACAATCACACTTCCTGCCATACCACACTTGCATGGCAGAAGGTGTGATTATGGGACTGAGCATTAGATCCTATCATGCCTTATTGCTGATGCAGGGGGAGCCCAGGATCCAGATAGTGTGGTCCCACTACCGTGAGCTCCCCAGCTGATGAGGCTCCCAACCAGGGCAGTATGAGGAACACTGGCCCCACTGCAAGCCCTGGCAGCTAACAGAGCTCCATGATGTGAAACCCTGGCTCCACTAATAGTTTCACCAGCAGAGGGGCTGACAGAAGATGGTGCGTCCCTATGGTTGGGAGCCCCTTCATTCAATTAATGGAATGATGAGAACGATCCCCAAAGTTATTACCATTTTTCTGGAATAATTTTGTGGCTTATTGCTTGTTTTATCATGCCATTAATTGATTGAATGTATAGCTGGATCACAACTTAAGGCGTGATTAACCAGTTAATCATGCCTTAAGTGTAACGTGCAGATGGGGCCATAGAAATAGAATTACAGTCTTACCCGTAGAAATTATATCTTCATGCCAGGCCTGAAGCATGTGAATGGAGTTGTATGGGAAAACTCATTTGCACTGAACAAAGAAGTCAGCTTTGGACCTGTCAGTGCAGCATTCAGGTTGTGGAATTTGTTATTTTCTTTTAATAAAAACAGGGGTGGAGGGAGGCTGGTTTTGGTGGGAATATGAGCATGCTGGGCTGACAGCATATAGTTTATAGGAGCAAGGTGCCAATTTGAGTTACTTTTCATCTTAAGTTCCCACTGCTCCTTTGCCCAGTTCAAAATGACAGTATTCAGCTGTAATCATCCTTTCATTTTTTTTTATCCTCCTAGAAGTGTGTTCTGTGGACTGTGGCACTCATGGTGTGTGCATTGGCGGAGCATGTCGTTGTGAAGAAGGATGGACAGGAGTGGCGTGTGACCAGCGTGTGTGCCATCCCCGCTGCACGGAACATGGAACCTGTAAAGATGGGAAATGTGAATGCAGAGAGGGCTGGAATGGGGAGCACTGCACCATTGGTAGGCAAACGACAGGCACCGAAACAGGCACATATTGCTTTCTTTTCATAAATCGTAGAAACATAGTTACTATTGTGTGTTGTAATAGGCTGTTCCTTTAAGGACCCTAGTGCTTCCAAATATCAGTTCTGCCTCTCAAAATCTAAGGTGGAATACAGAGGAACTCTGGGAATCATTTAAAATCAACAACAAACAGAGTCTGAAAAAAACCACATGCAAATGGACACTAATAAGTAAAGATGTAACAAATGGTCCATCAAGGTACCATCTGAGCCAAGCTTTTCAAACTTAACTAAACATTTCTTTGTGTGAATGGGATCCTTTTTAATTTCCTGGTCTGATGCTTCAGTGCTTTCCTGCTATTATACATCACATCCGAAACACATCACCACAATAACCACACAGAGCAGGGGTCAAGTTGAGGAGGAATAAGTGCTCCCGTTGTTACAGAAATAGCTCCCTAGCATTTTCCCTTGTTGTGCTGTGACAGTGGGCATGGTGTTTGCATATAGATAGTCACAGCATGGGAGGGCCTAGTCAGTACTGCAGCCTGCTGATGTACCCTTTCCTAATAGCATGCTGCTCAGTACAGCATTGGCATCATGCAGAGTGCCGTGACTAACGCGATTGCATCTCAACTGTGATATGTTGGCCTGGGAAGTTCAAAAAGATTATACACACACACACACTAAAGATACTATATCTTTTCAAATTAAAATGGTTTAAATATAAATTTTAAGAGAAATTCATTATTGCTAAATGCAATTCTTTCTCTTTTCCTGCAAAAAAATTAGGTAGCATACTGTATTGCTCAGACTCTGTTGAAAGCTAAGGCCATATTCTCTATTTTTCCACTGTATGGGCAAAAGGGAAGGAGAGTGAGTTTCTAACTGGGCTCGCCTCTGCTAAGAAATCTGAGTAAAAATGATCTGGAACAAAGGAATGTGTCTGCAAATTGAAAGGCTATGCACTTTGAAAGCAGCATGGTTTTCTCTTAGAAGACAAATGTGTCCATTTTCCATTTCCCTGGGGCACATATTTTACTATCAAATATCCTTTTAAAAAGTAAAAATGGGTTAAAAACATAGACAACATGATTTTAATTACCTTTAAAAAGTATTTTGTAAAATGGACAACAAAGAGGCAGTATGTGAATTGAGATTTTATGGCAATCAGGGACCCTAATGGGACAGTCCTATTACCAGTGAATTGTTTCTTCGTAAGCTAAAACTCTGGTCAAAATTTTGCACCCCTTGAGCGGATTTTCTTTTAAGTTTCCCTTTGAATCTCTCTGGATGTGCAAATCTCCTGGGAAACTTACTGGCTGGATACTAAAAATACACCCTTATAAATAAGTAATCTATACATTTTAGGGCATCTCCTTTGATGTTGTGGTGCCACAAGCTTCTGATGCTGTATTTTAATATCACTTAAATCAAAGCTTTTGTGATTCAGCACTTTGTCACCAATGATGCTGCTGAGCGGTTTTTTTACTTTTGCCCTCTGCACTTCTGCCCTGTCAGTACTTTCCTGCCAGGATAATCATGACATTTTATCACTGTGCTAATTAATTCCCGGACCTTTAAAACATCCAAACAATTGTCAACCCTGCCTTTTGTCTCCAATTGTGCAGTAATTGCTTATTCAAAAAAAATATTTTCCCCCTTGTGCTGAATTTGTTTGGCTTTGTAATCTTTTAAAGTATATTCCTATGTTTAGATATAGCTGAAATGTCTAAGATTAACTTTACTGTGCATACAAAAAGATGCCTTTCTTAGGTTGTTCAAGGAAGCTTTGTGCTTAGCGTTATTTTCTGTGCACTTTTTAATATCTCAAATTGTAAATAAGGTAGATGGCCTGTAAATAAGGTAAATGGCCTGTAAAGGGATATTTTACCCTAGTTTTCACAGGAATGAAATGCATACATTTCTTCCAAGAGAGAGGCAAAGATGTTTCTTCTGAGGAGAATAAGCTATTCTTGTGCTGGCTTTTTCTTGAAAAGGCATGTTTGAACTTTTGTGTGTGTCTGTCTGTAGCAGAGATGGGACTAGGGCCCAAAGTTCAGGTCTACAGCTGTAATTACCCCACATTTCAGTATAAATAATGAGCTATGTAGACAAATACATGTTCATTCTTATGAGTGGGTTGAAAAGGAATTCCATTTTTCTTTATCACTGGGCCTGAATATAATCTTGCTTGTACATACACAGCATATTGCTGCAGTGCAGTTGAATTCACCAGAGGGTAAGAAAACAGGATGCTCTTTCTTTTTTATTTCTAGTATATGGCTAGCTTTTGGGGTCCAGGATAAACACTTATCAGTGAGTACAGCATAAAGGGCATAACTACTCCCAAAGAATTGCTGCTGCCAAAGAGAGACTGAAAGCTTAACATGAGAATAAGTTATCCAGGTCTTTGAGGTTTTACACACATTCACTTGGTCTTTGTCTGTTCCCTCTCTGCCTTGGCATTCAGTGAGAAATCTAGGAAACTGGTTTACTGCTGGTAATGGTATTCAGTGAAT
The DNA here is from genome assembly GCF_000455745.1 of Alligator sinensis. NCBI lineage: Eukaryota > Metazoa > Chordata > Crocodylia > Alligatoridae > Alligator > Alligator sinensis. Next base: position 4,811,227 of record NW_005841843.1, read on the forward strand.
TTTCAGCTTAAAAAAGAGGATATTATGTCAGCAACCTGATTCAGAGAGTCAAAACGTAGAAAACCTTCCATCTGACATGTTTCAGCTCCTGTCTGCCCTCACTTTCCCATCCCCCTCCCCTGAAATAAACAACACAGTTTGAATTTTGAGTAGTCAAAATTAACTGCTTAGGGACAGCTATACGCCAGGATTTCTTCTTCAGTAAATCTGAGAAAATTGTAAATTGCTCACAGACAGTTTGCGAACAGAAAAAGAAGGAAAATTCATTAAATGAATAATTTACTCTGAATATGCACCTGCCTCTAATGATTATGACCTTGATCTAAACCCCACTGAAGTGGATGAAAAGACTTCCCTGACTTTAATTGGGCTTCAGAGCAAGCCCAATTAGGGCAAATGCTCTATTTTGTGGGGAAATGAGCAATTTGAAATATACCCGAATATTTTTTACTTTCCCTTGAGTTTCTTTAGGAACAGACCACATTGGATTAATGTGGCAGAGGAAAGGTGATGGCTGTAGCAAGCTGGAGATATTCACACTCACTCAGAATATATTATTTTCTTTTACTTGATGCCAAATTATTCCTTTCCAGACATTTAGCGAAAGCTAAATCATATTTTAAGTATACTATGTGACATTTCAGCACTGACTGCTACAGCTAACATTCCCTCTGGCTAAATTCAACAAAAAGTGTTGTTTCTTACTCCATTACTGCATTCTAACGAGGGAACTCTGAAAAGTCTCCAAGAATGATAGTGTTGGCTCATTGAAAAACATGTTTTGAATTCCAATAATGGTTTTCTGCTTGTAGCAGCAGAGATAAAATATAAGAATAGAAGAGTACTAGTATAAAAGAAAAGCTGTAGTCAGACTTTGATATGTCAATGGAGAGCAGAATAGCTGAAAAGAGAAAAAGTCACTGGTCCTACATAACTGATTCGTATAGCAAAGCAAAGCTCTGCATTCTACATCACACTTCACTTTCCTACTTCAGTAGTTAGGAAGGCAGATAGTTTAGTCTGATGGCAATAATAAAGAAAATGAATCTTTTACCCAATCTAAAAAGAGACACGTGCCCTGATGTGCTTAATAAGTGATTGCAATAGTGGATGAGGTTATAACTAAATAATAGGGGAAAATTTAGATAAGGACAAAGAAGTTAATGCAAAACTAATAAAATAGAGAAAGACTAGGTACAGCAGTAGCTAAATCTTGGACCAATTTCATGCCTGAATTTTATTATGAGAGATTCTCTTTCTTTGATATGTCTAAGCATTAACTGTTATTAAACCCTAATGTCCTAAAATAGATCAGCTAGTCAGAAATGAAACTTGAATTGCTATAACTGTTGCATATTACCAGGGTGCAGGGATTCATTTCTTTCCAAGGGGAAGTTTGTAATGACAAAGAAAAGGAAATATAGCATGGACAGAAACCTTAAAAAATAGACAGAAACATCACTTTGAAAATGTCATTCTTTTGCAAGCCATGTCTCAACAGAACTGAGTTTGAAATATTGGCTCCACTAAAGTTATTGGCAAAACTCCACTGACTTCAATGGAACCAGGATAAACACACTGAGTATTTATGAAGTCCAAGAATGGAAATTAATCAGACAATACGAATACAACAGCCTATGTTTTGTGGCATGAATAAGGTGACCTCTTTCCACAGGAGTGGAGGCACCAATCTTCCTTTGGTAAGTCCTATTCCCTGAACGTTTTTTTTCAACTGCCTCGCCTGTTATATTATATATATATACCCCTAGATAAAAGCTGGACAGCCCTTCTTTCTATGTATGGATGTGTAAGCAAAACATAGTGGCAGGCGACTGTGATTGGAGGTATTTGATAACATAGAAATGTTATTGTATATGATCAGTTATTACAGTTGGTCAAATTGAGTACTGCAATTTTTGTTTCTTTTATTACCTTAGTACTGGTGAAGGGTGTCACCTTTCACAGCCCTGGAGACTGAGCCCCTCAATTTATTTGTGCCTTGGCCATAAGTGCCAGATTTCTGACAGAGTCTACCACTGTGCCTCAGTTCTGTCTTGCAGAAGACACCATCTGGGATGCCATCTCCTAGACTGAGCACTTGACCTCTCTACTGAGAGTACCAATCAGTATGTCAAGTTTCAAACATAGACCGTTTGTTTGACCTACTACAGTAATTTGTTTGTTCCAGCCACATATGATTACTTGATGTAGACTTTGGTCCACAATGAATTAAGCTGAGAACTCCAAATCTTTCAGTATGGCCTCTACCACACCCATCAAAAACAGTTACTTTCAGACACTTAACCACCATGAACTAAGTTTACATTCAAGTGGTAGAAGACTTGGGATCCCATCATTGAAGCACAGAGTTCTACCAGATATGAGGACCAGATAGGAAGTAAGCCATCTTTAGTTTTGATTGAAATTTAGAGAGACCATTTGTCCAAGACATATTGGGAAGATGCCCTTTTGTAGCCTCTGGGCATGTTCACTGGTTTCCCCAGAAGGGACAGTGCAACATATCATCAAACAGATTGCTACATACGTTTTTTTCATTTTTCTAGCTACCAAGTCAATAATCAACAAAACCCTACCCAGTGCAGCTTTGTGTTGTATTCTGACACAGCGGGGTAGTTTTGTCCTGTTGGAATGCTCTTTGTGTCAAAGAATTTTTTCTTTTACTGATTTTCTTGAAGTAATTACAACAATAATGATACAAGGAAAGGCAATTTACAGGAGAGGTGGGAAGAAGTGTGTGAGAAAAGACAGTGGGAAAGCATCATTTATGACAAAGGAGATCAATTTTGAGGGATCTGGCTGTATTAGCCTTTTTCAGATATATATATCTAGCCATTTAAATCTAATCTATAACAGACAAAGATGCACAACATGTTAAAGCAAAATATAAGTTAATTTACTACATGGCACTAGATTTCTTTAACAACGATTGTAGGATCCCAGCATTGGTAGCAAGTTTCTTGCTAGGATGGACTTATTAGTGACATGGTATTATACTTCATTTTGAGTGTCACTAGATAGATTTCCTCATTGTTTTCTGTCTGTTGCAAGACAAAACAATAATAGTAATCAGATGAATTAAGTGGAGGTATTTTCATTGATTATTGCCATTCTGTGCAAATAATTTATATTTTAATCTTCTGAAAACCTAGCTAGATTGAAATTGAAGAAGTTCCCATTGTAAAGTGTTGCAGTAGTTCTCCACTTTTTTGCCCAATAAGTAATACTCTCAAGACTGACATATTACTAATCTATTATTTATTATTATTTTTATTAAATCTCTATACGGTGCCATCACTTTTCCCTAAAACTCTTATCAAGCTTCCTGAAAAGGAAAGGGCCTTTTCCAGAAATGTTTAAAAGTGACACCAAGATACCAAGAAACCTGAGGATAGCAGACCTAACGGAGGAGTAGGAAAGCAATGGGTCAGGATTAAAATGTATCCAGGTTAAGCCCAAACTACATATTGCAATAGGATAGCCTGAAATTTTTGCAAAGGTTCTAATGCTTCAAGAGCAAAGAGACATACATAGATTCCTTGCAATTATTCTTGGAATCCTTTATTCTTGGAATGAAAATAAATGTATTTTAATAGGAAGCATTTACTGTGGAGGCATCAGACTCCCTGGTAGGTAGAGCATCACAACTATAATATGTAGAAACTAAGGCAACGTAGCAATTCCTATATTGGCTCAGACTCTTGGAGAGTCCAGGCCAGTATCTAGATCCTTCAGTAAAAGTGAAAGTAGCTTGTAAATGTGCACTTATATACTTGCCCACTCACTGAGGAAGCGTCTTCCCTGAATCCCTCTCATGCCCTTAAGCATGTGAGCTTTATAGCCCTTCCAAGCAATTTTTGCAACTCTGAATGTTTTCATTCTCTCTGTAATTGTCCCATCTTTTCTGTAACCTTCTAAGCTCTTCACTTCAGGGATATCTTTTGGCTACTCATTCTTCAAGCTCTGTGATATATGGAAAAATAATTGTTACTTCCAACATCATGCTAAGCTGTTTCTGATCTGTAAGTCTTTTCATGATCCCTGTATGAGAAACCAGGGTTTAATTTATCGTTTGTATGCCTTAAGCATAAGTAAAGTTTTCGGAACAGTTTCTCCAGTACTAGATTATCTAAATTCAATAACTGTGTCATAATCTAAATTCAATAATTATGTCATAACTATTTCTTTATTTATGTATTAGATGTATATTGTGTCCTTCCCAAAAGAGGCTTCGGGCCTCTAAGCAGGCCCTTCCAAGTTTACAACCAAGTATTTATAGAATTTTCTCATGGGAACATAGGTTTCAGTATCAGGGAGTCTGAGAAACAGGTACTTTTCATATAAGTTACTTTTCATTGTACGTCTCAAAGGTGTTTGCGCGGGGGACAGCTGGAGATATTTCTTGGTTAAAAGCAAGCTATGTAAGCTAGGAAGAGTTCTTTGGTTATGTTCCTTATTGTGGGTTCCCTGTAAAGGTTTAGAACGTGCTGCTGAGCTATGGCAAGCCACTTATTTTTATTCTGCGTATAGGATATATTCTGAAATGGACCTTATTTCCTCCTTCATAAGCCAAAAAAAGATAATGAGTATATTTACAGCCAGGCACCCTACATTTCATCCAGAATTTCAAAGAGGTACCCAACAGATACTTGTAAATAACCTCCCAGCCTGCATCATGGTATTTCTTTCATTTGCAGGGGCTTCTGTGCATTTTGTATTGATTTCTGGCCAATATTTGAGCTTGCACAACACCCCCCCACCCCAAAAAAAAGAAAAAAGAAAAAATTGATCAAGCCTGATCTAACTACTGAAAGAGCAAAACTGATTTTGCAGTTCTTCGGCATATTTGCAGCACTGAGCAACCCCTAATGTTCCAAAGATGTTGTTTCTATGTTATTTTGTACCCTGTGGTGTCAAGCACAGGTTTTAGCAAGTGAGTGAATTACATGGTATAGTTGGATATGAAATAACAAAGACATTAAGATGGTTGTGAGGGGTCATTGGTGACATCCAAATAGACTCTGCAGTAGGTCAAATAAGAGCTTGGAATATATGTATTGTTTACTTGCAAAGAGTTATACATTGCAACAGTGCATTAATTAGAGTCCAAACTGAAAGACTACCAAAAGGACCCTTTTTTTAAAAAGTACCTATTCCTGAGCCCCTTACAGGCATGCAGTTCTTATGCTTCTAAGCCCCGGTTCCTAAAGGTTTGTTTGCTACCTGAAGATATAAATAGACACCAAGTAGATTTGCAAATGCACCTAAACAAATTAGGCACCAAACCCCATTAAAAGTCAAAGGGAATTAAAGGCCTAAATCATTTTGGCTAAATCACATGTATCATTTCTACTAGGCACTTCCCTACATGTTAAATAACTTTGTATATTTAGCCCCTCCTCCCCACATGGAAGACCCAGAGAATATATGAAGTATAGTTATGGCCACTGTTCATCAATGAATTCGAATTGGCCAGAGAACTTTCACTAGAACCAAGTTCTGCTGAAAATATGTACTTCTGCCAAAATTTCCAAAATGGCAAAATATACAGAACCCATCTGAGCCATTATAATGTCTTTCAGTTCTGAAAGCATCGATACCATGTAATTCATTCACTTACTGAAACCTGTACTTGACACCACAGGGTAGAAAAAAACAAAACAAATTCCAATTTGATATTTTGTTTCAGAAGAAAAGTGGAGGTGGAGGAGGTTGCAACAATGATTACAGACCTTTTCAGCAGTTTCAGAAGAGAACTTTTCAATTTTTTGTTTTCAAGTAATTTTTCAGTGTATACTTGTTTACTTTGTTTTACATTTCATAACATGCTATATATTTGAAAAAGCAAAAGTAAAATGTTTCTGCTAAAATGAAGTATCTTGATTAAAATTTTTCTTTGTGGAAAATTTTGAAATGTATAAGTTTCACGCTGATTTGCATGTCAGATTTGGAAATCTTGAAATTCTTTGGAAGGTATAACTTCCTTTCGTCTCGTAGCTAGCTTGTGTCCTGCTGATAGATTGACAAGTATCATGATAGCTTTGAAAGGGGCACAGTTGTCATGATATAACATCTCCTGGTTATTTTCCCCTAAGTACGACAACTGTCAGTGCACTGTCAGTAGCAGTGTGGAGCTTTTTGAGTCAATCAGTGCTCAGCAGCAGTTTCCAGGTGGCCTTTTGCAATGAAGTCCAATTAGGCTAAAAAATGTTATAAAGGCCGTTATAGTAAAATGAAAGAGTGGGAAAGGGAAAATCTGTGTCACAGCCCTTCTTATACTGCATTCTCTTTATTTTTCAGATGGATATAAGAAACTTCTCTCCATCTGATCCTCCCACAAATTCTTTTGTAATAAAGCATGAAAAATTAAAAATAAAGTCTCAGACCCCTATACTCTCTGCATCCTAGAAGTGTTTGTATCCTGAATTTTCTCAACTCCTTGCTCCTAAATTATTTCAATTAAATAGGATTTCAATTAAAATAGGATGCATTGGAAGTCAGAGAGACTCATGTCCTTAAGTTTTGGTGCTTTTGAAATTCTGAACCTGCAGTTTTTCAGATTGGACAATATGTTAAAAAGAAAGAATATCATAAATATATTGAAACGATTTCCCTACAATCCTTACACAGGTAATATCTTTCAACAGTTGTGCCACAGGTACCAATTAGACCATTTTTTTAATATATATTTCCAAATTTCAGCTTTTCTTTGTTTTCACAGCCAGCTACTGTCTGTGATTCTGAATAGAGATGCTCTACAACCCAGTACAGAGTAGCGATGCACAAGACTTTGAGCCCCACCCTAAGCCTTTAATAGCAATTTTAAAAAAGAGTTTTAAGTGAATGATATGGGGACCTGTCTGCAGCAGGGTAAATTGCATCTTGTGTCATTCAGATCCAGTAAAGCTTTGTAAAATTTCTGTCAGTTTCTTTCTTCCCTATCCTGACCCTTTCCCAAAATGCAATCTGCTTGCTAGGAGAATCCCATCCAGTAGAAGTAATTCTTTTTGTGATTTTTTTAGTCAATTTTAGTTTAATTAAAATGTTCTGCAAATATAAGTAAAATAGACTCTCACATAGAAATCTACACAGGTTATGAAGTTATTAATTTATTGGAACAAACCATAAATATTACAAATAGAAATAGGTCTCAAGTGCCAAGTGTACATTCAGTCATGAACCTTCTCAGCATTCAGTATTATTCAGATCAGAGGTTTTGAGTTTTCTTTATTTCTATCTGTGATAAATATAGAAGCTAATAGTGCAACTGAGTTTGTTAATAGTTGAAGACCTGTAGAGTTCATTGTTCTTTCTTTTCAAGTTATTGTAGTATTGAAATATTTAAACTTAAGTGTCTTGATTTATACAACTTCCAGCATGCATGAATGGACCATACAATTTTTCATGATAGTATTGATTCATACATGTCTGACCCACAGAAGGCAATGAAGTATATGAGATTCACCCATAAAACACAGCCAAGCTTTTGCAAAACAGATTTAAGTATGAGAAAGCAAGAGTCTATGTAGGACTTAATTATAGCATCAATTCACAGCCAGATTCCTAGAAGCTTGTTTCGTCTACACACGACCTAAGTTGCTGAGATTGCTGCACCACAGTTGCCCTCATCCTGACTTTATTCAACAACTGGATTGGAGCTGGAATTCCCCCTTACAGGCTTTCTGCTCTTAAAGCTAGTTATAACCGTTGGGTGCTAGATACCGAAGCTCTGAGTTGTTAAATAGGCAACTGGCAGCTACATTTGCATGCTGCACGTTTTTCACATGAAAGTGGTAACTTTTGCATTCACAGAGACCACAGTGCCTGAGGAATCATTCACATTATCCCTTGCAAACATTTAGGCAGACCAGAAATATGCTGTCTCCATATTCAACCAAAGCTGTACCCCACTCACCCCAATAAACTTAGAAATTACTTTTATTTCTCCCACGTTGTGATCTGCCAGCTCTATGGAGCATGACCTATGTCTAACATCTGGGATTCATCGCCTCTGATTGTGTTGTCTCATTGGTTATCAGGAGCCATGCAGTGAGTCCCAGATGCTCAAGTAAGAGATGGGTTTTTCATTTTCTCAAACACTGTTTGTCTAATGGCACCTAAATCCTACCCAAGCTTCTTGTATTGTATCCATAGCATAATGCATATTAAAGGACGTTGGGTTAACTGCAGTCTGTAAACAGGGGACCATAATTTTGAAAAGCTGCTAATAAGTGTGAAGGGTTATTGCTTTTCTCCTAATCCCATTGTATCTTTAGTTTCTGTTTACAATCTTTAACGGTGCAACACAGAGTAGGTCAATCAACTTGGCATCAGCTGTCTGTGGCATGCTTTTTATATGCCATAAAGTAAGATAGCATGCAAAAGAGCTGAAAGTAGAGGTTTAAGTCTTTCTTCCTAAGCATTCTTGGGGCAATTAGACTGGATTGAATTACAGAAGCTGCCATAGTTAGCTAATTTTTCATATAATTTAAAGTAGATCCTTGCTTTTAGCAAATCACTTCCATATATTTTAATTGTATATTGCTAAGTTAAAGGTCTGTCTCTGGTATATTCATTCTAGCTAGTTATTATGATAAAGAAGATATCTGTTTAGGTATGTTAAACAAGTGAGATTGTTAGTGAATATTACAAGTGGATAGATTGCATGATAAATATAAAGCACATACATTTTAATTTGTCTCCAGATCATCAGTAGCATAGGTGGTTGAAAGCCCTGAGGTTTAGCTGCATTCTTTAGAACTGCATTTGAATGCAGTGCCAGTGCAGTGGCATGGCTAGGGAGGGTCAATAGTGGTACCTGCCCTGTGGTGGAGTTGGAAGTGGCTACTGCTGACATCCATGTGTTCACATTTACTATTGTGGCACTAACCGGAATTCACTGCTTTCACTTTGCCCCAGGGGTATAACCATATCCCTATACTGATGTGCCAGTGCTAAAGATCAGACAAATAAATAGAAAACAATGTGAGAGACCCTGATCAGAGTGGTCTTATTACTGAAGATATAGATGGGACAGTGCAATCATAACAAGCAGCATTATTTTTGTGGGGGAAAAAAACAACCATTTTCCTACAAAAAAAGTATTGTCAAATTGTCTTGTTTTTCATCTAGAGACATTGTTAAAAATAATTTTAGAAATAACTATCCTACAAGCTTAGTAATAACATTTTTACTTAATTTTTTCCTTACAAGCTAGTGATTTATTGATCAGAAAAATAGTGCTGCATCAAAACACTGTGATCTCCAATTGTTAGGAATCAGAAGTGATTGCTAGAGCCTTTGTGGAGTGAGTCCCACAAGGATGGCAGTGATGTTATTTTTGTAAATTCACTGGGCGCAAACACAAAAAGCCTAAATGTCACAGATGATTGTGAGTCTTATAAAGCTAAAGAGACATTGGTACAGATGAGAGAACTGGGGGTTTTTTGTTTTAACCACTGGGAGCACCAGAAAATGGAACTCGGTTCCTTTAGCATGTTGCCATCGACTTTTCAGTACATTTTGAATATAAACTGATCTGACTTCATTTGCTTTCCACTTATTGAAGCAAGGCAAAATATGTATCTGTTACATTATAGACCAATTTCTTCTGGGAGTTTCCGGGGAAATTAGCATCATAGCATAGAGCTTTAAGTAGCATGTAGGGTGTCTAGAATTAAACAGAAAATAAAAGGGTTTTGGTTTGATTTGGTTGGGGATATTTGTTACAGTTTCTACAATTATTTATTATTTAGAGCAGTAAGCCAGGGTGCATTCCATGATCATTATTTGCTGGTGAAAACATAAAGCACAACACAAAACAAAAAGTTAACAAATGCATTAACTGCACTCCCCAAAGACTTTTCCTCAAAATCCTGTAATAATGGTATGGAGAGAGGGAGCAATAATAACATACTTTTTTCTAACTTCTTGTCAGTGAGTTCTAAAAGATGCCATACATTTCAGAATCAGAATCATGCCATTTATTTTAGGAGTTTATTAGAAATGCAAAAAGAAAATTCAAGTTGACATTGTTCCCCATGCAGTATTATTAATTGATGATAGAGGCTGGAAGCCATAGGGATATAGAGTTTTATATTCAATGCATCTCTTCATGGGTTTCACTGAAAAGCAGGTAAAAAAATACATTTTGCTATCGCCTGTCTGAGATCATTATTAATTGATTCTTTATTGTTAAGCCAATCAATATATATTTTTATTGTACTTTGATCAGGGTAGAGACTACTCTGAGAAATACAAATAGGAGTAGTACGTAAGGAATAGGAAAAAATATATACCAGTACATATGTATTTAGGGATGTGGTTATTATAATCCAGGTTTTTTTAATTTGAAATGGCAATGTTTATGGAAGCTAAATTCCAGGCAAATGATATTTTTTGAAGTACTATAGGCATATGAAAACAGATAGACTTTTACCCTCTGTGGTTCACACTTTTACAGAACAGGTTCTGGACCAGCAAATCTTTTTGTGTTATGACTGCATGTAGTGCTGCAAAGCTCAAAGGAAAAAGAAATCCCTATCAAAAATCTAAACTGATTTGCAAGCAGTATTTGCTTAATTCAAACCAGGGCATCTGGCAAAGGTTATCAGTTTATAGTTTTTCTTCAGAACCTTTTGTCAGTTTATTTTATAATAATTTTGCTTGATTATGTGTTGAAGGAGAAAGATCAATGGGTGAGCCAAAGCCCTTAACTTCAAACAGTAGTTTATATCCATTTGCAGCAGAATTTAATTTCATAAAGGACAGCGCTCAGGTACCAAACTGTGTAGATGCACTTAAATGACTCTCATAATTGTTAATGCTTTCTACAGCAGATGAGATTTAGTTAAATCAGATGAAGATAGCAGCTCATTAAATTCTGATTTTTTCACATTCTTTTTCATCTTTTAATCCCCCATATTCAGAGCAACATGTCCTATTAAATAACTCTCATTAATTAAAGTCCATTTTCTTTCAGCAGGGTTTATATTTTTAGTTATTATGAAAACTTTAAGATGCTAATACTCTAATTTTAAAGGGATTACTGCTTGGACATTTTGAAATATGAAACACTGACTCTTAAAATTGAGATACTTATATATGAGGAGTGGGGGTTGGGGCATAACAAGCTCTCCTTTCATTTCAGAATGTGCCTTGTGCCTTCATCTTTATTATAGACATGCTGTTCACCCTGCTGTACTCAGGACTGTATCAGCATTTTCATTATAAAACTGTTTTTTTCCTCAAGTTTACAAGCAAGGATCCATATTGTGCCATAGATTTTTAAGCAGAGCTCCCTATTGAGATCAGTAGAGAATTCTGCTTGAAAATCAGTGGTGTGATATGGACCAAGGCTCCAAGATAAAACCTGCCCTTCTAGGCCTTCATTCAGGAACAAATTATTTTATAAAATATAAGAAACAAATCATTCAGATGTGACCAAGTCATAACAAGACAAGCAAAGATTTGTTTGAATTTTTTAAGGCATCCCAGGTTTTTGTACTCACACAATTCAAGAGCGTTAGTTTGTTGAAGGAAACTTCTTTAGTTTCTTTTTCTATTGGTCCCTCATACAGACTTGATCACTTTGCCAAGGATGAGGAAATAATTAAAATTAATAAATTGTTTAATTCAAAGTGAAAAGCAACTATGCATATCGAAACTCTTACTAAAATATCTATAGCTTATGGATTTGTACATTGACCGTAAAGACAGTGCTAGCTCATAAAACAGCTGTGATAGTCTTATTAGTCAGATTAAGAAGGATTTTTGCAAACAGACCATAACCATTTGCAGAAGCTATTCCAAGCAATTGGATAAGTAAGCTGCATACTTAAATATATATTTACTTCAGACGCTGAAACTGCCTGCAAAGACATTCACTTTGCTTGGCTAGTTGCACCCACATTTTATGACCACCCTGTTTGGCACTGTGAAGATGTCATATGATTCATAAAAACAAATTAAATCCATGGTCAGATGAAAGTCAACCAAGTACCGTTTATATGCTGCAGAATGTAGTGCTGGTGGCAACTTTACCATTTACAGTCATGAGAACCGTGGCGCACACCACTGCAGGTTGAATTAGATCTGATGTAATGTTACTGTGTGCTGTTAAACAGTTGCCAGCTCCACTTCAGAAGCACATACATTTCTCAAAGGTTGACGTAATAATTCCTATTCTTTTTCCATATCTCAAAAGGAGTGTGAGCCTCAGTTAATTAAGTGTTTCTAACATGCACTGCAATATTGTGAATGTGACAACTGCTAAACAGTACCCAAGAAGTAAAGGAAAGGACTGCAGCCAGTTAAACTACTGAAGGCAGGCAGGATTAGTGGGCCATACTGTAACTTGATCTGAGCATGAGGGGAAATATTCCAACTGTTCAAAGAACCCATACGCTAAGCTCTTGTGGCTTTTCTCCTGTGCATGCCTAACATCATTAATTACCTGGCTGGAAGTCATAAAAATACATTTTCCCTGTGGTCTATCTGGAATATGTCTTAAAATGCCATAAACTACTCGTAAGAAGTGTTATGAGACAGAGCACTTTCAAGGTTGGAAATACTTGGTAGATTGTAGAGAATTGTGGGAAATTTGAGTTAGATGCGTCATACAGAAAGGTCAGACTTTTTTTCATTATTATTGGAAATTCCTTTCATTGTCCACCCATCTGTTTCTTAACAGTTAACTCTGCTTTAGTTCTTGACATTTTAAAAACCTCTTGTAAATGGCTTGGAAATATATAATTCTGCACCTTTTAAAATTAAATCAGGATGAATCAGTAACTGCAGTGGAATAGTATGATTTATTGATCTTGTATACATATCACAGCACAAGTGGAACATTTTCTAGGTTTCTTTACTCTTTTACTCCCTACTCTGGCTTGTTTACAGACTGTTTTTCAGTCCTGGGAACTGTTCCCAGCAATGATTCCTGCTATATTTGCTCATATACTATACATCCCACTTTACTGCAAAAACTGCTTCAAGTTCAGATGCTGAGTTATGAAGTCAAAAGCCAAGTGGTGAATACCTAGTCATTTCACATGCTCGAAACAGGAGAGTTAGAACCATTCTGTCTAGAAGCACAAAACTAGCTGAGAATTTGATCTGGGGAATTAATGGTCATATTCCTCTGTGAGTGAGTGCAGGGGAGCAGGGAGCTATGGATTTTCTACTTGTACACATTTTAAAAGCAAACAGAATTTAAAGCCCTTCCCTTTTCCATTTAGTACAAGAAATTGATTAAACAAGCTAAGCCCTTTGAGGTAGGTGTGTGTGGAGGGGGTGCTTCATAGCAGATCAAAATCAATATTTTAGATTTATTCATTATTTAAATAGCAGATAAGCCAACTTTTTTTCTTTTCCATGCAAGCACGCAGAGAGGTCATGAACAGGAGAGGTCATCTTACACCCACACGTGCAGAATTTGTTCACTCACATGTGCAGAATTAATCACAGTTGAGAGATTAACCTATGGTATTGCTAAACAAAATATTTATTTCTATATGTCTTTATCGGTAACTTTTGCATCTGTTACATGCAAAGCAAACAGGCAGTGCAAAATTAAATGAAATGATCAAACATTATTCATAAGATCAACACCTATAGTAAAAAGAAACCTTATGTTGCACTGCAGAATGAAATGTCTATATATAGAAAAAATACTGTGTACATGCTCAGTCTCCAAAATACATGGCTACCCATCCAGCTGAGCATTTCCTACATACACTAATGTTCAGACAGCTCAGGATTTCTAATTTGTTTATTTAATTCTAGTTTATACACACACTTCCCATGTGGAAGAGCTAAGGCTCCAGGCATAATTTGATACATGTAAAATATACAGTTATACTAATATTGTGCACTCCAGGAACTCCTGCTTCACCAAATAATTAGTGTAAAACACATATCACATTTGTTTGCCCGTTTTCAGTATCAGTGAGTTGTTGCCTGCTCCTAACCTGGCTTCAGTCCTCATGAAAACACAAAATGCTGTATGGAAATGAAATTTGAAAAATAGCCATTTGTTGTTGTTAATGCTTCCTTTGTTCTAAACCAACATGGTGCAAAACTTACAGTTTTTCTTTTCATTTTCCTTGACCCTTCATTTGATTTTCCTACAGGGGAGTAGAGATGTTTGCATACACCAGTCTGTAAAGCACACTGCACAGCCACATATTAAAATTCATAAAAGGTCAGCAGCAAGTTCATACTGATATCTTATTCCTATAGCGCCTTTTATCCTGAAGAGATGCCAAAGCACCATACAAATTATGTGGCAGATTCCCCACAGCATCATTTTTCACTCCTAACTGTTTGACTGTTGGTGGTAGGAAAAACATAAATGTGGTTGTATTCTGGCCAGTATGCTCCTTATATATACTTTATTCATCTGGTACACCCAGATGGGGGTCCATGTTCATGCAGAACAAGACATAGGGAATAGGGAACATTTTGGGATGCATGCATGTAAGCGGATAGACTGTATTTCCTGATTGTTATTAATAATAAATATATAGTTCCCAGAGAAAATGACAGTCTGTAGCCCCAGAAGGCTTACAGTCTAAAGCTCCCTAGATTGTGTCCTAAAATATCCTTTTATGTCTTTCTCTTAGGAGAGAGACCATACAGCATTTTCTATTCTATTCTATTCTAAATAGTCTGTTATCCAGTACTCAGTCCCATATTTAAGCACCTTCCAGTAAGCAAATCAGTAAGCAAAATGACTAACATCTGTTACATGTTATCATTTCTATAGTTCTCTCCCCAGTGTGAGAAGCATGATTGATGGAGTGCCCTGTTTGATAGGTGTGCATATTCTGATATACAAATTACTATGTGTATGTAGGAGCAAGCAGATCCAAGAAATGTGTAGTCAGAGAATATGTAGATTGAGGAGTCAATGGGTGAGACACAGGCTGGGGTGGTGGTGGGGAGAGAGAAGAGGGATGAAAGTGGACAGATACCTGGGGAGTCAGATGTCAGGCAGGTTATAATGCATCATAAATCCAATGTCTATATTTAGTCCATGATTTTTAGTATCCAGGAGGTTGATGAAGTGGAGTTCATAGGCTCGTCTCTGGGAAGTGTTGTGTAAGTTTCCGTTGAGGATCAGGACTGAGAGATTGGAGAGAGAGTGGCCCTCCTGTGAGAAATGTGCCCCCCACCAGCAAATGGGTATTTCTGTCTTTGATAGATTTCCAGTGTGCGTTCATTCTGGTGCGCAGTTGTTGTTTGGTCTCTCCTACGTATTTTCCAGCAGGGCATTTGGTGCATTGGATGAGATACATTACATTTCTGGAGGTGCAGCTGTAAGATGCAGGGATGCTGGTGGCTCTGTTGTGGGGTGTAGTAATAGTGGGGGTGGTGGAGATGTGTTGGCAGGTGGTCTTTATTATCCTGATCCTGGAAGATAAGGCCAAAGACCTAGAACTTGATTTGAAATTCTGTGGAAAATAGATAGAAAATGGAGAACAGGCTTGATATGATTGCAGTAGCCTGTGTTGCTGAGGACATGGGTTGCAGTTTTGGGACTGGCTGGAGTTTCCAAAGCTCTAATGGCTTCGTGCCCAAGTATATTGCATTTCTGTGGTCCAACCAAGAGGTGACAAAGGCATGAGTAACCGAGGCTAGATCATTGTCTGCCAAGACAGAAAAGAGTCTCCTAGCCAAGCGGAGATGATATAAAGCTTTATTCAAGGATACTGTTATGTGAGTGCTTAGCTCGATGAGGAATCCAAGAGGACACTTAAGTCATAAACTGAATTTACCAATGATGGACACATACCTTCACCAAAGGAGACAACATCATGGCTGCAGATTCTTTATAATACTTTCCTATGCTCGCTAGCACTGTCTCTGTCTTGCTCAGGTTCAGCTTCATCCGGCTATTCTATATCCATGACCTGATCTCATCAAAGTATTCAGCCATTGTGTGCAAGATCAACTCATCTTGGCAGTAGTTATAATAAACCATAGTCAGATCTTAGTGTCCTCTGAAGACTGTTATCATTTAAGTCCATATCATCTGACCAGTCCATCTTGTGGCTGTATGTATGTGTTAACATGGCTTGTGAGATAATTGATCCTGGTGGAACTTCACAAGCCAAGGGTCTAGTGGTGGAGATGCAGATCCTTGAGGTGCTCCTCTTCAGGAAAGGTGCAGTCATTTTAGCATATTGGAGCCTGTCATCTCTCTCAGGTGACACAACAGTGACAAAGGTTGCAAAGAAGGCAGAGAACTAGGCCTCAAATGTTAGCTTCTGCGAGATGTATTCATAAATAACTGTTGGATAGCTCCTCTATAAACTTACACAGGAGGCTTGATTGTGGGCAATAATGACTGAGATTCAATCAGGATACTAATCAATCAGTAGTCAGGTTGCTTTTCTTCAATGTTGGTCAGACTAGTGTATATTTGAAGGAAGAAGAGAAGCTCCCTTCTCTGAGTGGTATGTTGGTTTTCTCAGTCAGGAGTGCCACCAGCTATTCATGATTTTTTCATAGGTCAGAAAGGCCATACGGTAGCAGCAGTTTATCTGCTAGTGATGTGCAGTGATGTGCAGCCTATGGATTGCATCACTGTAGCCAGGTGGACAATCAGCGTGAAGCATATGGCACAAAATTTTAGCCAGTGTGGCCAAAGAAACCAGAGCTAATAACCCCTGCTCTTCTAGAAGGGACTGTAAAATATTTTCTTTTCTTTGAAGAGTAAATGTGATATTAAGTTTTTTAAGTTTTATGTAAAGAACCCTGATATGATAAGTTGCAATGAGTTCCATGAAACCTTTTTCTGATATAAATCAAAGTCATTCTAGTAAACTCAGTGAGAGGCAAAATGGCAGTGGGGAAGGCATCTTGCAAGGATCCAGAGGCATGAATTCGAGTCACCCTGGACACTTGCCAGCAGCTGCTCAACTGACATGCCTGTAAACAAGTTGCTGACCATTTGTGCTTAGAACTATATATTGAACGGTGGGAGTTTGAGGTAGGCACACAGTTACGTGATCTGCTTTGTAACAGTGGCCATGCAGGACTGTTCTTTTTCATATGCTGTAGCAAGTGATGGGACTTCTACTACTTACCTGAAAACAACAGCCTGCCGGATCTCTCCACCAGAAGCAGTCTTGTTACTCAGCCAAAAGTTTCTTTCCTTTGCTTTTAATATACATATTTTTGTGGATGTGTCAGTGGTGCACAGAGGCATTGAACTGACTCAGACCTAAAATATTTGGGCTTCAGTGGGTGAGGCATAGATAGTTTGGGGAAGTGAAAACTGACTCCCGAAACAGAGCCAAGGTGTAGGATTCAAACAAGTTCTTCACCCCTGTGTCTGCCCTCAACTCCCTCATTCAATAGCAAAATAAAAATTTCTTCCTCATTAAGTGAGAGTACATAGCTAGCCCTGAGTTGCAGGGGACTGCAGCCTCTTAAATGGAGGACTTAAGGTCTACAAAGGTCTTTGCAGTAGTCCCTCCACAAGATGAATGAAACTCATCCAGAAATATATGGTTAGCCTTCAAACAGAACTAAGTGATTAGTAAAGATTTTACAGCAAAATCAGGTTTTTAATTAGAGCCTCTCTGAAGATAACATAAGCTTCTCACACTACCTAACTGTCAGAACCGTGCTGTGGCCAGGATAATGCCTGCATTGTAGACATTATCCATAGTGTCAGCGCTCATACTTTGCACCATCAATGAAAAATTATTTTCCTTTTATCTCATTTTTTCCTGATTGGTTCTCTCTAAGCATTTTTTTAAAATATTAAAAAGGTGGAAGACTGAAAAATTACATTATTGTCAACCAAACTATCACCTCCTGTCATGGCATTATTGTTTACAGAATATTGGAAATAGGGTCAGTGCCAGAGAAACTGGTTAAGAAAACAAGAGATTCAGATTTAAATGTCTGGGCACTACAGGATACATTACAGATAGTGTTTCATGCTTAATTATGAATATCCTGTGGTTTGTGGGTTTAGGCCAATGCCTTGTTACTTTAATGTGATTGCATTTAATGTATCCGTACATTTAACTTATCTGAGTATGCCTAAACTAACGTAGTTTGACAGGTACATTCTCTGTCTCTTCAGTGAGAGAGAGTTCCAACAAGTAACAATGCAGATTAAAATATTTTCTGAGCAGTAAAACTAATAATTGTAGGCCTGTAAAATGAGTTTTCTTAAAACATTAACACACAGTTGCTATTGGATGGTGTCTCCCATCATGGGAAAAATAATTTGTAAGAAGGCAGACTCCTCTGACAACCTAGGTTGTTAGGAGAGAATGGGTTGTGCCTTCCATCTCTCTGAGGGTTTTTCAATTGAGTGGAGAGGTCTTAGAGTGCATAGGGCTGGCTTGATAGCAACAGCATAGCTGCTCTCATGAGGCCTGAACCTACATTTTTTACAACAATGGGATCTTAGAGGCAGAGTCTGTGTTTGTGTAGCCTGTAGACCAGGGGTCCTTAGGTGCGCTCCCAATAGGATAATAATCCTGCCTTTTACTTCACTGGGCATAAGATGAGGCCGATGGCCAGCTTTCTGTTATGTTCAACTTTCTGTTACTCTTTCCAATGTTTGGAACAATAACCAGCTGCTTTCACAGAAGAGTTGTGATAATAGGTGCAGATTTTGGTATATGCTATACCATCCTGTCTTAGAGTGCTCCATCTGAAAAGCATGCAATGCATTAATCATTTCTAAGTAGAGTGTATGAACCCTGCATAATGATATGTCAAACTAGGTAAATCCTGGAATTCATCTGGTTTCATGCTTTTTTGAAACACTGCAATAAAGATACTGCAGACATTTCACTGGGCCTGGCCCATCTGTTGAGCCCCATGTGCTCTTAGCTGGAAACCATGGAAAACTCAATGCTTTTTCATAGTTTTCCTTGTCAAGACTAGGTAAAACCAGGTCTGAGTTTCACTAATTCCCAGTGAGTTGTAGGGAACTGAATCTGAATTCTAAATTCAAAGATTCTGAATACAAGATAGTAAACTTCATTGCCTAGTGATGACATTAAATATAAAGTGCTACGTGCTCTGATCCTTGTTTCTACTCACATCATTCCCTCTCTATAATGGTCACATAGGATTGCACAGGACACAGCGTTACATAACCCTGGATAAACCTGGTACTAGAAATGGACTTGTATCAAGTTCTTGAAGGTTCCTAGTTAATAATACACATTTGAGATCTTGGTTTGTTCACCCCTATTTATGTAGTCTTTTCACCATCACATGTTCAATAAAATAATTATTCAAAACAGTTCAGTTACAGTTCTCACAACAACCATAACCCTGCCACATATATTTAGACATAGAATTATCATAATATATCTGTAATTAAAAAAAATAACTGCACATGTGCAAGGAGCCTCAATTACAGTTGCTGGGGAATTCAATAACTTTGAATTCCTTAACTTTCATGAATTCTTAATTTTTTTAATGCTTAGCCATAACATTGCAATTAACATAGGTTTTTGTTACTGCATTTTAATTAGATTTGAACCTTGAATTATATATTCTCTATTTTGATCTCATGCTTAAGTCTTGCCTATCACACTTTCATTTGCTAAACCTGCACTCTCTGCCTAAGTAATGGGCCAACTTATTGTTGCACTGTTGCTAAATATTTAAAATAAATGTTATTTTCACAGAGGACATCAATGAAATACAGCTTGAGATATCTTCTCCCACTGCAAACAGTGGTGCACTCTACTTTATCAGTCCTTTATCCAGATATGAGACAGCTTATTAGAATATATGAGTATATGAGTATGGCTATGGTATTGGTTTTATATGCATAATTTCAATCTAGAATATCTTTAAAATGAATTTGAATACAATAAAATTAATGTGAAAGGCATACCTTATTTCAGAATTTTACTAGGCCTTTCATGTGTATTTTATTGGATGTTAAATATGAATTTTACTGTAAAGCGCACAGTGTATAATTTTAATATTTTGTAAAGGCCACTATTTTATCTCCTACTTGTAGCCTGAATGATTATCTGCCCAAACTTTAGAAATTGTACAGCTGTTCTAGACAGACAAGGTTCTTTTGGTAGATGTGATATCTTTAATTAGACCAACTAAATAGTTGGAAAAAAATTCTTTGAGATTGTTCTTTCCTGTTTGGGCACAACCACCCTTCTTTAGGCATAGGGAGAGTCTGCTGGTGTTTTATGTGCTCTCCTGCAGTATGCAATATGCAGATCTGTGAAAATGCAAATGTATGGCAGTGAGGATCAGAGGCCATGGGAGACAATGGGTGTGAGACAGGTAGGTGTGTGTGTTTGGAGGGAAGGGGTATGTTGACCTGGTGATAGAATGTAGCTGGTAAAATGTAGAGAGGTTACGTGGGGTTATCAGATGTCAGGCAAGTTAAAATGTGTCATACATCCAACATCTATATTTTGGCCATAATTTTTTGTATCCAGTAGATTTGTGACATGAAGTTCATAGGCTCGTCTACAAAAGGTGTTTTGTAAATTCCCTTTGAGGATTACAACTAGGAGATCTGAGAGAGAGTGGTTTTCTTCTAAGGAGTGTGCCCCCACAAGTAATCGGGTATTCTTGTCTTTGATAGATTTTCAGTGCGCGATCATTCTGGTACACAGTAAGGCTGTACAAAGCTTTTGTCACTGATTCAATTTGGTGGAGATTCGGCCTGATTCGGCGCCCAAATCTCTGAATCCAAATCGAATCAGGAGATGCTTTAATCTCGCTGAATCAGTTCTGAGAGATTCAGAGAGATTTGATAATTCAGACATAGACACAGTTTAAATGTTTTTTCTACATACTTCAATGTACCAGGTATGGCTTGTGAATGCTGAGATGGTGGGGTGGATGGAAAACCCCACAGGAGTGTGGCGGGGAGCATACTCGGCAGCAGACCCGGAAGTGGACCAGAAGTACTTCCGGGTCTGCTGCCGAGTATGCTCCCCGCCACACTCCTGTGGGGTTTTCCATCCACCCCACCATCTCAGCATTCACAAGCCATACCTGGTACCTCAAAGTATGTAGAAAAAACATTTGAAGCTGTGTTTATGCCCGCAGCATCGAATTTTCATTTTTGGATTCGGCCCAATTGAATCGGGACTGAATCAACTAAACAAATCACTGTCCCCCAACTCAGGCCGAATCTGAATCCAAACTGAATACGGCCCACTTTGCACACCCCTAGTACACAGTTGTTGTTTGGTTTCTCCTACATATTTTCCATCAGGGCATTTAGTGCACTGGATGAGATAAATTACAGTTCTGGAGGTGCAGGTGTGAGAACCAGTAAAGGTAATGGTTCTGTTGTGGGGTGTCATTACTGCAGGAGTGCTGGAGATATGTTAGTAGGTTTTACATTTCTTGTCCTGACATGGTCTGGATCCATTCGGTGTGCTTTAGGCCATAGGAAGTTTGCTTCAGGTGATGAGGTTGGCGAGGTTTGGTGCTCAGCTAGGATGGGTGATTCTGGAAAGTTCTCTTTAAGAACTGGGTCTTCTTCTAGTATGGGTTGCAGTTGTTTGAGGATTTCCCGTATAGGTTCAAGGGAAGGATGGTGTCATAACTAATGGTGTGTGATTCATGAGGATTTTTTTTATATTGCAGCAATTCTTCATGTGCTTTCCATTACAAATTCAATAATCATCATTCCTTTATCAGACTCTCTTGAATACTCAAGCACTAACATTTCCTTTTTAAACATTATGAGCAATATCCAAAATGATAAAATACAATACAAGAAACCCAGGGACCAATATACATATCTACAGAGAATGAACAACCATCCTAAACATGCCTATTGTCTCCCATGGCCTCTGATCCTCACTGCCATGTATTTGCATATTCACAGACCTGCATTTTGCATATTGGCTTCTATTCCACCCAGGAGAGCACACAAAACACCAGCAGACTCTCCCTGTGCCTGAAGAAGGGTGTGTGTGCCCAAAAGCTTGCAAAGAACAATTTTTACTATTTAGTTGGTCTAATAAGAGATATCACATTTACCCAAAGAATCTTGTCTTCCCATGTTCTTAAACCAGCATGGCTACAACCAACACAGCTGTTCTAGAGTTTCTGTTATCCTTAGAATAGCAGTAGGTGCCCACCAAGTGCAGTGGTTTTCCATGATGGATATGAGTGGTTTAAAATATGTCTGTAGTACATTCACATATTTAGCTGTACAATTCCATCAGTAGAACAACCATTGAACACATTCTTCATGGGTTGTACTACATCTCTTGTTTTGCAGCTCCAGGCTGATTTTTAGTATGTGCAAGAGAGGAGCGAGCATGCCCAAAATTTATCCCTATAGTATTATTCATACCAACATGCATAAAATAGTCCATCATAACTTATTCAATCCATACAAAAACAAGCATCTTAACAAAATCTCCACTAATGTAGCGGGGGAGGGGGAAACCTAAGATTTTTGTAAGAGTAGAAATGCAAGCAGTCCACCTGTTATGTATTAATGTCATCCTCTTGTTTTAGGAACCCCACAAAACCCAGGTGCCCTAGAGATTTTGGTCCAGATCAAGTCTTGGAATCCAGCCTTAGTATGAAAAAGATCTCAGTGGATGTTCTGTTATAAACAGGACTGGAATTGGGCCCTGTGTCACAACATGAAGCTCTCCTTCTTGACCTGAGGTTGACCACCCTAATCCTTGGCAACTCCAGCACCATTTCTCTCCTGGCAGTGGCTGAAAGATATAAACTCTGTTCATTGCATCTTACATCCACCTTGTTTCCCGCCTCATCCTTAGCTCTTCTTACTTGTCTCCATATCACCTAGTTCTCCCTCTACAAGTGATACTTCTGAACACTTCTAAAAGATAGAAATAGTGGTTTTAAGAAAAATATGCTCCAAAGAATAATGCTGTCTACTCTTTTTTTTATAAGACTCAAATTCACACTGTACTCAGGGCAAGACCTAGCCCTGGAATAAAGGCAGCTATTGCCATCCTTGACCCTGAAACCAGATCAGTCTCAGAACAATTTAGAGCTGCTATAATTCATGCCCAGGTGCCAGCACCCGCAAGGAGTCATTCCAATGGCCACTAAGTGCCAGTGTGGAGTAGTGCTCTAGTTGTGATAGGTAGGCACTAGGACTGGAATAACCTAGCAAAGGAGCTCTACAGCTTTAGTCATTTAAAATGAATTGCAACAAAGAACTGAAGAATGAACTCACAGGAACAATGTCACATTAGCGGGAAGGTTTGCTCTGGACCTAGGAGGGTTTTTCTTCCACCTCAAATTTATATAATTTATGCTATTATGTAAAGTTTCCTCTTTTTCTTTTTTTCCTGTTTCTTTCATGTACTCCTCCATCCCAGAAAGGTATGTTAAGGGATACTTTCATGTATTCCAATAAAAACCTGCATTTGAGACCTGGCAGTTTTTTGTGTCAACAATTGACCCTCTGCTGAGGTTTTAATATACCTCCATTAAACACAATCACAACTTTGAACTCTCAGTTCTGTGGCAAGTATTGTATTATCACCATCATAGAATGAGAGATTAGACAGTTATATTGTCTATACAAATAGAAAAAGATTGGAAAAAAACTATTATTCCTATGCTTCCCCTGGGCAATTTAGGAAAATTTGCGTAACATCATAATTGCTTGTACTATGAGTACTAGGGCAGAGGGAAATCAGTATTCAGGATTATTGATAGTTCTTTCTTGCCCTTTCCTTTTCTGTCAGTTGGAGCAATGAAAATTGACTAGCCAGTATGATTTTCAAGCCTGTTTTACTTTTACATCCTTATGTACTAGCACAATGTTTGTTTATTTTTTGTCTCTTTCTTTAGTTGAATTCTGTGTGAGAGAAATGTTTAGTGCACTCAATAGCTTTTCAGAATCCGTAGTGTAAAAAGCAAATTTTGGGGATTAATTGTGGTCCTGATTTCAGTTTAGTTAAAAGATAAACACTATCTGTGCAGTAAATTAGCAGTCCCTCCCTATATCCCTGCTTTGTGTCATTTGTATTTTTATGCCCCTCCTGTGGCTTTAGTTAGGCCTGGTAGGCACAGGAATTAGATAGTCAAAAACAAATGATAAATCAGACTCCTGCTCTGATTTCCATTCTCAAAGGTACCTCATTCATAATTTGCTAGACATCCCTAGGAATATCAGTAGCTCACTGAAGATATCATCACAAAGTATAGAGACAATATTATTGTCCTCCATAAGACAAATTAAATAGGGAATTACTTTTACTGCTTTGCTTTCTATATGTTCTTTAGACACAACCATTTTTCCATATTATTAGTTGCATATGTACCAGTTATAATGGGCTTGAGATTTTAATGTAATTTTTAGAGGGAAGTTGGAATATGAAGATACCTGATTTTACACACATTGTTGCTGTGCTTAAACTCAGAAGTTTGCAGTCAGCATTATAGTTTTGTTAGGTCAGATTGCAAATTTGAAAACAAGAGAGATTTTTTTTTTATATTGGGATTGGTATAAAGCCCATCATGTGAGTGATCTGAAACTAGACTTGAGTATAATCCAATGTATTATAGTACATAGCACTGTCTTGGCAAGGAGCAAAGATTGAGGGCTTAATCTAATGTTAATAAAAGCCAATGGAAAAACTCCCACTGACTGCAAGTGGGCTTTGGATGAAGGCCTAGGTAATTTATAGTGGACTGCAATGACTAGGGGAGTTTTGTTCCAAATTATTGATGTATCGTCATGCATAGACCATGGAGAAGCACAGGAAATCCCTTCTATCCTCTAGGAATCCCAGGTTCCCCAGAGAAGGCAGCCATAATTTGCTGCTGAATTAGGGGTTGGAGGTCTAGGTTCTCTCCCTCAGTTTTCCACTTATAAAATGGGAAGGGTGCTGGGAGGATAAATCTACTAATAATTTTGAGTTTTCCCAGTATTATAGTAATGAGGGCACTAGATGGCAGATTTTCCTGCTCATCACTCCATCCATCATCCCTTTTTTCCCCCTCCATATCTTCCATTCCCTTTATTTCTCTTTAATAAGCAAGCCTTATATTTTTTTTTTTATTTTAAACTTAGAAAATTTGGAAAAGAGCAAACAAATGAGCAAACACTGCCTACTTGGGGAGGATTTTTCAGACTTTGACATTCCCTGGATGCTTCCTTTCTTTCCAAGGTGGCTGGCCCCATCATAACAGTGAGTGCTGCTGATTATAGATAGAATCAAGGTTCAGATCAAAAAACCAAGTGAGGCAGACAGCGTGAATTTGGACTTGGACTTTTTCACAACAAAACGATATATGGTTGTCAGTTTCAGTAGTTTAAAAGTAAGTTTAAAAGTAGCTAATGCCAAAGAAAACTATTACATATTTTGTGTGTGGGTGATAAGCTGAAAAAACTGTTTTATTATTCATCAAAAATTGGATCCAGATATTTCCTAGAGTGCCAAGATGTAGCAAGATGTATCAAATTAATTTACTGAGCACTGTTACTACTTAGTTGAAAGGTGAAATGAACCTGCTAATTTATCATCTCCAACATATTTTCACTGTAAATATAACCTATAAGCGGACACTGACACTTAAACAGAACCAAGGATAACCTTTTCTTGAAAATAAGCATATAAAATAATAGTCCAGACTGTACTGGAGAATTATCATCACAGAAAACAAAATCATCTCTAATTTCACCCATGTTTACAGGCTATTATGTACTACATCAGTCTTCAAAATGGCCTTGCATAAGATTTAAATGGAGCATTGAACTTATACAGACCTGTGGCATAGGGACAGATTTCACCCATTGTGAATATCCTCACTGCTTGTTTTCCTTATCCATCAATTATTATTGTGAATAATTATTTTGTATATTACTCATATTGCTGAAGCAGCCATAATCCCTCAATGGACTGTGGCCCCATTGTGCTTTGGGCCATACAAAGCAAAAAAACCTTAGAAGCATATTTTGTCTCTTGGATTATAATCTTTTAGGGGCAGGAAATTTATTTTCTCTTCTGCTTAACATAATGGTGTTTTCAGCTGATATGCATCCAAGCATGGTGGCAATATACATGTTTGATCATAACAACAACATATAGAAAATAGGAATAACTGATTGCAAAGCTTCAGCAGAAGAATCAAACTGGAGCAAAAGAACCTTTCTAACTGAGCAGGCTGCCTTGTTCATTTGTTGTCTGAGGTTTCTGAAAACAGGACAAAAGCATTCATTTGATGAAATCAGTGGGACATACAGGACAGGAGTTTAAAATAGGACTGTCTTCGGAAAAATTGTATTATCACCCTATTTATAGCACAGTTAGCATATTATTTAAGTTATTAAACATTGAACTGCTTCTTTTTTGACCATCATTCCATGTATAGTTAATATCACCAGTTTCTCATGTGGTATTGTCACATGTATAGTCCAACTAACCTGGAAGACATACCTGAAAAGCTCAAATTCACTAACAAACAATATGAACATCCAAGGAACAAAATGTGCCTGGCCAGTGATATATAGTCATTGAGTTACTTATCAGAAGAATTAAAAGAGTCCAAAGCTATCCTTGAGTATTTAATAATGCCCATAGAATTCAGCATTTTGCTACAACTTGCCACTGTACACATGGTACATATACCATGGCCTTTTTGAGTATGAGGCAGTTTAACATGTCAGAGCCCCTGCTATTCAGAGGAAAGCAGAAGACTCCATGAAGTTCTGTAAGGTACTTGCTGTGCCAACACACTAAAATGCACCTGAATATTTTGTGACGGGTCCTAAGGCAAACCCTTACATAGCTAGAAAGAAAGTAAAATCAGACACTAAGAAATACTGACCTCAAAATTCTTATGTTAGAATTAGAAGAATACTAAGATTCTTGTCATCCTTGAGAATCCCACCCTTGAAAAATAGAATAGTTTGCATCCATCCCTAATATCAATCAGAGATATCCTGTTCTTGCTTTCTCTTTTTCTTTGCCAGCATTTCTCAGTGTTCCCTTTCCACTGATATGTGTGTAGGGGCATGTATACATAAGACATTTGCTATGGAGCTGACTAATTAGCTCCACAGTAAAGCCTCAACTTCTATATATGCAGTCCTATTAAGCTGCAGTAAACTAATAAATGCTGCCATAGGATAGTACGTGTAAACACAAGTTCTATCCTGCAGTAGTGTTATTTAGTGCACCACAGGTAGACACTGACGGGGCTGGCTGGGGTACATTGCACGGGATGCATGCAAGCTAGACCCACACTGAAGCACTCTTGTGCCCCAGCCAGCCCCTCCACAGCACAGTGAGCTGGGCCAGAGCATCCCAAGCTGATCCCCTGGGCCCACTGCCAGCCACAGCTCAGCATGCTGTGGTCTTGGGCTCACATGTAAACATGGCACCTGGGAGCAATAAACTCTGGAGCAAACTGTGCCAGAGATTTTTCAGGCACATTACTTTCATGTATAAATGCACTCTGTATATAGTGTGTGTCTGTCTGACTGTAGTGGGGGGTGCTTTAATATTTTCTAGGATGCACTTGGTTTGGATTTTTAAAGCTTCCCTTATTTCTATACCATTCTTATTACAACCATAGCCATCTATTTAAACTACTACATAGTCAAAATGGTGGAGCATTTCTTGATATTCTTAACTGCAAGAAAGGAAACGTTTTCCCTAATACAGGGCTATTAAATAATGTCTCATTCCCCCCCACCCATCTACCCACAGACACGTACACACACATCCACTTTTAATATTCTTGTAAGCAAGTCCAAGACTAAAAAAAAAAAACAAAACAGAGGCTGAGCTAACATCTCACCCCTAGCAGCAGCCTCTGCGGGTCACATTGAGATGCACTGTTGGTGAAATGTGAGAATCTTGCATTGCTGATGCCCATGCTGTGTCTATTCTGTGGATAAATAGGCTGTCAGATTCCAGAGCTGTCAATCTGGCACTTTAAGCAAGTACTTTATCCTTTTTATCTCACTTTTTTAAGGTTTTCTATTAAGCATAAGAGAAAATATGAGTAGAACAGTTCTACACACTAGGAATATCTACCTGTCTTTTCAATGTGAAGAGCACATTTCTATACTATGAGATCTTCATGCTGATGAATTAGATTTGAGGGCTAGATTCTGAAAATCTTACTCTCACTGAGTGCCCTGTGCCTTGAGTAGCCTCACTGATTTCAGTACTCAGGGATAATATACAGCTCCATGTATCTAAAGCTGGGTAAGCATTACTTGTGATACTATCTAGAAAGCACTTACTATCAATCAGGAGGAGTGCTCCTATTGAAGAAAGCACCATGTCCTGTAGTGAGCATTTGCCAATATTGGGACCCTGCTATGTGTTACAATCTTAATATTACTTAATTGTGCAAGGGCTGATTTCTATTCTTAAAGCAGCTTACCAAAATGTGTCAATACCTGTTAGCCAGGTACAAACACTGAGTGACAGCTTCTGTGTATCAGTCATTACACAAATCCCTGTTTAGAATTTCAGATTTTTAAAAAACAGGTATTTTGGGTTCTGGGTAAAAGTATTTTCTACAAACATTGTGTAGAAAATCTTTTCAGAAAGCTTATTATTTCACTGATTACAATGAAGATATTTCAGTCTATTGTGTAAAGGGGCTCTTAGTACCATTTTTGCCTAACAGACTATAATGACTCAGCATCATGCAAACATTTATTTGAAGATCTCTTTTAAATGTCTTTTTGTACATTTTAGTAAAAATCTGAAGTATCCATTACTTGTCTATGCTCTTAAAACTATTTTTCAAAAACTAAATATATCCATCATTTTAACAGCTTTTTAAAAGAAAAATGCCAAAAATAATTATGTCATTTTGTGGCCTAATCAAGTGCAAGCTTTTAACACTTCTTTCCACCCTCCCCCTCCTTTTCCTTTTCTTTTCTTTCTTCTGCTTTTTTCTTTTTTTTAAATGAAATCTGATTTTTATGTTACTGGAACACAAAGTCTCTCCTTGGAAGGGCACAAATTGAATGAACTCATCTGTGGTAGCATAGTGTTTCCTAGCAACATCATGCCCGCACTAGTGTTGCTTCCTTCACTCTTCAAGCTAAAAGCAAAGTCATGTCCATTAATTCCCAGCTGCACCTAAAACTTTTCAGAGATTTTGCTGGCTCCCTACTGTTCATGTTTTCATCTTACTCATATGTTGTGGAGCAAACCTGCTACTGTGATCTGTTTATCTCTTTTCAGTTTCCCCATATAAAGCAAACCCTGAGTGTATATTCACAATTAATGTTCATTTTACATTTAAAACAAATCATTTGTCCTACAGCATGATGCTTCCCTTGATGCATTATCATTTTGGTCATTCAAACAACATGACAAACCACAAAGATAAAATAAAATGCCTTCAAAATATGTTTCACCGGGTGCAGAGTGCTGGCAACATTTTATAGCTAAGAACTATAATGCAAAAATAACCTTTCTTTCAAGCAAAAGGGGAATTGCATATTTTAAATGTATAACTCCAGCACTGGAAGGAAACTTGTAGGGCTTGTTTACAGCTATCTGCTGATAGTTTGGCTGTGCAGAATGAGTTGAATGGCCTTGGTCTATTCATAGAGAACGCACTATCACATTGCTAATCACACTTCAGTTGACACTAATTGACAATGTGTACAGAGGTGCCCTGTTCACTACTAGAAGTGATATGGGTTCAAACAATGTGAAGAACCTTTTATGGTATTGCCTGACATGTATCTTTTCTGTCAGTGGGCAAGGGACTTCATCCTCCAGGGCTCACAATCCAGGGTCTTTTACAAGTTCTGTGTTCATTTGGGAAAAAAACAAAACATAAAAGAAAGATACAAAAATGAACACAGCTAAAAAGAAATGAGACTGTCCACTTCCACTGAAACCAACAGGAGCGTGGGTACCCTGAATCATGCAGAGCATCGCCCAGTTAAGATTCCAAACTGCATCCATGATTTTCTGTAGAGATTCTAGGTTTTCTGGTGTATGTCAGCTTTCTGAGTATGCAAGAGCCACAAAGCCGGCACGTCACATCACCAGGGCAGTCCCCATGTCATAAACATCAGTGGACAGCCCTACTGTCAAAGCCAGGAGTATTGTAGGGGATGGGAGGGCAAGGGAGGTAAGGGCTTGGAATTCCAGCTCTTGTGGGCAGCTCCATGAGGAGCTGTTGTAGGCAGCATGAATTGGAGCTCCTCTTGGAGTTACTAGAGCTTTCAGCAGGGGCTGTACCTGTCCCCAGCCACCTCCAGAGTCTAAGAGGCACAAAGGTGATGTACAGTCATTATGGCCCTGCTCTGAGAGGTTTTGCCCAGAATCAGAAATGGTAATTTTCTTTTTTTCTTTCAGGATATTTCCATCACAGCATCCCTCGCTGTTTTCTAATAAAGGAACAGCCTACAACACTGTGCTTGGGTAATTAGCTAATTTCACTGTGTCCTTGTGATATTGGGGATATGAAATTGGAATAATTGGTTTATTAACAGCCACAGCTTAGGGTCAGTGTGGGACATACAAAGAGGTCTAATACATGCTGCTCCACACACAGCCTCCCAAATAGCACAGGAAGTGCTTCTGTAAAGCAAAGGGCAAGGCTACCTCCAGGCTGAGAGTATAGTTTGCCAAAGGAGACGATGTGATAGCAGCCTCCTAGTCCACTCCCATCAAGACTTTCCAAACATATTGTGAGGAGCACTCCAGAAAGGTATCCCTTAATCATGTTGCCTGCCAAGATTATTTTACTGTAATTAGAAGTAATGTTTACAAGAAATGTGATTTGCCCTACCAGACCAAACATTGATCCCTTCAGGTCTCACCTCTAACAACAGTCAGTAAATGATGTCCCAGAGGAAGGTGAGGGAGCCCCCATTTGCCCTGCAAAACTTTGTGGGGGGTAAAACAGTTCCTACAACAATAAGATTGAATACCAGGAACAAGTACTCGGTGGTCTGTGGCAGTTATATAGATAGCAAAAGTTCATTTCAGACACTAGCGAGAAGGTTTGAAACACAATGGTCCGGTTTGCATCCCATATCAAGATCAGTTTATATATTTCCAGTGTGGAGCCTCAGTATATCTCTTCTGTTCTCTCCCATCAACCTGTACGTAATATTCTAGAGAAATTTGTTCAATTGAATCTCCAGACTTCTCACCTACACGCTCAAATGAGGTGGATTAATGTGGATCAGATGTGACGTGTCTGCGTGTGTAGGGTCACCTAGGCTTCCCTCCTTATTGCTAGCTATCCATTCCTATTCTTTCATTCTGCTCAGGGAATGGAATTTGTTTCTGTCCCTCTGATCTAAATGATTATTCAGACAGATCCAATTCCTCCTACTGAGACCTACAGGAAGTTGAGCGGCAGGACAAGTTAGCCCATTATTCAGGCTTTTTTTCAGGACAGATAGGCAGCCTAGTAGTTAAAATATTTCAGTCCCAATTCAGCTGTACTCCAAGAAATATGAGTCTAACTATAGTCAGTCAAAAATATACATCATTTCTGAGGTAAGCGTGCGGACATATCTTTCAGAAAATGTTACATGCTGAATCCTAAGTAGTCTTAGTAAAAGTAGCTGGGTCCTTAAAAGGTTCCATTTAAAAGTGACTGCTAAGGAGGAAGGCTTTCAAAACAGTTTGACTGCACATTGTTTCTATTCCCACTTTGTGTAAAGAGAAGTTCTGGAGAATTCGATATAGTACTAAGAAAAAGACACAGGGCATGTTGTAACCCTTGTTTGAAAAGCCATTAATGTCAAGGGCAAAAAATAGGATTTAATCCTGTGTCAGCAAACTGCTAGTTCTTTGCACAGCAATGAAATAATTAAGGCAAGAACCTTGAATTTAGGAGAAAACTGACACTAGGATTCATCTTTCTTTAACAAGAGGGAGAGAAATGTGAATTTAAGTATCATTTCCCACCTTTCCTACCACCAGACGCTTCCTGCATCCGGGTGGGCATTTGTCCCACCAGCCAGAGTTAAGCTTTTTGTGTGCACAGTGGTACTTTTTCACCTTCCTCGAGTGTAGACTCTTAGTGTGAATCAGTGTTTCTTGTACTTATCTTCTTCGTTTCTTCAACCAGATGGCTGCCCTGATTTGTGCAATGGCAATGGGAGATGCACACTCGGTCAGAACAGCTGGCAGTGTGTCTGCCAGACCGGCTGGAGAGGGCCTGGATGCAATGTTGCCATGGAAACCTCCTGTGCTGATAACAAGGATAATGAGGGAGGTGAGCAAAAGTCTTCCAATTCCCAGTCCCTAAAGAACAGAGGGTTATATGCACTTTCGTCACGAGTCATTTTACTACAGAAAGACCCTCTCTCACACTATTGTCAAATGTTGTTGTTACATTTCTTTTGAAACAAATGAGATGGAGAAAGCTGTGTCCTTGCAGAAAGATGGCGTGACCTGAACAGCCTGCGTTTGAAAACAAAGGGCTCAGGTCATCCCTACTATAAACCTTACTGAAGCCGATGGAGTTTATGCCAGAGATAAATACGGCCCAGAGTCTTAAAATGCCTTTTTCCCTCATATACGCAGGCTCTTGCCACCTGTGAATTATAAAATCACTTACTATGCATAAGTGCACAAGCAGAGCAGCTGATTTAGCAGGTTGTTTGGCAACACGTTTTCACCTTTGTGCTAGGGGCCAGGGTCATGCTGTCATATACAAAGACCATACGAGTCATTGTAGCTTGCTGTCATATTTCACAGCTCACATAAAGAGCTTAAAGGGGCTGGATCAATTGTGCTGAACAAACATACAGTATATGGGGTTAGAGCCTGAGGTCCTCATTCAGTTTTCATTCTTTCCTTACTCAGGCAAACTCTTGTTAAACGTAGGATTTGTTCTGTGCTGGTTTTCAAGGAGGGTTGCAGCATGCCTTGTTTTCTTGAAGCCTCCAATTTGGAGTGAGGGGCACTGGGCTAAAGCTGTACAACAGGAATTTCTAAATAAGGCGTCTCGGTCTTGTTTTGCCTGAAGTAACTTTCTTGTTTTATCACCACCTCTTGCTAGAAATCTTTTCAACTACCTCTCTCTCTTCTGACGTTCATTATAAACCAAATATCTCATGTAGCTTCTTCCCTGCAAGTCCTGTACTTCTCTTTGGACCTCATTTATTGTAAAGATTACATCCATTGTTAGCTGATGAAGTATTTCTTCCAGTGCATAGCTGAAAAGAAAATGCTTTGTGTTATTTTTTTAAATGTCAGAGAAACACCATTGTTTTCAGATGTATTTAGATGCCTAATTCACTGTTCATTGTTTAGATGCCTAATTCATATTTTTGGCTACAGAAATTTCCTAACCCCTGAATAGAAAAAGATTTTTTTGATTAAACCTCAACCAAACCTTGAATTGTTTTAATCCTTTTAGACCAGATTTTCAAAAGTCCCCAAACTAAAATGGAAATCTGAAATCTTTTGAAAATCTGTTCCTTGGGGGGGAATTCTGTAATCAAATACTACAGGAGAGCTTTTAGCAAATACACAAACAAGAACATCATTTGTCAAAGCTGAGATCTGAATCCAAGTGTAATGATTGTTATTTCATCGTAAAGATTGATTCAAACCTTCTTTTAACTGCCAAACTATACAACTAAGGCCTACAGGTAGTAACTAACCTCCCACATGACTGAACAACCAAAAATACAAAACCTTGTAATGCTACTAATGATCTTTAATAAATTAAAAAGGAGCTGTCTATGTTCAAGACTTTTGTAGCAGGATTGATAGCTATTAATGAAAAAAATTAGAAGCGAGTATGTGGCCAATATAGCCCAAACATTTTGAAAACGTTGGTAGTAATATTGAGGGGAAAGCTCTTAAAATGATTAAGGGAATGTTTTCATATAGGAAATAGTTTTTCTTTATCTACTACTTATTTAATTTAGATAGTATTCTCCTGTTAAAATAGAGTTGTGAGACATTCAACTGTTCCTCCCAGTTAAAAAATTACAAGCCTCAAAGACTTTGCTGACAGAAGGCAAAAAGGATGTATAAAATGCAGAAGTTTAACGACAGGCATATAATATTAATCATCACTATCAAGCAAGAAGTGTGATTTTTTTTAGTTCATCAGAATCACGGCCAAAGGGAAAAAGGTGTAGACGTCCTGTAAATGAGACCTATAAACCATCTAGCTTCTTATCATTTCCATGCATAGGCAATCTATACAAATATTGTCTAAATTCATGTGCTTTCTGTCTCTTCCATTTGTCCCCAGTTGTAATAGATTATAATGAACTGTGCCATCCACTGTAAGAGGACAGAAACATGAAAGCTTTTGTTTAAAGAGAGCTTTCCTATTTCATAAGTGCCAATTAGCCCTAATTCCAATAATATATGATAAAAATTGTAAACTATTGCAGGCTTCTTCTAACCATCATATAGAATTTATCATTATTTCCCTGAAATAGAATTGTATAAGGAAGGGTAAATACCTGTAAGGTTATGAGTATCTATATAAGTCTGTATTTAGACATTGATGAAACTTTTAAGGCAGGCAAAAATCAAGGTCAGGTTCACATTGTACTAGATGCTGAGACAAGAAGAATCAATCTGTGTCATAAAGAGCTCACATTCCATATAGCCAAGAGAGCCAGTGGAAGAAGGCTAATATTATTTACATTTTGCAGATGTGGTACTGATAGCTAGGTCATGGACAGACATTATATTTGTAGCGATACAAACATCCTTGTAAAGGAGAAGACAGATGTGCACAAAATGGCAGAAGTGCTGCAGAAATGTTCCTAGATGAAGCAAGAACTTCTGTGTAGTGCTGCATTTTGTGGCATCACATGTAACATCTGTGCAGTGCACTGTAGCACTTTAATGGTATTCTTAGTCCCCGATATCTCACTGCACTCTGCTCTTCCCCCTCCCTGTGCTCCAAGAAGCGGGAGGGAGAATGCACAGCCACTGCCTGCTCCCTCACTGGCCTGCCCCCTCCCCCTGCCCTGCACAGAACTAGGCTGTTAGTGAGCACAGGACTCACCAGACTTGCTTGAGGTGAACAGAGCTGCTACCCAGCTGGAACCAGACGGTCAAAGGGGCTGATCCCGTGTGACCCTGGCCTGGCACTCATTAGCAGCCTGGTCCCAGGTGGGCTGCAGTTGTCAGTGAGCATGATAATGAGACCAGGCCCACCTGTGGTGAGTACAGCTGCAGCCCAGTCAAGAACAGGCTGTAAGTGCCAGTCCCAGTCCCATTCCCAGTCTCAGGGCTGGAACTCCAGCTTTGCTGCAGCTTTGCTCACTACGCATCCTGGCAGGTAGCAGACCCGTGGTGGAAGAGGTTAGGAGGGCAGAACAACCCCCTATTGCTCTTTGGCCAGACTGCATGCCACTAACACCTTCATGGTGACTATACAGTGCTCAAGATAAGGGATCTGTATATCTGCCTGCCCCTCCTACCAATACAGTTTTGTAGCTCTTCAAAATGATACAGCACTTACAGCACCAAATACATGCCTATCCATGCCCCTAGAGCTATTAGGGCTGGAAAGACCCAGTACTCACAATTGGGGCCAGATTTTTCAGGATTGTTGTGTACTCAGCAGCCCCTTTTAGGTGCTGAATGATTTTGAAAATCCAGAGACAACACTGAGCTGCATAAATGTGATCTGGATTCTTGTGACAATTTGGTGCTGACTGTGTGTAGCTGGCACCATGGAAAGTCTTCCTGTTTTAGAAAGTATGCACCACATGACTCGAGGTTGTGCAAGGAATTTGTGGCAAAAAGAACCATATCCCTGGAGCCCTAGTCTGGTGCTTAAATCAGAATATCTTTTATCTCTTTTAGTTTCATCCGTATTCAGTTCTATAGAACTTTTCCAGAAGAGACTTTGAGGAGATATTCACTATTTATTGGCTCTATCTATGTTGCTATACAGAGTTCATTATTAGGATATGTATAACCTTTCTCACAAATGCATTTATCTAGCCAGCCACCTATTTATATATTTATAGAGCTATCATCGTAACAACAGGTAAGCAGCTGCCCTATCCCATATTCTCCTCTAAGTGAATAAGTTGACTACAAGTTGAATATATTCTCATTTGTTCTCCCCTTCAACTGTTTTTAATATGGTTGTAGCTGAGTTCTGGCCTTTTAAGTGAACATGTTCCTGGTAGTGTTAAAGGGATGTTGTAGCCAGGATAGTCCAGGAAATAAGCAAGAAACAAGAATTTTTGTGGGTGATATCCTTTATTGGATCAACTGCATGATTGAGATAGACTTGAGATAGACAGGTTTTTAGGTATTACAGTACACTTCCTCTGGTCTCCAAGATCTGACGACAATACCCAAAAGCTTGTCTAAGTCTATTCTAACCAAGTAGTTGATCCAATAAATATATCACCCACAAAAAATCACACCTCTCGCATACTGGGTGCATCTATACAAGACGCTTTACTGAGCAGTAGAGCAAATTACTGTGTAATAAAAAAGTCTACATGTGTAGAACCTTACCGCACAGTAATTTTCTCTACTCAGCAGTTAATTTGCTACCTGCATATGCAAGTAGAAAATTAACTGCCACGTAATTACTGGGCAATAAGGCATGTGTAGATGGCTGACAGGAGTGGGAGATTGCTCCCTGCCCCTAGGAGCTCCCTGCTGCTGGGGGAGCTCTGCCACCAGAGCCTGGCGGGGGAACAGTGTCCCCCTGCCCCCTAGGAGATTGCTTCCTGCCCCTGCTCTGCAATCATGATCCTGGAGTGTGGGGGGCAGGGAGCTCCCTGCACAGGGAGAATTCCCTGCTCGGCGTGGGGCTTGCTGGGAACTGTCCCGGTCTGGGGCAGGTCCTAGCCCTGCAGCTTTTTCCCAGCCCCATGCTCCGATCGGGCAATCAAGGCATGGGGCTTGGAAGAAGCTGTGGGGGAGGAGCAGGTCCCAACCCTCTACCCCTATCTCTCAGTGGGGCAGCTAGCAGCGAGTTAGCTATGAGCCAGAGGCTCACTGCTAGTTGCCCCATGGGAGGATCGGGGCAGGGGGCTGGGACCTGCCCCTCCCCAGCAGCTCTTTCCAAGCCCCCTGCCCCTGATTGGGGAGCCAGGGTCAGAAGGTCCCTGCATCTGGGGCAGGGGAATATTGTCCCTGCCCAGGCTCTGCCACCAGAGAGCCTGCCCTGGTAGCAGGCTGGTAGGCAGCTCCCAGGGGTAGAGAGTAATCTCCCAGCCCCTGCCAGAAGTCTCCTGGCCCCATGCTCCTTGCCAGCCCCTGCACTAGCACTCAGGGGGAACCTAGAGTTCCCCCTGGCTGCTGCCGAGCTGGGCCAGAGCGGGTGGGAGCAAGGTGCTGTCAGGAGTAGCAAATCTGCTTCCAAATGGGCACACTTGTTAGATGCCTGCCCAGGGTGGGTTTACTCCAGAGTAAATTACTTTGAAGTAAACCCATCCAGCAGCATTTGCACATGTACATGTACCCACTGTTTCTTGTAATTCTGTGTTTGAATTCTAGTTAATCTGTGATGGAAATTTCTCATACTTCTCATGCAAGTATAGTGCTTTTAATTTACTACATTTGGTATAATCTATAAGGAGGTTTAGTCTATTTTTTGTGGAGATGTTTTTTCCCTCGTGCACGTAATTATTTCTCTCAGAGCACTGTGTTCCTTTTCCTTTCTTTCATCTAACAGCTAGAAGATTAAGGATTCCCTGACACTTATGAGGAAGATATCGGAGTATATGATGCAACTGGTTTGCTATAGACTGCAAGGGCTAGACTCAAGGCACCCATTAGTAGACTCAAGACAACTCTCAGAAAATGCCAGCTCTTAGCTTTCACATGTTTTTTGTGCAACAGAGCAAAAAATAATAGAGCAATTATGCTGTTGCAAAGAACTCAAAAAGACAACAACAGGTCAAGATGTTTTTGACACTGTGGGATGCATCCAGATGAGCACCCATGTGCATTTCCCTCTGGAAAAATAGCAGTGGCACATAGTTGTACCACTGCTGCTGCTTTGTCCCCGGATAATGCCTATGCACACACACTCTGGGGCGCAGCAAGTTGCCCCAGGTGCAGCAGGAGAGGCTGGGATCAACACCTGGGATGGCCCCAGCAGCCTTACCTGGGGTCTTGGGGACTTCCTAGGGCTCCAGCAGTGATGATCCAGCAGCAGGGAGCCTGGCCAGCAGCTGGAGCATGGCTCCAGTCAGCCAGGCACCCGTTTTGGGAAGTGCACAGTGCCACTACATGCGCTGCCCCACTTTTTTCTAGCGGAGGTTTTTTAGACACCAAGATCTCACAATGTCATAACCACCCCTCCTCCCCTGTGCTGCTAATTTTCAGCATGGGGAATGCCTGCATCTGAGGCATGTGCAGTGTGTGGCACCTCAGATGGGTCTGCAGTGACACACACCGCACATACATGCTCATTTGGATGTGCCCGTGGATTTCTATTTGAAATCTCTGGGTTTATCTTGTGAATCATGTGCAAGTGTTTGCAAATCTAACAGCTCTAATGTTGCCCCACACCCTGCATCACCCTTAAAAGCATCTTGCAACACCCGTGTTGAGAACCAATGCTACAGAGAGACAATCGGTTGCAGCCCACATGATGTGACCCACAGCATTAACTAAGTTGGATTTTTCTGTAAGTTCTCAAATCAGGCCATATCTTCACTCTGTGGGTGCCAGTGGTTGTTTTTAATGATGATTCTAATGGGACTAGAATTTATCCATTCGTCTTATAATCTATTTTAAATTATAACATGATTTCTAAATCAAATCAAAGTGTGGAAGATTATAGTGAATATTTCACTTTTTAAAAGATTAAATTTAATGGTCTCTCAGATGAATTATTCCTAGAAGTGGTACATTTGTCCTTGTCTTGTTAGGAGTTTTGCATGATTATTCTGTTTTGCCTCTATTATTATGTCTTGCACTCATGGGAACTCTGTGGCCATAACTGCAAAAGTGAAGTGGGCTTCTAGGATATCAGAGGATCTCTCACAGGTTTGAACACTTTTTGACAGAATCCAAGTGTGGCCCTGAAAAATGCACTAGTCAGATCACACCCAGATTTGCTTAACTAGTCCTTTTTTCTAAACCTGTTAAGATCCGCAGTGGTGCTGAGACATTTTGCTCAGAAAGTTTCAAAGGGAGGGCTATTTTTAAATGTGTTTAGAAAGAAGTCTGATTAAAGATATGCTTTTGGAGGGGGAGGGGGGGTGTAACTCCCTTTTAAAACCTTCCCCTTTAAAATCTTTTTACATGACAGTGATTTTTGTTCTCTCTCTCTCTCTCTTCTAAAATCATTTGAAGTATATTAAGGTATTAATTGTGGCCACTTTTAAATCTAATCCTCTTCCTAATCAAGGCCTTGGTAGCTTAATAGTTATTAAGCATTTCTGGGCAGATTATAAATAGTTCTTTGAGATTTTACGATGAACCAAAGAGTCATATAATTGTGATTAAATATATAATCCCCCTAAAACAACTTGCATAACTATTTAAATCACAATGGATTTAATTTGTGGAGTTAAGGGATTAGAGACAAGATTTAAAGGGATGGTGAGAAAGGGTACTTTTACTTTAAGTTCATATTTCTTTTGACTTCCTGTGTTAAATGAACAGTTGGATTGTGTACAAGCCTATTCAGCACTATCATTCCTCTTCAGTTTTTTTGACCTCTAATAATTGGGCTCCTTCTAAATTCTGAAATGTCTAGTCAGATTTTACTGTAGGCCTCATAGCACCTAGAGGCAAACCTGTCACTGTAATGCAAAGCAAAACCCTCATCTCTTTCCAAGGCAGCTAGTCTACTTAGGCCTTCGGTAAACCACTGCACTCAGGGTAAAATTCACGCCCTCAGAGGGGTCCTCATCTCTAGCCTGATGGCATAAAAATTCTAGAAGTTAATTTATCCACCATGCTGCCAAAATCAATTTTTGGTCTTCAATACCAGTTTCCTCCAGTAACTATTCCAAAGCCACATAGCAACTCTGAGTGCTTTCACATGTACTGGGGATACGTAAGAAAGTGGCGGTAAGCATTTTTAGAGTAGTGGTTCTCAAACTTTTTTGGGTTGCATAACCATTTGAGAACTTGTTTTACTGCTGCACACCCCTTGAGTCTGTGTTATGGATAATAGATAAAGCAATGCCTTATATCACCACAGCTACATTGTAACCTCTCCAACACCCTAATACATACGGAGTTATTCTGCATTTTTTGTTTTTCTTCCCTTGCCTCAATTTATATTTCCCCTCTCCCTCCTGCTTTCCCATTCCCTTTCCTTTCACAGGCCCTCTACTTCACCCCATAGCTCCAGTTTGAGAAACACTGCTCTAGAAGTGACTGGATGTCACAAACTCTGGGATGTGTTTCTGATTTTCCTGCTACTTCATTTTAACACCTGTTTCAAAGCCCATATCTCTGTGCCTCAGTGCTCTTGTGTATACAATGTTTGGTTTCCCTATTGTTACCCATTGCTTAGAAATCTACAATAGTTGTCCTGTATTTTAACTGCTGCAGCATCTTGTACTTCCTGCCTGTCATTCATTGCCTTGCAGCCAATCAAGAACTGGAATAGTCTCCAGAGAGTTTGGGATTTGTGCTTCTTGTAAACACTAGAGATTTTATAAATGGGATTATATATATCATATGCATATCATTCTAAGGATTAGCATTGAGGCACCCAAGTCTGAAAATGCTGGTCTTAGTTTAGTTTCCCAAGCTGTAAAATGTGGACAGGAATTTGTATGCTCCCCACAGAGAGACAGCAAGGATTATGTAGTTAAATGGTTAGAAGAGTAAAGCTTTAGGCAAAAATGTATATATATTAGGAGCTCTTTAGTCTCGTGGGTATCTTTACACATGCTCTGGGGTGGAGGGGGAGGCATTTTAATTAGAGCAGCTCTTAAGAACCTCTGTAATTAAAATGCTTGCAGCATCTCATGTATTCAGCATCCTGCTCTTCAAGATCGCAGCAGGGGTGCTTTAACTAAAACTCATTCGACGAGCTTTATTTAAAGCTCCCCAGCCAATGTTTTGAAATGAAGGGATGCTGAACACACGTGACACCGAGGCTGCTGGAGCGTTCTAGTTAGAATCCTCCAGCTGACTCGAATAGTCAACTCAGTTAATCAAGTCTGCTCCAACGCGTTGTAATTAGAATGTATCAGAGCAGGCATCGGGCACATGTATAGATGCCTCATGTTATTTTAGTCAGTGTGTGCTGTCTTACTGATTGATTTTTTATTTGTATCTTTGTTTTTCCTTTTTAATTTGGAACTTATAAAATGCTGAAAACATTGCAAAGTATGAAAAGTCTTCTTAAGTACTAAAATGCCCACCAAAGCCTGGTATAGAAAGGAAATATTTCCATTGCGTTCAGTTCTCTATTCTCTGGAGATTTCCTACTGCAGCTGGCATTGATCAGTGGAGAGATGAGGATCAATTTCACTTTGAGTCCCATCATTCTTGGTGAATTTTCTACTAAATCTGAATTCTCTGATATTGCAGGGGCCTTAAGAAAGACCTCCATCCTTATCTGAGCCAGAAATCCTAACTTCATGCAGCGCTAGTTCTTTCTTCCCAGGTCTCCTCTCCTGGTCTCTTCTCTTCCTTCCCCTCTCTGACTTCTGTACTTCAAACTGCATTCTTTCCTCTTCCTTTCTGTCATACTGCCTAAAGATCTCTAATGCCATCTCTTATGAGTGAACCCTCCAGAAGTTTCCTTCCCCTAAGGCTAAATTGCAGCTGTCCTGTGTGCCTAACTAAGATGAGGAAGAAGGTACAACTAGTTTCTTTCTTCCTCTGAACCAATGCAAAAGGTGGCAATAATATTTGTGCACCCCAAATTCCACAGTTTGGAAAGTCATCTAATGTTAGTGGCTAAACTGTTCTTCTAGGGGATGGGTGAAAATCAGCCATTTCCTGAATAATTGTGATAGGGAAAATATTATATACCTCTTCTATTAGCTGTGCTCCCTTCCCCACGCCTACTCTGGAGGCACTGTGCTTTACACAGTGTAATAATCCCCTCCTTCACAATTTAAAGCTGAGAGTCTAAATTACATCCTCAAATAATTGATTAGCTCTTTGATCCTTAACCCTTAATTTCCTTTCTCATTTTATAATAATTTACTTATTTTATAGTACTTATTCTTTTGGCAGGAAGGAAAAGCAGAAGAGATGTATCAATCAACCCCATGCAAAAGAAAATATTGAAAGAGTTGAGGAGAGGGACTTATGTGGAGCCTTAAGGATGACTAAAGTTGTACTGGCAAGGTCATTCAAACTAGTGAGGTCTGACTTCTGCTGCTTGCTTTACACCCAAATCAATATTTTTTGTATTGAAGCAGGAGTAGGGAAAAACAGGGAGTAGATAACTAAACATCTAACTGGACCATGCTAAACTACCATGACTCAGGGCATAGCTTCACTGAGACGCTTCATTCTTTGTATTCTTCTAGTCGATCCAAAAAAAAGCCCATAATGACAGGTGCAGCATAAAGCAGTAAGCTGAATTGAATCAAATGAGGTTTTTTTAGGCAAACCAGGAAGTTTTTCTTGTTTTGTTTTTCAAATTCCTACCGAGGTTAGTTCTAATTTAGTGACACAGGGCCATCTGTCAACCCTCTCTATGTGAATATGCTATGCCATTTGAGAAAGGTGTACACATTTCAGAGGGCAGATGTACCCCCTCAGTCTGTTATTGTATAGCTGTAGCGTAACTACAAAATGTAGTCAGTGATAATTCTGCTTGGCACAATAGACTTAAGATAGTCAAGGTCACCTATATGCTCAGGTTTGAGTTGTCTCCAATTTAAAGATAAAATGCGTTTCTAGAGCAATTTGCTGTTCTGTGTGGTGCACTTGACCATTGAAAGGTTACATGTTTGGTTTTTCTTAGAAAAAATCATCTCTGAAATTAAAGAAAAAAGACAATAGAAAAATAGAAAGGATCTTGCCCTCTTTCAGTAAGCATTTGGACAAGCTTTGCTTTTAGAGAATTACAAATCCTGTGATTTGATACTGCATCAGGCTCATGACATTTAAGATAATACAAGTATTTCACAGCACAAAAGCAAATCATGTAATTTAGCTTGCCTCAACAAGCACTGCCTCAGCAGGGGTCTCTAATTCATCACAGACAAAAGATTTTATGAGGTTCTCAATATAAAAACCCACAATACCATGTGAGCAGAAAGCCTCTCCAGCGCCAATACAATGGGCAGTGTATGCAGTCATTTTTAGAATATCTGATGCAATGAATACTTGAAATCCGTTGATAATTTTTTTGGGGGGTGGGAGGGAGGATGTTGTTCAAACTTTGAATAAACTCAAAGGCGCTCTGTGTATCTAGGCTGGATTTTAAACATTTAGGAAGTGTTAATAAATCTGCATGTATGATTTTTTTTCAGGCCCTTTCCATTCTCAAAGGCCACAGCTACACGAGACACTTACTGCGCAGTAGTTTGTTACTACTGCACAGTAACATTGCATGACATGAACTGTGATGCAATGTGACTGCGCAGTAGTAACAAGCTACTGCACAGTCAGCATCATCAGGAAGCCATGTGGGGATGCTACTGTGCAGTAATACTTGGGTATGCAAATACTAAATGACTGCGCATTAACAACTGGACAGTCACCGTCTTGTGTAGATGTGGCCAGAGCATCTACATAAATAATAACTAAATGCTTTATATATAAAATCTTCCTGTGGGGTAAATGACTATGTGATTATACAGTTCATAGGGAAACCAAGGCAGAGACATTAGGCAAGTCCCATTTCATTTGTATGCACCCAAGTGCTACTTCATTGCACCAAAATGGCACTTACATAGCTATCTTTGGGCATGTAAATAGGGCTTAGGAACATAAAGGTGAAATAGGATTTGAGGCTTAATGACTTCGTATTTCAATATATCTACAGGTATCAGTAGCTATCTGGTATAGGTTGGAGTCAAGTATGCATGCTCTTACAGATCTGTTCATGGACAATATTTGGGCACTGAATTCCCATGTTCCAAGGCAGAGCGTGGATATGGAGTGTGAATTTAAGGAAGAGCATGAAAAAGTCTTCAGGAGCCTGTGGAAAAGCTGGATTAGAGGCATGGCTATGTCGGCAGCCACAGCTAGGATAGCTCTACAGCCTTCTGTTCTTCTTTCACCCTGATGCTCGTATTATATGTTGCTTTCCTTTAACTGCTTGAATTCTGGGTTGCACAGGGGCCCTCA
This sequence comes from Alligator sinensis, assembly GCF_000455745.1. Taxonomy (NCBI): domain Eukaryota; kingdom Metazoa; phylum Chordata; order Crocodylia; family Alligatoridae; genus Alligator; species Alligator sinensis. The sequence continues at coordinate 4,855,416 of NW_005841843.1, forward strand.
AAGTAGGCGCAGAAACTATAGCTCATTGGCCTATGCTGCTTCACACTGGCTGGTAAAGCTAACCCTTGCTAAAGGAACTTTTCAGCACTGCAAGAGCAATTTTACCTACACATTTTGTCATTGAGGCCACTCTGCTTCTCTCTGGGGTTATGATTTGCACTCCGGCTTCTCCTGAAACACAGTCTGGCCTCTGGTGGAGGTCTGAAGGTGTTGGAGCAGTCAGCTTGGCCCCCAGCAAGTTTCTGTCACACCTTAAAATGGAAATATATTTATATAAATTCTTATAATTTATACAGAGTCTCTTCAGCTTGGCTAAGCACCAGGCAACAGGGGGGAAATGAATCTACAAATACCTGATGTCTGTTAACAACAAGAATGGTGAGGAATTATTTAATGTGGTATCTGGAGGTCTAACCAGTAGTAATAAGATCAAGCTATGAAAGTGAAAAGTTAGGCTGGATTTGAAGAAAAAGATCCCTGATTTTCATTAGGTTGTGGAATACTTTACATGGGGAGAGTGATATGCTCCTGAACAGGACTAAACTAAAATATACATGTATAGACACCCTATGAGAAATAATCCTCCACTGGTAGGAGAAAAAAAGTAATCTGATAAACCAGGCTCATTCTCTGCAAACCAGGTAATTTGTCCATATAGTGAGAAAAGAGGCTTACAGCGTATGTCAACACGGCACAGTACAGCACAGTGGAGAGAGAACCCAGGTACTTCTGTCCTTTTATAGCAGCAGAGATTTTGGCCCTAAACCTTATACTACCTGACTAATATTTAAAGTATCCGTATACATACACAAAGAGAGAAAGCAAGCAAGAGAGAATATGGTGTGTGTGTGTGTACATACCCTCAAACACAAATACAACTGAATATATTGTTCTGAATTTAAGAAAGGAACATTGGTTGAGTCAGAGTCATTAGTGACCTATGCTCTCTCTTTCAAGTAGTGAACATTATAAATTGTACATCAGTTCTTGGCAGTTTGTGCTGTCACCATCACTAACACATTTTTGCAAGGACGTTGAAATGTCTGTACAAACCAGCTTCAAGTTCCAGTGCAGTAGAATCAGTAGGGACTGTGTCACTATGAGTTTATATTTTGGCTTTTGTCTTTAGGACATGCTATAAATACATAAGTAAAGGGAAAATCTTGGTTTCTTCTATTTGCTAGTATAAAATTAGTTCTTTTTATGTTCTGTGGCAGAGAATCTTCCATAACAGACCTGTAAAGTCCTGCATGCAACTCTACTCAGCTTAGCCTCAAGTGGTGAATATGGCCATACATCAAATAATAAAGGGAGTTCCTCATAGAGTAAGGGGAGCAGAGCTCCTTTAGATAATATTGGTGAAAAACCTTACTGCATCTCTCTGTGTTCAAGGACAGAGACATGATATGAAAAAACAGCTCTTGGAAGTCATGGTTTTTTTCTTTCTAACTGTATCACTCAGTAGAGAAAGGAAGTCAACAGTGAAGGGCCCTGTTTGGTCAGCAGCGCAGATATCACTATCTCTGCTGGGCGCTTGTTAGGCCTTGCAATGAGGAAATTGATCAAGAAGGGGAAAATAACACCAAATCACTCCAGAAACACAAAATACACAAGTGCACAAGTGATTGTTTTGTTTACATTTAATATGTTAAAAGTCTAGTTTCATGGAGCAAAGTTAGAGCTGCAAAAATGCATATGTATTGATTAACGATAGGCAAAGGAAATGGATATATTTGTTAACAAAAAGTGAAGCCTTAAAAATGAACACAATTGTCACTTAATCTGTTGCTGAAAAGGCTTGGTAATTTGGAAAAACCAAGAGTAGCAATGAAGAGCTAATCTTGTGCTGCCAGTTTAAATCAAATCAGAGCCTCCTATTTCCTTCTCTGCTGGGCTAAAGCCAAGTCAAGAGTACTTTCAATTATTTCAGTCTTACTTTTAAATTGTTGGAACGGATTCAACATCATGTTGACACCCATATACAGTAGTTTACCCTGGTGTGCAGGCAAGAGGGTTTCAGAACTCCAGTAACTAGGCATTGCATCTTTTAACTCTGACATGTCCACTGTAAAGATCAGTGGTACTTTAAGGAAACCAATTAAAGTTTCTTTCACTGTATTACGAATAAAGAAGTTCTGAGTGCTGTCTTAAAGGCCCAGAACCTGACAAAAGCCTGGAATACAAAGTTAAAACAAAACAAAGCTACTATATAGTAGAAACAGATGAAGTTCATTGCAAAGTTCTCTGTTGCAAAGTTAAATCATTATGACAGCTGTTATGTTAGGCAACTAACTCTAATAGGGTTGATTTGGTAATAAAAGTGTTTATTGGCAGAAGCTGACAAATCTTCCCATTTTCCTTTAAATGGCATTTAAAAATAGATAAACACCAATGGAATTATGTACACTTTTATCCCTGTGAATGCAGATGGTCAGGAAATGAGGTTACTGGCTGGCAAATTTTGGCATAAATGGAATATAAATTCCTAAGCATCTTCATTCTTGAGACATTTCAAAGAGATGAGTTAAATGCAGATAGTGCACAGCCTACACAGGCAAGCAGAATGCCTGTTATGCATTCAAAAATAGTCATCAATGAGACTCGCATGTGAAAAATTAGGGCCTAGGGGCTAGCCCCATGCTCCCAAAGCTGGTTCGCTGCTGCTGGAGCCCCGGGAGGTCCCCAGGACCCCAGGTAGGGCTGCTGGGGCCAGCCCAGGTGCTGGTCCCAGCCTCCCTTACCCAACCTGCGGCAACGTGCTGCATGCCAGAGTGTGCGTGCATGGGGATGACTAGCAGCGGCACAAATATGTGCCGCTGCTAGTTGTCCCCAGGGAATGCACCTTCCCGCTCATGGGCTCATGCCCAAAGGAACCATCTTGATAGTCTGGGAACACATAGGATCACCACTGTCCCACAGCCTTCAACTTTGAAATCTTCACATGTATCCAGTTGTTGGCACTGGATTTGTGACCCAGATACCTTGTGCCGGGTGGACCCAAACCCTCAAACTGACCATGACTTCTTTCATTCAATAATTGGCAAATTGTATTGATACACAAAGATGGCAAATAAGAATAATGCAGACACAGAAAACAAAATAATCCCCCCGCCCACCCAATTCTATATCTACTAGTCCTAGGGGTGTCACAGAGGGAAGGTACACCTGGCCAGTATGCGAGCTTTTCCCTGTGGTTCTTTCTTGAATGTCAGATGTCAGCAGCCTGAAGATCAAGAGCTGGGGCCCACCGCCCCCCAGTGGGGTGGATGAGATGGGCTGGTGGTATGCCCTCTGTCCATAGTGGCCTTGGGTTCCCCCCTTGGGGGGTCATTTCTAGGATTGCTTCCTTAATTTTTGGAAAAACTTGTCAAAGAAACCATTCTTGACAGGCTAACAGAAAGCAACATTCTGAGGAATAGCCGGCATGGGTTTGTTGCGGGTAGGTCTTGCTTGACCAATCTCATTTCCTTCTATGACCAGGTGATGTATCACCTGGACAAAAGGGAAGTAGTTGATGTCATATATTTGGACTTTAAAAAAGCCTTTGACCTCATGGAAAATTTGGGCAAATGTGGCCTCAACTACTTCACAGACTGATGGCTGGGGAACAGGCACTGAGGTCAGACCCAGACACTGGTAGGCATTCAGTGACTAGTGGCATCCCCCAAGGCTCTGTTCTCGGACCTGTACTCTTTAATGTCTTCATAAATGATCTGGACACTAGTGTCAAAAGCTAACTGGCCATGTTCGCTGATGACACCAAACTTTGGGGAAGAGTGTCCACCCTTGAGGATAGGCTGTTGATCCAGGCCGACCTTGATAGGCTTGCAAGGTGGGCAAATAAAAACCTGATGGCATTCAACACAGAGAAATGCAAGGTGCTCCACCTCAGGAATAAAAACCCGCGTCACAGTTATAGTCTTGGCAATGCTACACTCACCATGACCAAAAGAGCCTCGGAGGTCATGATTGACCAAAGATGGATGAGCCACAAATGCAATACCGCAGCTGACAAAGCGAACAAAACTGTGGCTTGCATCTACCAATGCTTCTCAAGCAAGACCCAAGATGTCGTCCTTCCACTGTACTTGACCTTGGTGAGCCGCAGCTGGAGTACTGCATCCAATTCTGGGCTCCACAATTTAGGAAGGACGTGGAAAAGCTTGAAAGAGTCCAGAGGAGAGCCATGCATATGATCAGAGGGCAAGAGAACAGGCCTTGTGAAGAGAGGCTGCAAGCTATAGGACTCTTCAGCCTGGAGAAGCGCAGGCTCAGGGTGACTTGGTGGCAGCCTATAAGTATGTAAGGGGTGTGCATCAGGATCTGGGGAAACACCTGTCCACCAGAGCACCCCAGGGGATGACAAGGTCCAATGGTCACAAACTCCTGCAAGACTGTTTTAGGCTGGACATAAGGAAAATTTTCTTTACTGTCCAAGCCCCCAAGGCCTGGAACAGACTCCCCCCAGAGGTAGTGCAAGCACCTACTCTGGACACTTTCAAGAAACATTTGGACGTTTATCGTGCTGGGGTCCTTTGACCCTAGCTGACTTCCTGCCCCTTAGGCAGGGGGCTTGACCCAATGGTCTTACGAGGTCCCTTCCAGCTCTAATGTCTATGAAATCTATTAAATCATTGATTGGTCTTCCTGTGACCATCATACTGTCCATGTTCTGTCCTGTCAGCTTATTCCTTGTTTTCCCAAACCCGTCACATGCACAAATCTTAATTTGGTCATTTACCGGTGTCTTCATTTGGCCATGCCCTGGGCTCCTAATTTGGTCCATCCACCAAAACCAGAAATCCCACGGGCCCTGCAGTTCATCACTGTGGCCTAGCCAATGCTGTAGAGCCCTTTATCTCTGTTATGAGTACACTGTTCATGTTTTTAATTTCCCAGGATGAGTATACCTGCTTGTCCATTGGCCTCAGGCACAGTGTCTGCCTTGAAGGCTGTGAACCTTTGTCACAAACAGGCTTTTAGAAATCAATTAACCCTGGACACCCCTTGGACCTATTTCTAATGAATATCTACTCTACCTACAAGCCAACTCCTAAAAACAAACCTCGAAATGTAGTTTTCTAGCCATCATCCAGGGCCATGCTATGTCCATTGGCGTTGTGCAAATGTAAATGACAGTGAGGTTCAGCCAGTTACATCAGTCCAGCATAAAATCATAGTAATTTAGGATTGGAAGGGACCTCAGGAAATCATTTAGTCCAACCCCCTTTCAAAACAGAACCAACCCCAACTCATTCATTCCAGCCAGGGCTTTGCTGAGCCGGACCCTAAAAACATCCAAGGATGGAGATTCCACCACCTCACTAGGTAGCCCGTTGAGGCCAACATATTGTTTTCATTTTCCTTTGGGGGTTTTTTCCCTCATATTTTGATGGATTTTCTGTAAATTACTCAATGTGTCTAACCATATTTTTATATGCTTAACAACTTTATATATACTAGATACAGCCACTCTGATCTTGGACAATTCCATTGTTTAAACTTTTGCTTTTGGTTTGTGTGGAAGGCTGTAGCCTGGACTTAAGTCATCCCCCGTTAAAGTCAGTGGAAAATGGAAATAATTTCTACATGCATGCTGTAGAAAGCTCTGTCATTCACTCCTTACTATTTTTTTCTTCCAAAACGGAACATTTGGGGCGTTGAAAATCACCTTGATCATTGTCTTTTAGTAATGCTGCCCTTGACTTCTCACAGTAATAAAGCTTCACACTGGCCTAAAATACTCATTTAAAAAAATGTCCTTGCTTTCATATGTGGAGTACTAACATATCTGAATTGACCTGATGAGGATAATGAATTTAACATGATAAGAATAATGGGTTGCAGTTATCTTCTATGATGTATAGCAGTATTTAATTCCCTTTAAATTACCATGAAAGATATACTCATGTAATGGAGTCATAGCTGGAGTTTGTTTCCAACTGCTTTTTATTTTTTTCAAAGTTACTGTGGGACAGTATAAATTAGAATATATTAAAAAGCAGATGTGCAGACAAGCAGATTATGTGTATACTTTACATTAGGTTACTGGACACTTTTAACATATTTTCAGAACTCTGGTGTGAAATTTGTATATTCACACACAACACACACACATTTGTGAAATTCATCCATTATCAAAGGAAGCATATGCTGGTTTCTTGCTGGTATTGAATGGAGATGTTTTTAGCCTCCCAGGTCCTGAACTGGCAATTCAGAACAGTTTGATTGCCTGCTTGATTGTTTGCGAGATAACTGTAAGATTGGCAGTGACAGGGTAATTTACTGAAGATTGCAATGTCAGACTATATCCAAGGGGGCTTGCTGGCATAAAGATGTGATTCTCATGACTGACAGGCCACTGGGAGATCGGTGTGCCAATTTAAAGTTCATGGTCTTCGGCTGCAGGAGCCCATAATCATACTGCATGATGAGGTCATTATAAACATAACGTATGCTCACATACAGTAACAGGCATTGCAAAAATGTGCAGTAGCTTGAGAAGACAAACATAAGTTTATCAAAGGGAGTAATTTCTATCCTATGTTTTGCTTCTGCTATTTCTAATGTGTTGATAGGATTCTCTTGATTGACAGCCAGTTGAATAAAAGAACTGACGAGACTAAAGAGCGGACAATTTTAAGTTCATGGTTGTGAAGGTGTCACAAACCCAGAAAGAGCAGGATGCTGAGGAAAAAGTGCTCAGTGCTTAATAGGAAAACTGTCTGGAGTTATAATCTGAACCCAATGATGTCCTCACATTGATTATATAAAATTTGTGGAAAATAGACTGCTGAAAAAAACAATCCCACCTCTAGGATGGAAGGGGCTTCAAGATGAATGGAGTTCCTAATGTGAATAGGCCACTGACCTTAAAGAAATCTATAGTTCTAACAAACAGGGAGTTCATCTAACTTAAGATGTTTCCATGGGTGCTGAATGAAGACTTGCCAACATATCTTAGCAGTTTTCTTTTAAAGTCAGACACAGTTATTTTGATCATACGAGTTTTCACTTACTTCAAGTGCAAGCCATAGGAGATATGTGGCTAACTGCAAAAAGCAGAGAGCTCTGTTCCTTACACTCTTT
>NW_005841843.1:4862535-4888420 GCF_000455745.1 Alligator sinensis
AAAAAAAATTGTAAAAAAGAAAAGAAAAAAAACTCTAAAGATAGTCATTTTGTCTTTCTTCAGGAAAAAATTACATGGTTTTAAGTAACCCAATTGAATGATTATGGATTACAGTGTTCTGTACATGTCCAGGTTGCTCAAGCCTTCAGGTGTTCAGTTCCATCATTAGAGGAAGAATCTCTGAACTTGAACTTGTCTATCTGGTATTTCAAACATATTGTAAAATTGAATGATCAATTCTCATAATTCTGAACATCAGTAAATAACTGCAATGTTATCATTTATTTGCTAAAAGGAAAGTAGTGCTTCAAATTAATTATCACAAACTAGAACTTCAGTTAAATGTCATGTTTCAGATTAGTGAGGACAAATGAAAATGGTAGTGCATAACATTTATATTACAATGCATTTAATTGTAGGACCAATTTTGCTCAGCAGGCTAGTGGACATGGTTAATATCTGTCTCCTAGTTGCAGATTCTATTTTTTCTTTCTAAATAGATTAAAATGTTCTTAAAAGCAGGTTTGATGGATGATATAACACATAGTTTGTTGACTGAACTCAAAAGAAGCATGATTGATCCCTTCTTATCCAAGCACACGATAGTCTAATAATTCAGATTTTGAAGGGAAGCATCCCAATTGCATTTCCATCACTGCTTTTCCATTTTCTTTTAACTAAATCAAGAAAAATCCCTTCCTTTTCCTCCCTATCCAAAAATACTTCAGAGCATCTCCACAGGAATTCTATGATCGTTAAATCCTGACCAGTAGAATTGAAAACCTATCTTCCTGATTCCTCCTTCCTCCTATTAACGCTAGTCCCAGCTCTAGCTCCTTAAACTGGACCTCTTTGGGCCTGAATTTCCTGTCAAATGGTGTAAATCAGAAATTAACCATATCAAAATATAATTGGAGTTCAAGCAGAACGATGACAAAACAGTCTTGGCCTCCTCTCTTTATTTGGCATGTTTACTCTCCCGAATGTTGTAAGGTTAAGCAATTAAACTGTGTTCACTATTTTGAATATGTCCCTGTAGGGCATAGATGGACACAATTGTATCTCTATCAAATGGTGGAGCAGCAAAACTGCTCCACCTTTAGCCATACCTCATCCATGGTCAATGTTACCGCAGTTTAGCTAACTTGTATTGCCACAGGGTCATGCAAATATGGCATTTACAGCATAACAGCTACAGCACGTTCTTCCAAGTAGCAGCTCCCTCACCCCTTTTGAAGTGGCTAAAATGTACTTTTGTTCAAACCCTAATCCTGCGTATTTGGTAGCTCACTACAGATGGCTGAACTTTGATGATTCTTCCCCTTTCAGATGGCCTTGTGGACTGCCTAGACCCAGATTGCTGCCTCCAGTCTACCTGTCAAAATAGCCTGCTGTGCCGGGGCTCACGTGATCCTCTTGACATCATACAACAGAGCTACTCTGGTTCACCAACCGTGAAGTCGTTCTATGATCGAATCAAGCTCTTAGTGGGGAAGGAGAGTACTCATATAATTCCAGGAGAAAACCCCTTCAACAGCAGGTAGCAGTTATAAATATTACATTATATCGGCCTGGATGCACTGCCTGGATACATTCATCGTAGGGGTTTTATTCATGTTTTAATGCGAAATGCTGCTTTCAGGAGCTATATCCATTTCTGTCTCAGGGAACAATCCTATTGAGGGCACTCTGTCACAATTTATTACCATTGCCTTTATTTTATAACACTAACTTTGCATTCTGCCATCATGCCACAGCCTAGCACTAGGTTTCCTGCACTGAGAAGCATTTGCCCAGACTTACGAGAACACTACAGTTTACGAAGGGGAGAAATGCTAGTTTTAAATTAATAAGAAAATTGTAATTTGCAGAGTATAGATAGGACAAATATTGAAATATGACTTTGGTATAATGAAGTAGCTTTAATGTTTTAAGGATAAATGAAATTAGGTATCTTTATTTTGCTGAATTATTTATTCATTATACAAAATTATTTTACTTTTTGCTTCGACATTATAATGCTACCATACTAGATCAGTTTTTGTCTTTTAGGCTCCAGGCCTACTCTGCATTTGGTTGCTAATTCTACATTTATAAATAAACTAAAACCCAATTCATCATTAACTTATATGTGATGCCCTAATGTCCTGAAAAAAACCTGTTTTACTTTTTACAGTTTTTTATTTAAATATGTCTATATTTTAGTCCTTCATTGTATTTTTTTAAGAACTTGATTAATAAAATAAACTTGTTCACATCCTCCTAGTTAAGGCAGCAGAACAGGCCATGAGAGACTGAACTGGGTCCCAGGGAATGGGTTTTTATTCCTGGCTCTGCTGCAGACTTCCTTTGTTACCTCAGTCAAGTTATTAAATGTAACTGTACCTTAGCTCTAACTGCAAATGAGGAGCATGGCATATCCCTATGTGCCAAATGAGTCATGGCTGCATTATGTCTATGTGGCTGCTTAGATACTACTGTTCTGGATGATTCAGAAAACCTTAAAAATAAATAAGTAGAACTGTCTAAAAATAACAAAAAAAACCTGTTCCTGTTTTCCATTTAAATTTAATATTTGGTAAGATTTTCTGGCCACGTGTATAAATAGTCTAGTTATATAAGGCCCGTGTGTTTTTTGGAAGTGACCTTTTTTTTTTTTTTGTAATTCATAACTGAGGTTTGAAGGAAGAAATTTAGCTTGGGGTCACTTTTCTAATCATGGCTTTGGTCGCCATCTTTAAAAATAGTGGCCATGGCTAATGAGATGAATAAATTGAGGTCAGTTTTGATTTTGGTGCAACCAATTTCCTTTCACCAAGAATTAACTATTTCAGATACAACAACCTTGGTTATACCAAAACCTGAAGTTCAGAAAAGTCTAGTCTGCCCAGTTATTTCCAAAAATTATGGGAGTGGCAAATTACATGCTCAGCTACAACCATGAAGATTGGAGGTTAGTTCTGGGGGAATACTGGTGCACTGGTCGACTGCCCATGCACTTCTCCGAGTGTTTCAACCACATGGAAGGGTCCAGGCATTAACTAGATATCATTGCTCTCTTGAAAGCAGTCATGAAATGTGAAATATGCAAAGTTAAATGTTATACACAGCGTCCAAACAAAAAAATTGTTATAGATGTGATGGATTGGTGCCAAAAAGTTTCTGACCTGGAGAAGATGCCAGTGATTCAGTTGATGAAGATCAAGCAGTGTATAGATATATTGAAGAGGCCCTTTGTGAATATGAGAAGAGGTGGCCTCATGTGAAAGGGATACTTAGCAGTTTTCGCACAGAAACGTCTTAACTCAATGCTGTAGGAAAGAGATATGAAGGTAGGCTGCATCCAGACAAGTGCGCATGTGCCTGTTGTGGCATCTCAAAGCAGTTTGAGACACCTCAAGAGGCACTCTGGGAATGAAAAAAAAAATTCCCAAACTGCATATTTGCAGCGCAGACTCTAATTTTGATATAAAAGACTCTAATATTGCTATAAAAAAAAAACATGCTAAGAAAAAGTGGTACAGGGCACTCTCCCAGAGCATGCCCTGAAGGAACCAGATGCTGGATCCTCCAACGAGACTCTGTAGCACCCAGCCAGAGCATCTTTATGCCTGCTTGTGCCCCTGCTGCTCCAGCATGCTGCCCAGAAGTGCAGGAACCTCTGCTGCAGTGCCCATATCATAGCCCAGGTGTGGGTGCGGTCTCTGTCTGGGTTTGACAGGCATGCAGCCATGGGGCCGCAGGTCCAAGGGGGGCGGATGCTGGTGCAGGTGGCAGCAGATCACAGCCAGGCACCAGCCTCCACTGCCAGACTGCTGCAGTGGGTAGAGGGTGCAGGGGCCACTATAGCTTAGGGCTCCTTCAGCAGTCCAGCTGGAACAGGGGCTAGTGTCCCCAGATACCAACAGGCTGGGCCTCAGAAGCTCCTGAGGGCAAGGAACACTGAGCTGCTTGCCAGGACAGCCTCTAGCTCCACCTGGCAAAAGATCTGGGAGGAGCTAGCAGGGTCAGTTTGCCCCAACTGGCACAATTTGCCTCACACCAAAGTGCATGTTCAGGCACGTGTGCTAAGGCACAAATCTTCGGCACAAATTTGTGCCATTGGTATTTGAGCTGTTGCAAGCACATGTGCCTGCATGTATGGATGTAGCCATAGTGGTCTTAAAGAATTAGCTGTTGCTGCAGGGGTTGTGGTTGCAGGTGGTGCACATAGAGCGTTTTCAGGTAAACATTACAACTGAGTAATGTGCCTCCACAAACTAGTAACAGAAGGTTTACTGAATATGTTAATCCATAGATACCTCCATAGGAATACTCAAGCAATTCACAGCTTGAAACAGTTGGTAGATATCACTACAAAAAATTGACATGATGAATTCATCTGTTCAACTACTTTTCATGAATTGGTACATTCAGTGTTTGAATAAGTGCTCAGTTGTGAATCAGATATAGCCACGTATTTTCCAACTTATATTATTGATGTTGAAATCCTCTTTCAGCATTACCATTGTCTGAGGAGTTAAAATAATTTCAAAGACTATTTATCAACTTGCCATACAATGCTTCCACTATTAGCAGCTTATGGAAATGTCAACTATTTAACATACCTGTATTACTGGTAAATAAATGTATTACTAGTGAATGATAACACTGAGAGAAGATGAAAAGGTATACGTGGTTACAATGTTTCACTTACAGCAAACTGCCTGCAGACCAAGTCATTGAAATGACCACGAGCAAGGAATCCAAAAACAGAAGAAGCTGGGGCTGGATTAGATTTACCAAGAATCTGTCCAGGGTTGCAATCATCATACTCAGTAAACCAGTTATTATGCAGTTAAGGAACAACTAAAACAGGTGGCTTATTTCAAGCAACCCTTGTATTGCCATCCAGAACTGGGTCCGTTAAGAATGGAGATGGACTGCAAGGTTGTTGATGCAGTAAAGACAGCTCTGGAAAAATGAGAGCAAACCCATGGGATCTGAATTGACCAACTCTTCACTCCCTTTGCTCTGGAGAGCAAGTAAATGAAGAAGTAAGGAAGAGTCTCCACACAGCCCATGATGAGGGTAATGTGAGGGTGGAAAACATTCTGGAGAAACTTTCTTCCAGAACTCAGTCAATACATGACACAAAAAGTGAGACTTTTGCAACAAAGAGAACTGCAACTAGAGTGTAGGAAAATGGTTGACTGTACTGCAATGAAATAAATCTTTGACATTTTAATCAGTGGAAAAGAGGGTACTATGACTTCAGAGGAAATTATGCAATACACAATTACTTCTGTGAGTCTTTTGCTCTTCCAAGCAAATGGGACATTCCACAAACCTGTCAAATCAAAGTTTATGAACCTCCAGTCAATCTCACCACCATCACATTATCGTGCATTAATAAATGTTGGAATGATATGGAATAAAGTCGCACCAAGCAAGACATGGTCTGAATATGCCCTCAGTTTCTTCAAGTATGTCACTGGCCCACACCCACAAGCAGTGGCATTTTACTTATTAAATATGTTTATGATGAAGAACTGTTGAAGATTAGTACAAAACAAGCATGAGCAGCAGTGTTACTCAAAGTCATTCAGGTTTGTTCCTAACATCTACCCTGTTTCTGACCAGTAAATGCCTACTGGAGCATCCTGGTGCTCATTTCTATCAAAGCATTCTAACAAAATGAGACTACAATGTTTCCTCTTGAATGAATGGAGTACTTACTTCTACCATGCTGACATATACTTCACAATGACTCTTGTCTGTTATGATTTAACATCCAGAGAACATGATGCATGCTTTGTATTGAAATCTCCATGTGAGGCTGACACAAGGGTGTTCTTCCATGCAGCTCAAATGGATAATTCCTGCACCATCATTTTTTATTTTGAAGATACTGACGTATGGGTTGTCACTTCCTACATCAGTCACATAACTGAGCAACATATATACAAGAAGAAACCAGGAGATGCACCATCATACTACTACTGCTGTTCATTATTTCCAGAGCATAATGTAGCATCTGCTGCTCCTGGGATTTATGGATTCACTGGAGTAAACACACCAGGAGGTTTCTTTGGATGTGGTAAAATTACATCAATGCAGTAAATCTTACAGTCGGAAGAGTTGTTGTGCATGGCGACTATGCAACAACTTGAAAAAAATGAGGAGCTTACTGAAGATCTGTTCAATAAACTAGCTTTATTCACTGTCAGAATACTTTACAATGATCCTGTGAGTGATAGTTTGTCCACTGGTCATGCATGTAAATGGCGGCAAATGGCACACTATGATTCTGCAAGACTTCCTTTGGACCATGACTTCTTCAGACAGCATTGCCTCAGAGCACACTTGCCAAGTCTATGAATGGAGAAATTCACAACATGTACAGACTCTTTATCCAACAAATTTTGGGTGGACATCAGTGCTGGATGTGTTGGAAACTGAGATACATACTAAAAGTGGAGTGCCAGATGGAGTGAAATTGTTTCTAAACAATGAAAATGGACAGTCAGATGTGCCAATTAAAGCTACTGTTCTAGAGTCATCTGAAGAAGATAGTGATAAAGAAGAAGAATACCTAGATTAAGAATATCTAGTGTATGCCATGTCATAGACTTAATTTCAAATTTGAGTTGAAACGTTTTCTTTTACTTAAATGTGTTCCATAATCATTTGTACCTTTGTTGTTAATAATATTACATGTGACTTTGAAGAAATACATTGTAAAACTTTCCATTTGAAAAAAGTACTCTTATTGTGTTACCAAAAAAGTGGTAAATACTGTTGGTTTTTACATTTAAAGGCTTAGAGCTGCCAAACAATGAGCAATTAAATACTCATCAAAAGACAAAAGTCTGTAGGTTATCGCAATACCTATTTATAGTCATTTAGAAAATCAAAATCAGCCTCATAGGTACTGAGATACCAATATTTATTCATCTCATTAGTCAGGGACACCATTTTTTAAGATGGTGGCCAAACGCCAAAATTAAAAAAGTGACCCCAAGGCTAAATTTTATCCTAAGCAAATAAAAAATGATTTCCAGTCATAAAAAGTTCTCCTAAAATGCACGGGCTTTATATATATGACTGGACTAAAATAAGACTAGTAGCTATCCTTTGCTGACATAGTGCATGAGGAAAAAAACAAGATGAGAGAGTACTAGAGAAGACAGGACTGGTCAAGAACCAAGCTGTGTAATATGCCCAGGAGGGATACAGTCAGTGGCATAAGATGCATATCTGGTCTCTCATCTGATAGTGGATATTTTACAGTCAACATCATTTGCTCCAGCTAAGAGGAGCAGCCTGTATCTTGTCACAGTGGCATACACATCAAAAGTTTAGCTATTTCCTCACTGTGTCAACCAAGATGGGAATAGCCTGTTCCCTGGTAACCCTGTTCCTGCTATCTTCTGAAAATGATAATTTACATAAATACAGGACTTCTAATCCATAAATTTTAAAATACCTAGGGCAGTAGATGACTGCCTGCCTACATATATTATCCCTGTATTATAGGCAAGGAAATGAATTGCAGCGACATTTGTACAAAGAAATAGTGATTGAACTAACAAAAGATCATATGCAGTCTGACTTATAGTCTCATGTCTTACCCACTGAGCAATATTACTCCTATTAAACATAAGTACAATGTTCTTGTTTGTTGATTAATCTCAGGATAAAGCATAGGTTTAACTGGAACTCCCACTGGTATCAGTGGAAGTTCTATGATTCCATTTAGAATTAGGCTTTAAAATAAAAACACTGAAATAAGTATTTATCCATTCACTATTCAGCTTAGACTCTCTAGTTGTTGACAAATTGAGACAGTCAAATTAATACTATTACCTGTCTCAGAATTATTGTGCCTTTAATTTTTCTGACATGTATTGCTTTAGTATTGTAGAAGTCAGTGATCAGCAGGGATCTGGGTTTTCCATTCACCACAGAAAAATGTGGAAAAACACAGATTATTATTTAAAGAGAAAAAACCAGATTTTCTCTTTTTAAGGAGAAAAATGCAGGTTGTCTCCTGTAAAGGAAAAAAGTGTGGGAAACAGCAGGTTTCCCCTTGCAGGCTGGCAGAGCTCCAGCCTGCAAGGGGTTGGGGGAAGCAGGTGGAGGGTGATCAGGAAGGGGGCACCATGTACATGTGCACATTCACACATGGCAGCTAAGCAGCATGAGAGCAGCTCCTACAGATCCCCACAGGTAAGTCTTGGGTTCGGGGAGTGGGTGGGGAGGAAGTGAGTCAGCCATAGTGAAGGAGGGAGGGAGTTGGTCAGGGCTGGGGGTGCTGCCCAGATGTGGGCAGTGCTGTGGGGCCTGAGACTTGGGGTCTGGGGTGGGAACATGCAGCTGCAGAGCCCGGGCAGGGAGCGGGACAGAACTGCAGGCAGGTTGTCCAGGGGGCAGTGGGAGATGGGTTCCCCACCATTGTGAGCACTCCTGGGGGGGCATGGGGACACATGCCCCCAGATTTCTGCACAGGGTGCGGGCAGATGTAGGCTGGTAGCTGTGGGTTTGGTGCTTCTCACCCTGCTGCCCTTCCCCTCTGTGGCCCAGTGGGCAGGACCCAGCATGGCAGAGCAGAGAGGAGTGGAAAGCTCAATGCTGCTGCTGGTACGCCTTTGCTGCCATTGCGCTGCATCCCCTGCCTGGCCATTAGCAGCAGGGGTGGTAGCGCAGAGTTGCATCCCCCACCACTGCTGGGCGGGCAGGGGGCACCTTACTATGGTGATGCAGGGCTCCCAGCAGCAGCCATGAGCAGCCCTGTCCTGCTTTACCCTGCTGCACCAGGTCCTGCTCACTGGGCTGTGGAGGCCCTTGGTGGAGGGAGGAGCGGCAGCCAGGCAGGGAGCCCTGAGCCCACAGCCACCCGACTGCAGCCACCAGCCCAGATCCACCCTCCCCACACCACCAGCTGTGCTCCAGGCATGCCGCCCACAGGGGAAGCGGAGCCAGGCTCTGGGCTCCAGGCTCTGTGCTCTGCTTTGGCCACAGAAGCTGCAATCAGCCCTAGCATCTGGAGGGCCCCTCCAGCAGGGCTAAGTGCAGCAGGGAGCTATGGGTGGGGAGTAAGGGGCACCAGCAGGGCTAGGGGGCTGTGGGTGGGGAATGAGGAGTAACAACATGGCTCAGGGGGCTGTGGGTAGGGAGTGAGGGGCACCTGCAGGGCCAGGGGGGGCTGTGGCTTGAGGGTGAAGAGCAATGTCATGGGTAGGGCACTGGCATATCAGGGCTGCTCATCATCACAAAGCAGTGTGGGGAGACAGCTGCAGCTGAACCTGCACCCTGGCGAGCAAACGGGTCAGGAGGAGCTTGATTTTCCATAATAAAAAAAACTCCAAATCAAATGCCAAAGTGTATAGGTATTTAGAATGTATTTTATTGTAGCGATTGAGGCATTGATAAGCTTCCAAATTGCTTTAAAATTGTAAATATATCAATAAAACATGTTCAACTGATACCCACATATACCTATATACCTATAGAGAGAGAGAGAGAGAGAGAGAGAGAGAGGTGTTTCATTTTAATCATGGAGAAAAACAGCGTTGGAGGTTTTTAATCAGAGAATTTGCAATTGTTTTTTAAATCAGAGAATTTGCTATTTTTAAACAGAGAAAACCAGGATCCTTGGTGGTCAGTCTTGACACATTAGAGACCATATGTATTATAAAGTAAAAATTCAAGTTTGAAATTCCATTTTAGTTTACCTTAACTTTCCATTCTCCCTCCCTTGTCCATGTAGATTCATAGGGAAAATTACATTTAGGCTTGTATCCATAAAAATGTTAAGAGAACTTTAAAATGCTATACCATGAAATAATAGGCAGTGCTATAATATTGCCTTAATAGGCAGTAACCAAAAATAAATAAATAAATTGCAAGCTAGAAATCATCCATCCTGCTGTTCTTTCAGGCTTTTATCTTCAAAATAGTCAAATGTACACTGGTAGCTAAGGGCCGGACTTTTCAAACAAAACAGAGACATACACATCCAAAGTCAATGGGAATTAGATACCTAAGCTCCCAAGGTTGCTTTGAAAATTCCAGCCATGGTTGAAAAATGTTGCTGCTAATTAAACTGAATAAAATTTTCAGAAATGTTCAAATATGTCAGGAGCTCCAGTCCTGTTTTCTAAAAGTCAAAGTTAATAGGACTTAACCTTCTAAGTTTCAAGTATTCAGGTGTCTAAAGAGGCCAATAGGTGCTCAGTGAGCTTCTTAAAAACACAGAGGCCAGTTAAGCACCTAACTCCTACTTAAAAACTTTTGAAAATCCAATTAGGCATCTACCTGCAGCTTAGAAATCTAAATACCTTTGGAAATCTGAGAAGAAGTAGCACTTCTCAAAATCACTTAGGTGCTTATACAGTTTTTACCCCAGGGCTGTTATCTCAAATTTTGAATCATAGATAGAGCCACATTTTTATGTCCAAATTAAAAATTGTGAAGATGGAGGTTTAAATGCTAAGATGAATTTCAGACAGTTGCTTTCCAGGGGTCCAACTCAAAAATGTACATACATTGAAGCTGTCAATCTCTGCAGGTGAAAGTGCTGTGAATGGTAACAAGCCCTTTCCTTGGTTTTCCCTGCCATACCATTGCCAAGAGACAAAAGAGAAAAAGAGGAAGGAAACAGCTACTAATTCTTTTAATGCAAGCAAGAAAGAAATCTTTAGTCCCCCCCCCACCTCAATTCTTCCAAAGGAACTAATAACAGAAACGTGATTGCCAAAATCATGTTGATCTCATTGATCCCTCTGGTGCACGGACAGAGATGTGGTTAAATGAAGCTGTTGAACAAAAAGAGCCATGTTAATTTCACTTCCATTCACATTTGATTTCTATCAGGTGGAAGAAGGAACAAAATTGGATGAGGAAAATAATTGTTTTCAAGCTTCTATGAGGAAATAGCCCTGAAAACAGATTTAAAAGAGGAACACAATTGGCATGAATGAAGAACCGCATTAACTTATATGTTAGTTTCTGCTACCTGCAGATTTATTATTGCGTGGAAGTAATCACAGATAGCAATGAATTTATATGATCAATTTTGATAACACTTTAACTTTGATATTTAAAAATATGAAAGACACTGTAGAATAAAGGTGTGTGACTAATACTGTTAAAGATTATGAGAAAATATAGATTTACAAAATCACATGGTAGCCTTCTTTGCAACCTTATATGTGTATAAGTGATTATTAAAAGAGAATACTTTGAGAAAAAAACTAGTAATAGAAATATCTTTGGCTTGTTCCAAAGTATTCTGAGTTATATTTTCTGCAACAAGCATGGATTTTTATGGAGGTCAATATCATACTACAATATGCTGATTTCAAAAAGTAATATATGACCCAGAAGGTCAAGAAATCTTGATTTAGTAGCTACAAAAAGCACTAGAAAGGATTATTTTCATTAATTAGTTAGGTCTTTCTTCTTTGCTATCAAGAGAATGCGGCTGGAATAACAGAAAAATGAAGTAGGCAGTGGAGTGCAATTAGAAATTCACAGTAGAGCATTTTAAACATTTCAGAGTTCATAAAATGGTCTGAAAATAATCCCTGGTATTGCTAATAAAGACAAATGTGTCCTGGGATCTGAAACTCTTCACCCACTGACCTTTGGGGGGATACCCTAAAGCATTATATCTACCCCAAAATTCATGTGAATTTTGACAGATTATGGCAAAAAGCACATGAGTTAATTCCCTAATCTTAAAGCTAGGATTCAGTCCAGGTGCTGTAGGCATCAAGATTTTATACACGCCAAATTACCCGAAATCTATGAAGGCAGGTGAACCTCTGCAGGCCTGCCAGCACAGGCTCAGTTAAAAAAATAGTATCTTACATGTTACAGGGGTATAGGTTGTAGCTGTGTTGGTCTAAGGACATAGGCAGACAAGGTTCTTTGGGTAAATCTGATATATTTTATTAGACCAACTCAACTAGTTGGAAAAATTCTTATTTGCAAGCTTTTGGGTATAAATACCCATTGTCAGGTTGAGGAAGCATCTGCAGTTGGTCTGTGCTCTTTCTGGATGGAATGAATACTAAAGAAGCCAGAGGCTGTTATGCACCTCCGGAAATGTAATACAGGAAACCCTCGCTATTCACAGGTTTGGCATTCGCGGTTTCAAATATTCGCGAATGTCGAACCCACATCTTAAATACACCTCCTCGGGAAGTCTGCACTTGCCACCACCGTGCTCCCACCACCAGCACTGGGCTCCCACCATCGCCAGCACAGCTGTGCCCCACCCCCCCAGCCACCAGGGGCACTGTGTTCATGAACGCAGATGGCGTTCATGAATACAGTGCCTTATTTGCAAATTTCACCACTTGTGGGGGAGACGAGAACGTATCCCCTGTGAATGGCAAGGGTCTCCTGTATATTTCATCCAATGCACCAAATACCCTGATGGAAAATACGTAGGAGAGACCAAAGAACTCATACCAGAATGAACGCACACCGAAAATGTATCAAAGACAAGAATACCCAATTACCTGTGAGGGCACATTTCTCACAAAAAAAAAAAACACTCTCTCTCCAGTCTCTCAATTCTAATCCTCAAAGGGAATTTACAAAACACCTTTCACAGATGAGCCTATGAACTTCACTTTGTCAACCTACTGGATACAAAAAATCATGGACTAAATATAGACATTGGATTTATGACACACAGCCTGCCTGGCATCTGGCTTCCCAGATACCTCTCCACTATTTACCAGCTACATTCATTCCTCTCCCCCTGCCCAACCTGTGTGTCACCTGCTGACTCCTCAATGTACATCTTCATGGACTGGCTTTCTTGCATGCATACCAGCCTCTGGCTTTTTTACTATTCATTCCATCCAGGAAGAGCACAGATCAACTGCAGATGCTTCCTCACCCTGAAGAAGGGTACTTATACCTGAAAGCTTGCAAAGAAGATTTTTTCCATCTATTTGAGTTGGTCTAATAAAATATATCAGATTTACCAAATAACCTTGTCTGCCAGCTCAAAAATGAAGCCTTTTCATGTTCTAGCTCTTCTGCGTCAATGCAAATAGAAGGTAGAAGAAAATAGTGCAAACATTTCATGGCGAAATGGGAATTTCATGGTGAAATGGGGATTTTTAACTTGGCACTGAATTGTATTTTAATTTGGAACTGTATTGTATTTTCCATATTCATTATTTAGACAAATTCCTATTTTTTCCTATTGACAACATGAAAACTAGGTGTAGGACATAGGGATATACAAGGCAAGGTTTACATATGTCAGACATTCAAAAATGTGGATGAGCCTTATGTGACTTAATTTGAAAAATTAATTGTCCAAACCACCGATATTCGACATGGTGCCTTTCCATCTCTGTTTTGACTGACATGGAGAGATTAACAGAGTATTAGAGGATAAAAGTTAATATTAGAACAAGAAATATTCAAAGTAGCAACAGGTTAGGAGCTTCTAAGAGCAAGGCAGTTTTCCTGACCCACTGAAGTTTCCCACTCTGCATTTGGATGAAACTGAGACCTTGTGAACGTTTTCTGGAAGAAGGAGAGAGACCCATCTCAGAATAGCCAATTGTCTTTTGCTTAGATGGTATCTGGGATATGGAAGACAGAAAGATTCAAGTCCCTAAATCTCCTACATCCCAAGTTAGTGTCATAAGCTAATGACTATTCTGGGATAAGTATCTCTCTGGATTTGACCAGAAATTCAATCCTGTGAAGTCTTTCCTCTGAAAAGTTTGTCAACATGGAAACGTTCTTGTGACAGGTTTTGGTTTTCTGTTGTTTTATTTTGTCGGAAAATTCCCAGCTTTACCTTTGACATTTACAGGGGAAGTAAAATATCTGAAGACATGATATTGTTGATCTGATGGTTATACAAGCTTCAAAAGATGAGAGAACTCTGTTAAGAAAAAGATAGCTGTCAAAAAGCAAGGAGATTTGGTTACACTTATGCGTATACCAATTAGCAGTTACACTGAAGTCAATGGACTTAGACCAGCATACATCAGATACACAGAGCCATATGTCACTAGGCACCTAAAACAGCAGTTGCCATTTTCAGAAGTGACTGAGCTGTTAGAGTCACATTTTCAAAAGTACTTAAAAACCTAAAGAGTAAATCTACACCTCGTGCAATTTTCTAAGCACCTGAGTAGATGAAGTACCTAATTTCCATTTTAATGAGACTTCAACACCTAAATTGCTTAGAGTCTAAGCCTTAGACACTTTAAAAAAACTGTACTAAGTGCACATCTGCATCTTTAGAATCATAAATACTTTTGAAAATATGATCCTGAATACCAAAGTCACTTTTGAAAATGGGACTTAGACTCCTAACCTTCTTAGGCACTTTAAAAAATGTTATCCCAAGTCATGTTGCGTTGTTAGGAGCGACTTTCACAACAACCCTGTTTCTGTGAAGTCATATGGCATTTTATTCTCTACAGGGAAATGTAGCAAGACCTGGTTCAGCAAGTACATTTAACCAGGACAGATGACATACTAACTTCCAGTTACCAAATATTGATCTGTCTATATAGAGTAAGCATGAATTTCTTTGATTTGAGTACCAACAGACCTGGGCAGTATTTTGATCTATTCTACATTGAACTAAATGAGATCACAAAAATGCTCCTTCTCTGTTTTTATACACCATAGGCCTTGTTTTTGTAACTAATACTAATTCTGTTTCTTTTTCAGCCTTGTGTCTCTTATAAGAGGCCAAGTAGTGACTACAGATGGAACTCCACTCGTCGGAGTCAATGTGTCATTTGTCAAGTATCCAATGTACGGCTACACCATCACTCGCCAAGATGGCACGTAAGTGTATTTATTTCATTCTGTGCCTGCTTAGTATGTAATATCAGTGCAGATTAACAGATGGTGCTATCTAGTGGAACCATGTGGTATCATGCATGGAATTCCTACTGGGCCAAAGAGCTATCAAGTAAACACAAAAGTAATTTTTCACATGGCATTTTGAATGCTAACTGAAAATAAATATGAAAAGGCTGACTTTTGATAATAATGTGTTAGCAGTCAGACTTCCTTTCAAATAAATTGCTCTGTATCTATGAAAACATTTGTGGACTACAGCAATATCCAGCTGAGACCAGAAATATTTCATTTTAAAATGCAAGGCAGGCCAACACTGCTGGAAAAGTACCATTATAGAGCAGTATATTTTGTTAAAAGTTCCCTTCTGCCTCTGTCTTTCTTTTTTGAAGATCCAGTATCTTTAGAGTTTCTTCAGGGTAGAATATAATCAAAAGATTCTAATTGAATATACTTAGACAATTCCCTGCTGTGTGAAGAAGTGCTTTTCTCCCCTTGTGTCATCTGATTGGAAATGCATACAAGTTCAGCCCAAACAAAAATGAGTGTCATGGTTTGTATAATTTATTGGATATTGTAACTAAAATAAACCAGCCATAGCAAATGCACTGTAAATATTTGCAGGCAACTAAAATAAAACAGCCATAGCAAATGCACTGTAAATATTTGCAGTTTTATGTGTATTTATCTTCCAAAAAATTGAACTGAAATAATTGACGAGAATCAGTTGAGCTATAGGGAGGGTATAAATTTACTTACATTCCACCATGCTACTATATTATCACATTAGTATAATGTTGTTGATTTCAATGACATTACACTGGTGTAAGAGTGAAGTACTGCAGTAGCAAGTTAAACCCTGATAAGATATTGTTTTATATTATCCCATTATTACATTGCCATCAGCCAATTTGTGCATGAAAACTAACCATTTTTATCCCTGTTGGGAAAGGGATCAGTAAGTATTTTATTTCTTTTCAAAGATCTCCAAAGGTTGAGGGGAATACACAGCTACATGTGCAAATCACATAAATCCAGAAGCTTTTGAAGTTATTGTTTAGTGCCTTGAAAGGTGCTAGATCATTGTTCCTTGGGACAGCAATTCTGTTTGTTCACAGAAGAGAGGCTGCACAAGCTTCTCCTTGCTACCCTATTAGTTCCATGTGTCACAATACCTAGATGGACACAATTATGAGTGAAAAGATAATGCAGTGTTCAGGCTATATAAGGGGTGGCTCTCTCAGTGGAAACTATCTGTAACAGCAAATATGCTGACGATCTTGGTAATTTTGAGATACTGCCTGTTCTTCACATAGGGACTGGACTTGTAAGAGCAGCTTCAGTCTCTTCTGATCTTCATTGGATTCCAACCAGCTGCTTAGGTCTTTAAAAGGGTCCACATCTAAATGCCAGTAGTTTGAGCCACAATATGCTTGTTTCAGTAAATGTGATCTCTTTTATTAGACAAACTGAGTATAGGGCCAACTCAGTCTAATAAAAGATATCACATATACTCAAAGGACCTTCCCTGGCTATGTCCTTAGACCAAAGTGGCTACAACCAAAAAACCAGCAACATGCTGGTTTTGAATTTAACATTGATTTCCATTTGCTGGGCATGCTATTACCATGGTAATGGTCACCTCTCATGCTAAACCCACATTTTCCTAGGTTTGACTTGGTCGCAAATGGTGGGGCATCTCTAAGTCTGCACTTTGAGCGGGCCCCATTTATGAGTCAAGAAAGGACAGTGT
Organism: Alligator sinensis; assembly: GCF_000455745.1. NCBI lineage: Eukaryota > Metazoa > Chordata > Crocodylia > Alligatoridae > Alligator > Alligator sinensis. The sequence goes on from NW_005841843.1 coordinate 4,879,130, forward strand.
GGTTGCCATGGAATAGCTTCTATGCTATGGATACTCTGGTGATGAAGACTGAGGAGAACTCCATTCCCAGCTGTGACCTAAGTGGCTTTGTCCGCCCTGACCCAGTCATCATTTCATCACCACTTTCTACATTCTTCAGTGATGCTCCTGGTCAAAATCCCATAGTACCAGAAACCCAGGTATGAACAGCATTAGTGAAAAGTATATTGAAAATAAGTACTCCCTGCAGTGGCCACATACCAAAGACATACCAGTTATCAGGGTTTCACCTTGCACTGGCTAGACTTGGTATAGATGAGCTTTCAAGTGGGAGCTTTGTACATCCATTCTATCAGGTGAGCTAAAGGACAGATATCACTAATAAAGTCTGAAGAAAATATGCTAAGCTTATTTCACCTGGACATCTCTCTTGACTATCTTCCACTCTTCCGTTATCATATGTAATATTAAGCCTTTTATATTTCTAGCTATAGCTTAAACTGTTTCAAGAGAATTTTGTAAAATCTTTGTGTGAGTAACTAACCACAAGCTGCTGCTGCTTCTTATGTTAGTCATGGGGATAAATGATAACGAGTTATTTAATGATCTACACTGCTATTATTATTATTGCTGCTTTATTCATTTATGGCATCCCTATTGCTTTATACCGATTGTCAGAGGAAGTTGCAGGTTCATATAATTGCAGCCTCTTGTGGCCCCCTTGCATATAAGTAGCAATAAAGCCTGCTGTTCTTATTTACACTTTTGCCAACGGTGTGCTTTTAAAAAGGAAACAACAGTGACCAAATAATTATTAATCTAGAAATCAGAACCTAAACTGAATCACTGCTGTAAGGCAAAACTGCAAATTCCCAGCAGTAGAAAGTCATTAATTCGTAAGTAGGGTACAAACAGATATCTCTTCCAAATGAAGCATAGAATAAGTATAATATGTCTGCTCTGTGTTTCTATCCAGGTTCTTCATGAAGAAATTGAGATCCCTGGCTCTAGTGTAAAGCTCTGCTATCTGAGTTCTCGTACTGCTGGATACAAATCTTTGCTTAAAATCACCATGACCCAGTCTCTTGTGCCTCTGAACCTAATTAAAGTTCATTTGATGGTAGCTGTGGAAGGGCATCTGTTTCAAAAGTCATTTCAAGCATCCCCCAACTTGGCATATACATTTATCTGGGATAAAACAGATGCATATGGTCAAAAGGTTTATGGTCTGTCAGATGCTGTAGGTATGTCATCACATTCAAATAGTAAAATGTTTGGATGACATCTGTAGCGTGTGCAACAGGGTGGGCAATTATTTCAGCTGGCAAGCCACTTAATGATTTTTGGTGAGCTGTCAGGGGTCCCACATATAAAATCTTATAGATGGTATAAGATTATAGATGGTAAACAAATCATATAATTTTAAAAAATCAAGCATCTATTATAACAGAACTATATTTCAAAAATTAATTTTTGTCTTGATTTATTTTTTTTAGTAGTTTATATAGAGGTGAATGCATAATTGCTCAAAATAAGGTCTTACTCTTGTATATTGTAAGGGGGGATGGGTGGGGGGGGCAGGGGGAGTTGTGAGTGGGGGGGTATGCACATATGTGTTGGGGTCAGCCCGCTTGCTAGGTCCAAGGGGCCAGCCAGGGTTGGAGGCAGCAGGAGGGGAGGGGAGCAGGGGGCACATGCAGCAGAGCCTGGGTGGTGCAGGTATGGTCTGCTCCCCCCCACCCCCCATCCAGTCTATGGCTGCCCCTATGCATTCTGCATGGGGCCTAGCCCCTCCCACACCCACCCATGGCAGCCTGTGCCACACTCCTGCCTGCACCCACCAATGGCCCCAGCCAGCACGCACAGCTTCCCAGCATGGCTGCTCCCAGTGTGGCTGCAGCCTCCCAAGTTCTGCTCGGTTCTCTCTGCCTCCAGCAGCAATTCCTCCTTTTCCTTTTGCCCCTGCTGTGCTGCTTCAGGAAGCAGGTAGTGTGGGGAAGTGATGGTGGCAATTGTGGGAGCATGTGCTGGGCATCACATGCCCAATCAAGCTGGGGAGGAAGGTGTAGCCACGTGGCTCCTACCCAGCATGTCGGTCTCTAGCTCCAGCTCCCTGGTTTACAGTGACTGATTTAGTAAGAATGCTGCAAAAAATCTACTTATTGTTCAAATATAGTTGAAGCAAACCATGCCTTTTTACACCATTTTATCTTTGAATTACATGTCATGCACACATTTGTTAGAAAGAATAATAGGATTCCTGTATTTACTGGTCGTTAAAAAATGAATTTCATATTTGGAATGTCTGGTATTTTGTTGCCCACTCGCAATCTAGTGCACATTGCTCTTAAAGGTTGCTTGTACTGTTGCACAATTGATATTATAATAGGGTCTTCCAGTGTGCTTCAGTCCAGTAGTTTTATAAACATTTTTAATTCACCTAGCCAGAGTTCTTGGTTCCAGCAGAAGATAAAAGAAATGCCCGTGAAAATCTTACATCTTTTTTTAGGTTCACTTGGAAATAGCAGTGCTAAAAAGATGCAGGAACTGCAATGAATCTAAAAAGGACATTTTATTTTAAAGATTCAGTTGTTTTTGTGCTTTCACTTTTTCTAAAAATTCCACATTATAACCTTTCTTCTAGTTTTTCATAGATCCTGTTAGAATATAGATATAAGACGCACAAAGTCACACACTCACAGACACATGTGCGTGCATGCACAAGTGCAAGCTGCTGTACTCTACCATCCTTTTTCAACTGAGTTAGTATATGCCACATGCAATAAATATAAATAAATATTGTAAATATGAGACTAATTAAAATTAGAATCTTGTCATCTAATAGGAGGATTTTTATTAGTTTTTTTAATGATTTTTCTTACTCCCCCTTCAGCAAGTCACTTCCCAAAGCCAGCTATTCAATGAAAAGGTCATCAGGTCCCTCCAGAGTAGAAGGGAATCAAGTTTCAAGGTTGAGTTAAATAAAAAATCTGACTTTAATATTGTGGAAGGAAAAAGTGGAACATAATCATTCCTTTTCATTGCCAAAGTTTGAGAACCAGTTGTTCAACTATTTGGAACATTGTCCACTCATTTTTGCCCATTGGGGAGGCAGTAAGGTTATCTTTGTTTTTTGTTTTTGTAGTTTCTGTGGGTTTTGAATATGAGACTTGCCCCAGTTTGATTTTGTGGGAGAAGAGAACAGCACTGCTGCAAGGATTTGAACTAGATCCATCAAATTTAGGAGGCTGGTCTTTGGACAAACACCATGTACTTAATGTCAAGAGTGGTGAGTCAATTTTGGGTTTTCTGAACTATATAAAATCAAAGCCTATTTATCTAATTGTAAGAGTCTTTAAGCAATGTATTGTTAAATTCTGGGGGAAAAAAACATTCCACTGCAGTTCTTGCTATATTTGTAAAAAGTTTGTAAAGTCTCAAACTGATTATATGTAATTTTACCACAGGACCTAATATCCATTAAATAGCATCACTTTCTTAAATTCAGAAGCTTTTCTCCTTTCTCTTGTCTCATTCATTTTCTCCATGACTTTTCCCAACTCCCTGTGTTTGCTCATGTCATCTCTAATTCTCCTGAAAGACATATCCAAGAGAAGTTAAAACACACAAACTGGGTGAGCAGGGAGACAGCATTCCTAAGAAGTGGGAAAACTCCTCTCAGAACATAGCCATAATATAAAACATCACAGAAGCCAGAGGTGTGGCAAACAGACACACCAAATAGCAAGCTAAGGTCCCAGTTTACCTACTGGTGATAATTTAAGTCTGCTACAAAAATACTTCCAACTGATTTAGCCAATTGTTCAAATGATGTAAGGTTGACAAAATAGATCCATTTAGACCCATTAGAGGAAACCCTGCCATCTTGTCCTAGCAAGTCAAAACTCGGTGTCTGCCATTGGGTATCTTCATACTTTTTCCTTTTGGAAAATTTTGCAGCAGTGACATATTTTTCAGTGTAAATAGATTTATGCCTCCTAAAAGCCACTAATACTACAGTCAGTTATACAAACTGTTGATGCAGCATCAGTAACCAAAAGGGCACAATAACTCAATACCGGTTTTTCAAGTGGGGCACTTGTGGCACCCCAGGGTGCCATGAGAACCTGCCAGAGATGCTACAACACAAGTTCAGAGTGAAGCTGTCCTGTGCACCTCTGATTTCAAGAAGCACATCAGAGCTGAACTGAGAAGTTGCTGCAGTAGAAAGGCATGCTTTCCTGCAGTGTACTATGCAGACAGGTGCCCTGTTTCTGTTACAGCTTTTTTGAGTTCAACTCTAACGTGCTTCGTGAAAACAGGCACATGAGGCAGTTCTACCTTTCCCGTGTGCCTCTGTTTCTGGGAGATGGCATGCTGGGTTGGACTGGAAGGGTTGTGGCAAAAGTATATGGTCCTGTCAAAGCCACTTCCCAAACTGGCACTGCAAGAGGTGTGCAGCACAGTTCCATGTAGCCATGGTGGCAGTGAATATATATAAAATATATATATATAAAAATAATAGGGCTGTGCAAAGCTTTGGTTGCTGATTCAATTCAGTGGCGATTCAACCCAAATCAGTGGCCGAATCTCCGAATCCAAATCGAATCAGGAGACCCTTTAACCTCTCCAAATCAAATCAGAACCCTCTGAATCAATTCCAAGAGATTCAGAAATATTTGATGATTTGGACATAGAGACAGCTTTAAATGTTTTTTCTACATATCTCAAAGTAGCAGGCAGCTTGTGAATGCTGAGATGCTGGGGTGGATGGAGCATCCCACAGGAGCATAGAGGGGTCCCCAGCACGTTTGGCAGCAGACCCAGAAGTGGACTAGAAGCACTTCCAGTCCACTTCCGGGTCCTCCAGGAAGCACGTGGGGGAGGGGGCGCTCACCCCCCCCTGGATTGGCAACTGGTGCCTCCTGGGTTTGGGAGGGCACCTGGGGTCCCACTCTGGCCAGTTGCCAAGTTGGGCGGGCACAGGGAGAGCACCTGGGGGCCCCCCTGTGTGCTCCCCAGCGGACCCAGAAGTGGACCCAGAAGTATTTCCGGTCCACTTCTGGGTTCCCTTCTGAGCATGCAGGGGCCACACCACACTCCTGCGGGATGTTTCATCCGCCCCACCATCTCAGCATTCACAAGCTGCACCTGGCGGTATGCACAAGTTGTACCTCGAGGTATGCAGAAAAAACATTTAAAGCTGTGTCTGTGGCCGAATCACTGATTCTCTGAATCAGCATTGAATCTTCAGATTCGGGTTCGGCCAAATCAAATTGGGGACAGTGATCTGAATCAACAAATTGAATCATTCTCCCCGCTTTGAGCTAAATCCGAATCAAATATGACCTGTTTCACACACCCCTAATATATAACAAATGATCTAATTAATATGAAGTATAGGGTGCTACTAAATTCTGAAAAGTTTTAGAGGGGTACCTTGAGTCTAAAACGATTGAGAACCACTGCTCTATCCCAAGCAAGCCTGAAGAATTGCCTACTTTGAGCCTGCCAGAGCCTTATAATACTAGGAACCAGAAAGGATCCAGAGAGCAGTGTGGCACAAAACCCCTCAAGATATATTGTGAGCAATTTCTTCTACAGTATTTTTCCTGAAAATGTGCAAAAGAGATCGAAAGGCAATGGGAAAGGCAGAAGAAGGAAGGCGCTAGAAATTTGGCACAAGAAGCAGAAAAGGAAATTAAAGGGAGAGGCTCTGACTGAGGTTCATGGGAATGCCACTAATGAACAGGTTTCCCAGTTCTTTTCCACCTTGTTTCCCAAATATTGTAACAGGTTTCTCCCTTAAATGTAGTGACATAAGAAGTGTCATGTACTGCATCAAACTCAGCCCAGTGTCCATCTAGCCCAGTATCCTGTCTCACACAGAGAGCGAATGTTGAGAGGGAAGGTGAACAGGCATGTTTTCTGAATTGTCCCTGCTTATCTCCCATGGCAGCTTCCAACATTCAGAGGTTCAGATAGTTCTGATTTAGAGGCTGTATCCCCTTCTGCCATATTCAATACCAATTGATGGACCTTTCCTTCAAGAATTGGTCCAATCCCCTTTTGAACTGGGTTAAATTACCAGTCTTCATTGTATCTTGCGGCTCTGAGTTCCACAATATAATGACACGCTGTGTGAAAAAGAATTCCCTCTTGTTAGTTCTACTACCTACGAGTTTCATTTTATGTTCCCTAATTCTAGTATTGTCAGAGATCATAAATAATAAATCCCTATTTACAGTCTCTGGCAGCATGGCATAGCATGGCAGGAGAGAATGAAAACAATCTATAATGAATTAAATGAATGAATGAAAATGATCCATAATGACATGATATTCTGCTGTCTGGTTAAAAGAGCTATCATTACTCTTTCAGCTTTACTGCTATAGCTCTGTTTTTTGTTCTGGCTACCCTGAAAATAATGCCTTCACCTCATTACAATGTTGTCAGACCATGCAAAAAAAAGATGCCTTACCTTACAGCTTTAAATCACTTCACTGTCACATTGGTTATAACATGTAGAATCATCCAAAGGCCCCACTTGCTGAATTACTGTAGTAACTCCTTGTATTTCTATTCGCTCCAGGTATACTGCATAAGGGCAATGGAGAAAATCAGTTTTTAACTCAGCAACCAGCTGTGATTACTAGTATTATGGGGAATGGACGAAGAAGAAGCATCTCCTGCCCAAGTTGCAATGGTCTAGCAGAAGGAAACAAGCTTTTGGCCCCTGTGGCACTTGCAGTGGGAATTGATGGAAGCCTCTTTGTTGGGGATTTTAACTACATTCGGCGCATCTTCCCATCAAGGAATGTCACCAGTATTTTGGAGCTAAGGTAAGGTGTCAGTCCTAGCACTTTGACTTTGGTAGCCTATGTTGAAACCAGCCTTTCCCATTCATTTTTATAATATTCTAATAACATTGTTACTTCAACCTGATAATACTCCAATGGAGAAATGGGGCACAGAAATGCATACTGGATGCCTGTAGCTGATGAGAGAAATGAATGAAATATAGAAAAGGAGTGACACAGGTCAATAAAAAATAAGCTTGTTTTCTTACTTAAGCAGTCACTTGATATGATCTCCCTTAACTATTACACAACACTTAACTTTTATTTTAAGACTAGGATTGACTGCACTTAAGTAGTGAGCCAGAGCAATGAACAAGGGTTTAAAAGACTTGTGAGTTGAGAGGAATTTATATATATCAGCATGTTATATCAGCTTTCCTCCTTCACTACATTATTAAATATCTTCCCGTAGTTTATGTTAGTGTAACCAAAATGAGAGGAGTGATGTCCCAGAAAAATTTACATACTGTAATTTTTACACGCTGTGTAGCTGTGCACAAACAATTACAAATTATTTGATTACTTTAATAGAAAAGGCATTGATGCTTAGTGGACCATTCCACCCATTTCTGTTCAGTCTACTTTTTCAACCCTCTGGGAGAGAAAAGTACTACTCCTTCAAACCCTAACTCATGTGACTAGTTTATACTACCACTGCTTAGTTCTTCGACTGCTCACATGGGGAAAAACTATAGGATTGTGTCATGTGAATGTACCTGATATGTCTACAGACTACTGTTTGGCTGCTGAAAGATGGAACAGGAACAAATCCATGCTCTTGTAAACTTTAGATAGCTGCCAAACACTTCAGGAGAAATCTCTGTACTGCCTACAACCAGTTGTCCACTTTTCTCTTTTTTTTGGCTTTTAAACCCTGAGAACAGAGTAACATGATCAAATTAGGAAAAGATAATGTGATTTATTCAGTTCTCAAACTAGTTTTCCACTAATTTTTGGAGTTCAGTAGAGTGAGACCAGGCCTATATCTAAGTAAGTGAGGTCAGAATCATGCCAACTGTTCTCAAAACCATTCTTTGACACCTGTCTAGAACATCCTTGCATATCAGTTCCTCTTCACATCCTTGCACATCAATCTCTAGACTTGATAACATCACTCCAGATGTTGCCCATCATAGATCATGGGCATGCTTTCTATTAGTAGGTCAGTATACGCTCTGAGAAGGGAGCTGGTGAGTCTAGATGACCCTCTATACATGCACGTTCATTTTAGAACAGTATTACTCTCTGTGACTTCATTTGATAGAACATAGTTTTTTCACTGTATGGGCCATTTCCTTCAAATACATATGTACCTATGTATAAGTAGTTTTCATTTTCAGACTGGATGCCTCATGTCAAGCATGTTACCTTCACACCTCTACAAATCAGGTTATTTAAGTGTCTGGCAGTTGTCACACAAGTTTCAAAAAGTTAATTCAAAGTTTACAAGGAAGCTAGTTTGATCACTCTTCCCTCCTGCCTGTGTGGATCAAGAACATGTATCAGTCTCAGGATTCCCAGTCAAATAAATTGCAAAAGAAAATAAAAAGCACAATGAAAAGTCCTTATCTTTCCTTCATGCCCTTTTCCTGTTGCCCTTTTATTTTAATAACATTTATTTTCCATAATATAGTTTCTTCAACCTCTATAAGACCTATTGGCTATGAATGAAAATGTTGCATATAGAGTATTAATATCAGCAACATGTTTGATACATGAAACTTTAAAACTTACATTCATCTATTTTAGTCTGTGTTTCATAGATTCATAGATTGTAAGGGCTGGAAGGGACCTTGGAAGATCATTGGGTCTAGCCCCCTGCACCAGGCAGGAAAGACAGCTGGCGTCAGGTGACCTCAGCAAGGTGACCATCCAGTCTCCTCTTGAAGATTTCCAGGGTAGGTGATAGGCCTGTGGGAAGCAGCTAGTATTCGCTTCAGATTCAGCTGACTTGGGGGACAGTGACTCGATTTGGTGATTCGAATCACTGTCCTGAATCGATTCAACCGAATCTGATTCAGAGATACGGCTACTGCCAAATCATCTGAATCTCCAAATGACATGGGCCCCATCGCCCACCCGCTCTCAATGGCTGCTCCACCCAGCCCCAACTCCCGCTCTCTGGGAAAAAAAGCACCCACTAACTGGCTCCTGCCCGGTGGGGGGCGATCCCCACTGTCCTACACTGCCCTGTGCCATGTGGGGGGCTCTACCGTGAGCCCCCTACCCCCTGCCAGCTCTCCCAGCCCTCCCCCCCCCATGGCTGCCCCACCTGCTCCAGTTCCCAGATCTTTAAAAAACAAATGAATAAACAAAAAAAACCCTAACTCACTGGCTCCTGCCAGGTGGTGGGGAGGGGGGTGAGCCCTGCTGCCCCCCACTGCCCTGCGCTGCATGGGGGGCTCTTCCACAAGCCTCCAGAAACCCCAAGGCCGCTGCAGCAGTCAGGGAG
>NW_005841843.1:4888652-4913817 GCF_000455745.1 Alligator sinensis
AGCTCAGGGTCTGGGTCCAGCTCCCTGCTGCAGCCAGCAGGGACTGCCCGAATCGCCAAAGCTCTCCGAATCTTTTCCGGATTGATTCAGAGAGCTTCTAATTGATTCTGATCTTTTAATTGGTCCCCTGATTTGATTCGTATTTGGATATTCAGCCACCAAATCAGACCAAATCTCCTCCGAATTGAATCAGCACCTGAAGTTTCTCACCCCTAGTAGACAATTGTACCACCTCTAGAGGGAGCTTATTCCACAGTCTAGACACCCTAACTGTGAAGAAATTTTTCCTAATGTTGAGCCTGAAATGGTCTTCCAGGAGTTTGTGGCCATTACTCCAGGTTTTCCCCAAGGGTACCCTGGTGAACAGTTGTTCACCGAGCCCCTAATGTACTCTCCTGATGTAGCAGTATGTTCCTACCATTCCCCTCTGAGACTTCTCTTTTTTTCAGAAAGAGTCTGGGTCCTGTCCTACAAATATTATTCACAGAAGCCATTCACACTCAGAAGAACATTCCCATAAAAACCTCTGGAATTTACATGAGTAAGGGTTTGAAGAATTGGGCCCTTAGGAATGAACAAGACTGGAACCCCAAGCTAACATTAAAGCTTTAATAAAATTGCAAATGCTGTTTCCATAAATAATAAAAAGTAAATGTATTCCTTCATTTACAGCAGATAATGGATATCACTCTGGTCTCTCATATACCAGTACAAATCATAACTATGGAAGTCAGTGGGGTTACTCTATTGTAAACTGTAAATGAGAACAGAAACGTGCATGCTATTCCCCTTGCACTAAGTGGCATGAAATTGGCTCAAGATACCAGCTGCCTGACTGGCTAATAATACTGTCACATGTCACAATTTGTACTGAACCTTGCAAGTTCCAAGCTTCATTCTGTGCTGTGAGAGCTGCAGCTCAGGAGTTATGCACATCATCATTCCATTAACTGTACATTTTTAAACAAAATTGTATAAACACAATGAAACACTCCAGAGCAAAAACTGTATTAATCCACATTAGAAATGGAGAGGGCACTTGCCTTTTTGGCCTCATGCCTAGACTGCATGCTAGGCTTCAATTAAATACAACCCAGCTCACGTTGTACAGCACCATATTGCTCAGTTATGAAATAGCACTAATTTAAGAATTGCTTTGATTGGCTTGAATACATTCTCCATAAATAGCTGTACACAGAGCCAAGCCTATTTTAAGCAACTACTACAGGGACCAGGGGAAAAGAACATCAGTTGCTTAGTAGAATTGGTCTAAAGCAGTGGTTCTTAACTTGTAGTTTGGTGGCCACTGGTGGTTTGTGAGGTCATGGTAAGTGGTCATTCCTGCCCCCTGCTCCATTTTTTTAAATTAGGAGTTTGATGATAAGGGTGCATGACATTTTGAGGTTTGGCAGTGGCCCACTGGGTGCAAAAAGTCTGGAACCAGTGGTTTAAAGATTTTTTTAAGTCCTCTTGGAAACTGCTTTTGGGCAACTTAAAGTGGCCACTTTCAACAACTAGAATTGTGGTCTGAATGCCAGTTTCACTGTGTACTAACTGCACCTCTCTGTGAAGCCCATTTTACTATGCAGAAAACTGCCAACTTCTTTCCCTCTCCGCACACAAGCTGCATATTTTTCCACGTTATGATTGTTTCAGTGATCCAGAAAGTTTCTTACAAAATATGCCTTAAAGCGGGGTATCATAGCAGGGAACTATCTTGCGATTATAACACCTCCTGGCATGCTTCATCCCTCTCCAATCTAAAGCTAGAGCTGCAAAGAGATTCCCTCTCCTGTGTCCTTTTGTAAAATAAAACAAAATGCTATGTTTGCTTTACCATCTATTCTTCAGCTAACTGTTTGTTCTTTTTTTTCCCTTCTGTTCCCTTTCTATAAAGAAATAAAGAGTTTAAACATAGGTAAGACCAAGAGCTCTTTCCCATATAATTTGATACGGTTTGTTTGCTTCATTGTGTTTGCTTTTTGTGTTGTGCTTCTTGTGTAATGTTATGTTTTTCATGTACCAAATATAGTAACATTTTTATGTGCTAATTGTGTGTTATGAATATGATAAGTGTTAGCAATTATGAAAGGCAGTCAAAAAGCAACCAAATAAGTTCTGGCAGTAATTAGAAATTTCTAGTACAACGCAAGTATAATGGACCCCAAGCTAAATTTCATATAAGCGCTTCTCCCTGCAGTCTGTAATTGGTCTAAATGGTTAAGGCAAACTACAACAGTAGGTTTTGTAAATGCTGGAAAGGGTTCACACAGGCGCTAATGAACTGGAAATGGGTCAAAAACTCATTTTCAGCTCATTAATGATTTTTTCAAGATTCACTGTCTCTTTTTGTTTCTTTTTCTTTTGTTTCTTATTTTTTTAGCTTTCCTGCATTGTTAATAGTCAGTCAGTCTGCTGGCTTGGTTTTATCCAGCCACAAGATTTAGTTCTTATAAACGGAATTTAAATTCTTTTTTTCAATTTCATGGACAGTGGTCAAGTCTGTAGACATGAGGGGAAAGATTTTGCACTAAATTTACACTAACCTCTCTCCAGATGGGGAGAGTCTAGCGGGCTGGTATGAACTTAGCATGGCCAACATCCATACCCTTCTCCTCATACCCTCACCAGCTGAACTAGGGAAGGACAGAGCAAGGAAGATAGTCATTATGAACTGCTTTGCGATCCTTAGCTGGTACACAACCTCTTGAGGACCATGACCCAGGGCCGGACACAGACATGGGCAAACCAGGCAGCCACTCAGGGCCCAGACAGAGGGCCTGAAAATGGTGAAAATAATCATTATTATCATTATCTCTGGTGAAGGGCAGACCAATACTAAAAGTTCACCTGGGGCCACCAGGAGTCTAGGTACGGTGCTGCCATGACCTAATTGTCTTCCATCTCTACAGCATAAAATAGATGCAGCAGAAGTTCTGGGCCCAGCAGTCTCATTTCCTTCCCACAATAGCATAAATTAGAAGTAGCTCCACTAGGCTTTTTCTTGGTTGGCTGAGTTATTTCATTTTTGTATATGATTATCTGCACTGCTGGGTGGTCATTATTTGCAGTCATAATTCTAATTGATTGTTTGGATGCGTAAAGCTTTGTGTATGGCTGGCTTTTCTTATTATTTAACTTCACAGAAATAAGTGACTAGAGTTACACTGGTGTGCATATAGTGTAAGTGGAAGGAAAATTGGACTTTGAGACTCAATCCTGCCTACACTTACTACCAAGCACCAAACTTACTGCCAGGCACAACTACATTTCCTACAATGAGACCACTCATTATAACCAACACTATGTTCCCCAGAATGTGTTAGCTGCATGAGATCTTCTAGTCAAATATCTCAGAGCAAGGCTGAATACTGTATTAACATTTATTTTAAACAAAAAAAAAGATGTTGTCTGTCTTTATGTAATTCTAAAAATGAATAACAAAGGGTTTTGTTTAATGGGGAAGGGAGAGGCAAAGACTGGTTAGTCAGTCAAATGCTATTTTGGGAAATACTATTTCTCCAATATAAAATATATCTGCTTGAGAAAATAAGCTATTAACTTCTTTGTGGAAATACCCAAGGTGCAATGTTATGGATCAGTCTCCATCTGCCCAAGTTTGTTTGCCCCATTGTCAAATTTGGATACAAAATCCCCTCAGATCTGTGTTAGGTGGATAGACTCATGCCCTTCCTGCCTTTATTCAGCTCATGAGGAAAAGGAAAAAACATATATAACAGGTCAGCAGGCATGCCACAAAGCTGCTGAAACAAAAGATGATGAATGCTCTGAATGAGATCACCGCATCATGACCCTAGGCTGAATGAGATTCTTGTGAAGGGAGAGGCAGTAGTGTGAGAGCTGATCTCAGTATATATATAGATGATTGCATGAAAAGAAAGATAGAAAGAAAAGGACCCCTCTAAAGACCAGATTCTTCCATCCTTCCTCACAATGGCCACATCTACATGTGCACTTAACTGAGGAGTAGACTAATTAGTGGTAGAGAAAAGTGTCACCATTTACACATGACACTGTTAGGCCACAGTACACAATTAACACCACCGTAAAATAGGATTGTCAGGGACAGTACTATCTTACTGCGGGGTAATTAACTATGATAAAACACACGTGTAGACGCTGACCACACGTGTAAATTGCTCCCGGTCAGCCTAGCCAGCAGGGGGCCAGATTCCTTCCTGCCACCTAGCCACATGGCTCTGCACTTTCAGCACCCTGGTGCCCCAGCCAGCCCCCTCTGCCATTCAGTGCTGCCACCTGGAGCCCAGGGCTGACCCTTCCCACCATGGCCCACTGGGTCCATCTACATGAGACACTTACTGGAGTTGCCAAATTAGCTCCACAGTAAAGCATCACTATCTATTCAAGTAGTGCTATTAGGCCAGAGTAAATTAATTAACTCTGCCATAAGATAGTACTGCCCAACATAAGTACTATTCTACGGCAGAGTTATTTACTCTGCAGCAATGCACATTTGTTGTGTTGACGGTGGCTGGCCAGGACTAGCTAGCCCCATACTGTAGCACCTTTGTGCCCCGGCCAGGCCCTCCTGAGCACGTTGAGCTGGGCAGAAGCAGCCCTGGGCTGGGAGGATGGCCCCCCAGGCCCCATGCCATCTGGGACTGCACTACCCTGGCTCAATGTGCTGTAGTCCCAGGTGTATGTATTAAACACTGTGCCTGGGAGCAATAAACTCCAGCATAAACTATGATGGAGTTTTTTTGCGTTGTATTAATATTCACATGTAGTTACACCCACTGTTTAGTACTTTACTCCCCCTTGATTTCAGTGGTATAGATGTACTTACAAAGTGAGATACGATTCATTGTATGATGACAGAATTTGGTGTTTACTGTGAAGGGAAAGCAGGGCTAGCAGCATGAAGAAAGGACGAGGAGAAAAAGACCATGGAAGTCATTTATTTAAATGAATGGCCTGCGTATTTACCTTACCGTGATCTTCTGGAGAGCAGGGAGGATCTCTTTGTTAAAGTAAACATCTTGCAACCTTTTTTTCCAATTCAGACTCTTATCCCAGGAAAAGATAGAAGAGTCTCATAGAAGATAGAGACTCATAGAAGAGTCCCATAGATTAGAGGGATACAAAAAGAGGGTGAGAACAGTGCCGAGTGGATGCTGGAGGACATAGGACAGGGAAGTAGGATTAAATAGATTGTGTTCTAATCGCATTTGTGCCACTAATATCACAGTGTAACATTGCAAAAGTCACTTAACTTCTCTGTGCCTCAGTTTCCTCCTATGTAAAATGGGTCTAACAACACCCACCTTTGTAATTTGCTTTGAAATCTATGCATGGATAAATTTGCCAGGTATTTTTTATTCACTTATCTACTATATTTTGCATCTCTAATTTCTGTGCTCCTGTGTGTCTTCAGCAGATGGTGTCTCCCATGCCCATTTCAGCCAAGTCATTCTCCTACCTAAACTCTACAGTGTTGGGGCAAACTGCAGAATCTTAAAATCATGACTTATGATTTAAAATCATAAGTTGCATGACTGTGACTTAAAATCGTAATGTTACAGATAGTGTTACCTTGGTCTAGAGGAAAATTACAGTAGATACTGGTATCACTGTCCCTCCTCACTCCCCAGAATCTGGCTGTTACCACACTGCTGGTAATCCATCTGCCGAAGGTTTCAGTTGCTAAACTTTTCAGTGAGTGATTCTAATCAACAATTGGCTATTTTCTCTATCATAACTTGCCTTATCATATCCTAACTCCTGGGGTTGTGCATTTTTGCCACATTAATCCAGGAGTGTGGATCTTTGGGGGCAAGATCAGTCCATGGTAAGTAACCTGCATTTTCTTTTTTGTGTGTTCATTTGTTTTCTATACTTCCAAAATTTCTATTCATCTTAAGTAAGTTTGCCATAGCCTCACAAGGAGCACAGTTAGTATAGATCTGGTATAAAAACTAAGGTGTGAACTCAGATAACAGGTAGGGTTTTGCAAATGGTCCTTCACCCTAGCACAAATATATATTAATGGATGAGACTGATGTTCATCAATTTACAGATGATTTGCTGAAGCAGTTTTAAAATTTGATAAGCTATCAAAAGTTGTAATGTTGCTAGAGATGTAGCAGTGCATCTGAGCATCCCCTTGTATCACAAAATTACCACAAGACTACATTTTCAATAAAAAAACCAGCCTGTGCTAATGTTAAAAACTTGGGCCCTCTCTGATTTTAGTCACACAGCCAAACTCATCTACCAGAGCCCAGATTTTATCTGGCAGAAGAATATATAGGAACTTGCTTTAAGGATAAATGTATTACACACTTGTCTCCAACTCATGTAATACCTCATGAGTCTTAAGTGTGTCAGCAACTCAAAGGCTAGTGCTTTGATTTCATTCCTGAGATTTCTGCTTTCAAGGGAAGTACAAAAATGACAATAGTTAGATCTGAGCCAGAGAGATTTGGCTCAGAGCAAGAACCTCCAAGTACTGTGTGCTTCACAATTGAAGTGCAGGAGCATGCGTTCCTTTTCAACTTAATACACGAAAGTGTTGAATGAAGAACTGACCACTCTTTCACATTTTACATTAGTAAATTAAACCCTTGTCTTTCTGAATGAGTCCCTAACAAAAGAATAATAAAGAGATGTACAGATGCAGACAAAAGTGACAATTTTCAGCCAAGCTGGCTTCAGAAAACTGTCTGCAGCTATGACCAAACACAAGTGCACAGCTGCAGACAGCACTGGAAGGCGGGGTAGGTGTATAGAGCTCTCCTGAGGTGGGGGACTCCAGCTCGCCCACCCCACCCTTCACTGCTGGCTGGGGAAACCCTAGCATGAGCTCCCTCTGCTTCCTTTCCCCCCTCCCATTCTGGAAACAGGCGGAGCTGGCAGGGAGGAGGGGTCATTGCTAGGGGAACCCGGCTGGGGGACAGCCAGCAGCTAGATACCCTCTCCCCTGGAACCAGCAGTGAACTTCTGTTTGCTCCAAGGGATTATTGTAACTCAAAACACTTTCTGCAGAGTTACAGCGGGAGCTGCACTTCTGCCTGTGCCCTAGGTTCACACAGGAAAAAGTCTGTTTTCATCCCATTCATAGTTTCATAGTTTCATAGTTGGTAGGGTCGGAAGGGACCTGAGCAGATCATCAAGTCCGACCCCCTGCCATGGCAGGAAAAAGTACTGGGGTCACACGACCCCAGTGAGGTGTTCATCTAACCTCCTCTTAAAGACCCCCAGGGTAGGAGTGAGCACCACTTCTCTTGGAAGTTGGTTCCAGATCCCAGCTGCCCTGACTGTGAAGTGGCGCCTCCTGATGTCTAGTCTGAATCTACCCTCTCCCAGCTTGTGACCGTTATTTCTAGTCACTCCTGGTAGTGCTCAGGGGAACAGGGGCTCCCCCAATACCTGCTGGTCCCCTCTGACTAGTTTGTAACAGGCCACTAGATCCCCCTTCAGCCTTCTCTTGTGGAGGCTGAACAGGTCCAGGTCCCTTAGCCTCTCCTCGTAGGGCCGGCCCTGCTGCCCCCTGATCATGCAGGTGGCCCTCCTCTGAACCCTCTCAATGCTGTCCACGTCCCTCCTGAAGTGCGGCGCCCAGAACTGGACACAGTACTCCAACTGTGGCCTGACCAGTGCCACATAGAGAGGGAGGATCACCTCCTTGGACCTGCTTGAGATGCATGTGTGGATGCATGACAAGGTGTGGCTGGCTTTCCTCATCGCGTTCCCACACTGTCGGCCCATGTTCATTTTGGCATCAATAATGATTCCAAGATCCTTTTGTGCCTCTGCACTGACAAGAAGGGAGTTCCCCAGCATGTAGGTATGCTGCAAGTTGCAGAATTCAGCCTGGTATGTGTGAGGGCACATGAGGGTTTAGAGCAGGAGTGGGCAAAATATGGCCTGCAAGCTGGATGCATCCCACCAAGGGATTTTATCTGCCCCACAGAGGGCCCCTCAGCCCCTTACAGCCCAGGCACAGGCAGCTGTCTGAGCCATGGCACATGCAGCCAGTCCCACTTCCCGGCAGCCCCACTTCCTGCCTATCCTGCTCCCAGATGACACTCCCCACCTACCCATGGCCCCATCCCATGCGCCCAGTCGAACACACTGTGCCCTTGAGGGTCCTAGGCAGGTCTCCATGGAGACCTCATCTGCCTATGGGTCCATTCTGTCTGGCACCCTTGGACCACTGAGGAAGTTTTGGTGAGCTGTTGTGGTTTGGTGGGGAGAGGTGATGACCCAGTCCACAACATGTCACCAAAACTCCCTAAGTGGCCCTTCGGTCCAAATGATTGCCCACCCCTGGTGTAGAGCTTCAATCTATGAGCAAAAAAGAGTCACTTTTTCAATACTCTGAGCATTTAATTATTGATACTTGCCATTTAAGAGCACTAAGTGCCACTTCTATCCATCTAACCATCCAAGGGCTAGTCATCCTTCTGGCAAGTGCACAGGAATAATGGGAGGAGGAGAAAAGGACTTTTTGCAGTATAAATCTTTGTGAACATCAGTCTGCTGCCCTGCCTTTTGGTGGCTTACTGAGTTTATTTACAGTGTTTGATGAGGTGGGAAGAAAGAGATTTCACTACAAGGAACAAAAGCTGCACCTTCTAAAAATGTTAACCAGTCCCTATTCTCAAGCCTAGAACTCATCCACTTTCCTTTTCTTTTTCCTTCTCTTTGGTTTGCTTCTCACGCAAACCAAGCTACTTGTTTAGTCTGTAGGTACTATAGGAAATATGCCCACATGAAGCAACAGTGTATGAGCACTGAGGGAATTAGAGTGTTTCAAAAGTAAAACAAAGTCCTTAAATGAAAGTACTTTGGACCCCAACATCAACATTGGACACTTAAGGGCTGAAGGTCTCCCAAGTTTTTAGACTGCTTAGCCATCTTTGTTTTCTGTTTTGCCCACCCATAAAGCAACAATCCTGCCCATAAATACTACCTGGCTGTGGATCCTGTTTCGGGTTTGCTGTATGTATCAGACACCAACAGCCGACGGATCTACCGTGTCAAATCCCTGACTGGTGCAAAGGACCTGGCTGCTAATTCTGAAGTGGTAGCAGGGACTGGAGAGCAGTGTCTGCCTTTTGATGAAGCGAGATGCGGAGATGGAGGGAAGGCAGTGGACGCAACCCTAATGAGCCCTCGAGGTAAAGAAAGTAAAACCAGCTGGAGAAAGTGACTGTGTGAAGCTAGGCTGGATCTGGATATAATTATCTGGCAATTAAATCACTACTTGCTTGGTTATTTTCATTCTGTGCTTTAATCACAGTGGATTGGTGAGTGCTCGTGCTTTGTTTAGTTAAACAAACTTTATTACATTGCACCGTGTGCTGCAGACGAAGAACAGAACATGATTTAGCTGTGTACTGCTCACTGCTGACGTAAACACACAAAATGGAAAACAAACAATTTGTTTGAAACACAATATTTTAAAATGCCCTCAGTAAAATGTGCCCCCGCCCAGTCAGTTTTCGTTCCATAGATGTGCATAAAGCCTTAAATGTGTGAAATCCCCCATGTAGTCTTCTAGAAAAGCAAGCTAAACAACAGGTAAATGTCTGATGTAAAATTCAGGGAAGGGTATTTTTCTTTTAAAAAAATGATCTGGCTTTAAACATCATACAAAGACTGAAACGAGCATGGGTCAAAATAATAATGCATTATTAAAGCTACATGTTTAAAAAACATTGTAGTTGTTTAGTTTTTCAATAGAATTTTACCAGTTTATAGTAGGTAAGGATCTGAAGTCCAGAATTAGGGACTAAGAGTCTGAAAAAAGAAAGTAAATGAAGAAAAATACCTTCTAAACTTATCAGTAAAGTGCAAGACCAGAACATTCATCATTGCTTATTTCACTCACCTGTAGGAATTGCTGTGGATAAATATGGACTCATGTATTTTGTTGATGCCACTATGATTCGGAAAGTTGATCAGAATGGAATTATATCAACTCTACTGGGTTCCAATGACCTAACTGCTGTTCGACCCCTAAGCTGTGATTCCAGCATGGATGTCACCCAGGTTTCTCTTCCTCTTCATTTATATGCCTGGCATTTTATTTTAGCTATTAATTTTGGATTAATTTTGGATAACTGCCTAGCCATTCTCCTTAGGAAACATGGTATGTTAGAATCCTGAGCAAAAAAAATTACTGGGTATTGATGACATTGTGCAATTCAGGATGACAGCCAGTGTAACGAGTTACTGAAAAAAATGAACCTATCTTCTTGCAGTGGTTAACATGAGTTATTTACACAGGAAAATAAGGTTGAGATAATAGAAATTATTGTGTTAATTGTATTTTGCTGTAATTATTGTGGAGTTTTGGCAATATAGTATTCTTTCTTTGCAACAGATACATAAGTTACAAAAGTTCCCATTACACATAGCTTTAATTTTACAGAAAGAAAATTCATCATGTGAAGTAGCAGAGGCAGCACTTAGTTCTATGATTTACAAAACTAAACCAATGACTAATTTGCTGATGTTTCACATACAATATATATGCATTAAAAATATTTAATTCTGTGTATGTTTTACAGTGATAACAAACTATTGTGTGGTTTTTAGGTACGGCTGGAATGGCCAACTGATCTTGCTGTCAATCCAATGGACAACTCACTTTATGTCCTGGAAAACAATGTCATTTTACGGATCACAGAGAATCATCAGGTTAGCATTATTGCTGGACGTCCCATGCATTGCCAAGTCCCTGGTATAGACTACTCCCTTAGCAAACTGGCCATTCACTCTGCCCTGGAGTCAGCCAGTGCAATTGCCATCTCACATACTGGAATCCTTTATATCAGTGAGACGGATGAGAAAAAAATTAACCGCCTACGGCAGGTGACCACTAATGGAGAGATCTGCCTCCTTGCAGGGGCAGCTTCAGACTGTGATTGCAAAAATGATGTGAACTGTAACTGCTATTCTGGGGATGATGGTTATGCAACTGATGCCATCTTAAATTCACCATCCTCCTTAGCTGTTGCACCCGATGGAACAATCTACATAGCTGACCTTGGAAATATCCGTATTAGGGCTGTTAGTAAAAACAGACCTATTCTTAACTCTTTCAACCAGTATGAGGCTGCATCTCCAGGAGAACAGGAGCTATATGTCTTCAATGCTGATGGAATCCACCAGTACACACTTAGCCTAGTTACTGGCGAATATCTGTATAATTTCACTTACAGTAGTGAAAACGATGTCACAGAAATAATTGATAATAACGGCAACTCCTTGAAGATTCGTCGGGATAATAATGGAACACCGCGACATTTACTGATGCCTGACAATCAGATTGTCACGCTAGCTGTTGGAGCTAATGGTGGACTCAAGGTAGTGTCAACCCAGACTCTGGAACTTGGATTAATGACATACAATGGCAATAGTGGTCTCTTGGCAACAAAGAGTGATGAAACGGGATGGACAACCTTTTATGAGTAAGAATTTTTTTATAAATATATTAGGCATGCATTCTCTTTCGAATGATGGTGACCGGGTTCAAATGGAATGCCCATTGAAATCAGTTGTAGTGTTTACATTGTATTCAGTGAATAGAGTATCAGGTTTTTAAATTTCAATGCAGTAGGGCACTGGAACCAGAGAAGTAGTTTTCTTGACTTCACCAGTTTTGTGGTGTCCTTCCATAAGGTCCTGACACTGATGCTTCTTGTATGGTAGTGAGCACCCTAAACATACACTGGTTGCATTTACACATGCAGTAGCACAGCTAAATAAACTCTGGTACAGTTTGCACTGGAGCCTATTGCTCCTGGGCATAGCATTTACACATGTGCCCGGGACCACAGCACATTGATGCAGGGCAGTGCAACCCCAGGTAGCAGGTGACCTAGAGGGTCAACCTGCCAGCCTGGAGATGCTCTGCCCTAGCTCAGTGTGCTGCAGAGGGACTGGCTGGGGCACAAGAGTTCTCCAGTGAGGGCTAGCCAGCAGGTAGCTCTGCATTGTAGCACCCTCATGCACCAGCCAGCCCCAGTCACTGTCTATATATGTACTGTGGCACACAGTACATATATAGACAGTGTGGTACTTGTTTTTGGCAGTAGTATCCTATGGAAGAGTTAATTAGTTTACTCTGGGCTAATAGCGCCGTGCTTGTAGATGGTAACGCTTGACTGTGGAGCTAATTGGTCAACTCCACATTAAGCGCACATGTGGATGCTGCCACTGTAGTGTGAGGTTGGGGAGGAGGCTCACTCACCCCAAAGAAGTGTTGCCCAGGGCCTTGCAGGATTGTGGTCTTTTTTCTTAGGAAAATCAACAACTTGTATGTGAAATGCAGTTTGCAGGATCTGATTTCAGTTTGTGCCTGGTGGCCACCATCTACATGAGTATTTAATCACAGTTAATTACTGTTAGGGACAGTACTATCTTACAGTGGAGTTAATTAATTTACTGTACCCTAGTACCAGTGCATGTGTGGATGGTGACACTTTACTGCAGACCTAGTCAACTCTGCAGTAAATCGCTTGTGTATGTGCACCCAGTACTCTGTAACTAAACCCCATTTGGTTGCCTCTCTAGAGATTTCATTTTTACCATCTTTTTTAAACTTAAATTATAAATCTTGATGTTCAAATGTCAGATTATAAGATGTATATTTCTGGTGATGGATGAAACATTAACTTTCATGATTTTTCATTCCTGAGATAGGTGACAAAATTAGATCCTAAGGTATCCTTAAGAATTCAGTGTGACTTGTATAATTTCTAGGTAGCCCAAAAGCACACTGGTTTTCATGAGCACATAGATAAAAAAAACAGAATATCCTCTTTAGCTGTAACAGATTAAAAATAAAGTGCGAAAGTATATGAAAAAGCTGAAAAAGCAAACCAGATATTCTCTAACAATTATGCTGTCCTTAATAGTTGTATTGGAATGTATTTAGCAATAACAGTTTCTTACATAAGTGGCACTATATATATGCATCTAATAGGCTGGATACATACCTATATATATATATATATATACACACACACACACACACACACACACACACACACACACACATATGAATAAACACACACATATACATACATATATATCTATATCTATACATAGATACAGATACAGATATATCTATACATAGATATAGATATGTGTGTGTGTGTGTGTGTGTGTGTGTGTGTATAATTATACACACACACACGTGCTGATTTTTAACTATGGCAAGGCTGCTATTAAAATAAAGTATGGTAATACTGAGTATTTTGCTTGAAATACTTGATTAGCAATCCATTCCTTTGGAAGTTTTTTCCAAATTAGTACTTACAAAGCTTTGATCAGGTTTTATAATCCTCCTAAAATTGCTGAGGATAGGTTTATTTTTAAAATAGTCCTATAAACAACTAATAATAGTTGTTTTGATCCACAAACATATGTGCTAGTGTGTTGTAACATGGCTTTCTACTTAAACACTGTTGATTTTTTTTTTCAGTGCATGAACAAAAGTAACTTAGGTTGGTCCAGCTAATAACTAACTTAGTGCACATCAGCATTTACTGTTTTATGATTTGTTTATAAGAAAAGGAAGGCACTGCCATCTTGTGGTCACTGTTTAATTTCATCCCCATAACTGAACCAAATGTATTCACTTTTATCTATCATTTTGATGCAGCTGCAGAATTATTCTCCTTACCACATAACAGCCTTTTAAAACACATTTTAGTTATTTAATAAATTCCATTTTAGAGTCATAAGAAGGTGCCAGCTATTGATCACTGCATCAAACTGTATGGGGCGTTGGTGAAACACTCTTGATGATAGGTAGATGTACATTTTAGATAGGTCTCTACATAGATATTATTGTTGATCAACACACACGCATTTCCTAGATCACAAGCAGGGTCAACTCATTTTTTCCGAGAAGCTACCATTCTTAAATCAAATATCACAAATTTTATAATAGATGAACGCAAACTGGTTGCAAGTCCCCATTATTAAATGAGTAAAATCACAATATTCAAATATTCAATAATTAAACTAAATTATACACATATAAAATATTCTTCAAAGTCTATTGATGATTAAAATAATGTTTACATGATTACAAAATTATTATGTTGCACATAGGGAATGAAAATACAGCATGCATGTTTTTTAATACTCTATGGATGTGCATGTGTAGATGTTATTTATTATTACTTTTGCAGTGCCCTAAAGCTTCCCAACTGTTTTCCAGAATAAATAAGGAAAAAAAAAAGATCTGTTCTCTGTATTAGGGGGCTTATTCATAGTAGTAGGCACCATGCCTAGCACTAAGTAGTACAGGGTTAGGCACTGGATTTGTTAATTAGTATGTTTGATAAAAGATAGGTGGTATCTAATTATCACTTCTACTGTGGAAATAAGTATTGCATCTGGACTCTCTAAGTACTCTGTATAGGAGAACATAGCCAGCATGTGATAAAGGCTATGTTTTCTGTTAATCCATAATTTCACTTTCACATATATATCCATTAGAGCACCCTGATCATATTCTGCACCTGCATAGCCTGGGTTTCATTCATGTAATTAAAAAACAGAACCATATTATCAGCTCTGTCTAGGTTACAGAAATCTGTGCTGTGCCATTCACAGAGCTGTCTGTATTTCAGGGACATTTTTTTGTTACAAGACCATGTGTCATGCCAAGCATACAGAAAACACTTTGTCAAGGGTGGAACTTAAAATACCACATAAATTGTAGATATTTGTTAGGGGGGAAAATGAGATAGGAAAAAATGAAGGCATTTTGTTGGTGATGATCCTAAATAACTAACTTTCACTGACTCTGTAGCAGCCTCTGTCCACCTCTGATTGACTGAAAATGTTGTTAATGAGATGGTAATTTATATTTTAATAAAGTGCAGGGTTCTTATCAACATTAGTAACTCTATTGCTTTTCATATTCGTTGTGTAAAGCAATTCCAGGAAGATAATACTATCTCTATTATTATTGTATTAATTTTGGTAAACTAAAGATGGAAACATCTACTTGACTATCAAGTATGTCCTTTGTAAAGGTGACATTGGTTACTTCAAAGACCACCACATTCTCACATTGATAGAATCATAGAAGTAGGGTTGGAAGGGACCTTGTAGATCTTCAAGTCCGACCCCCTGTCTGGGCAGGAGGAAAACTGGGCTCAAATGACCCCAGCCAGGTAGGCATCAAGCGGCTTGTTAAAGACCCCCAGGGTAGGAGCCAGCACCACTTCCCTTGGAAGTTGGTTCCAGATCCTAGCCGCCCTAACTGTGAAGTAGTCCTTCTGGATGTCTAATCTAAACCTACTCTCCAACAACTTGTGGCCGTTATTCCTTGTTATCCCGGGGGATGCTAGGGGAAACAAGGTCTCCCCCAAACCCTTCTGGTCCCCCCTAGTGAGTTTATAAATGGTCACCAGGTCCCCTCTCAGCCTTCTCTTGTGAAGGCTGAACAGGTTCAGGTCCTGTAGCCTCTCATTGTAGTGTCTGCCCTGCTGTCCCCAGATCATGCGGGTGGCCCTCCTCTGGACCCTTTCAATGTTGTCCACATCCCTCTTGAAGTGGGGCGCCCAGAATTGGGCATAGTACTCCAGCTGTGGCCTGACCAGTGTCGCGTAGAGGGGGAGGATCGCCTCCTTGGCCCTCCTTGAGATGCACCTGTGGATGCACGATAAGGTCCGGTTAGCCCTGCCGACCATGACCTCGCATTGTCGGCCCATGTTCATCTTGGAGTCAATAATGACTCCAAGATCCCTTTCTGGATTATCTGCAAACAGATAATCAGTACCTGTTATCATATTCACAGTACAACAACATCTTTGCAAGAATGACAAAACTCTTCTTAAAAGTAATATAACAAAATGAGAATTAAAATTTAGGAATAAATGGTATATCCATACCAACTACCTTACTGAAATACAGTGCTACCCTATCTCCCACATACTTCATGGAATCAAATAAAAATATAACATGCACTTCATTTTATGCTATGAGCAGCCAGGGCTTATAAATAATGTAACAGCTAACAGCAGGCTCACATAGGAGAATTTAAGATTGTTTTGGGGCATGAAGAACAGATCTTTGAAGTGGTCCCCAATGATACTCCACTTGGCCTTCAGAATGCCCTAAGAGAGTGCTGCAGTTTTCTCCTTGAATCAGATTTGTTTTCATAAGGCATAAGGATATATTTAAATGTACGTGGCCCTTCTCCATGTAAGGTCAAAATTTGCTGTTACCTATTACCATATATGAAAGCAACCTAGCAAAATCCCTCTAAAGCTGTCAAGCAGTTATATATTTCAAAAGTCTAACAGTCAAAATGCAGGCACTAAAAGACTGAGAAATGATTCTGTGGTTATACTTAGTGCCGTAAATCTTTAGAAAGATCCTATACATACCAACTGAAACCACTTCATCCTTTCACAAATAAAAGGTCATCTTCAGTCCCATGTCTTATTTTACAGGTCATCTTCAGTCTTATGATGTGGCCCATGAAAAATGACTGCCTCTCCCACTGCTGTGCCCAGGGGTCCACATGCCACCTGCACAGCCTGTGCTGCAGTTGGGTGGGGGCACGGCTATGTGCTGCTGGCAGAGGCTAAACAGCCGAGAGGGAGGGGAAGGGGAGCCCATGCTGCTGGTGCAGCCCAGTGGCAGGGGGCTACATGCCAAGAGTACAGCCTGTATAATAGGGGATATCCCAGGGGGCCTCCCCAAAGAGTGTGCTACATGCCACCAGTACAGCCTGTATAATAGGGGATATCCCAGGGGGCCTCCCCAAAGAGTGTCATCCAAGCTATGTACATCCCAGGGGCTACATGCCAGCGCTGCCTTCAGCCCCTGTCCAAACTGAAGTTGGACAATCCTGTCTTAGAGTAATACTAACAGCCCTGGATCAGGGCATTTCCTGGAGATTAATGCCTATCATCTGACACTTAGGTACCAAATCCTCTATTACAGTTCCTGCTTTACAAATATATTTATGTCTGCTGCCCAACTCCAAGAAATATTTTAGCCTATCTATAGGCCCCCAGTATTTTCTAGTGTGGAGATATTCCTCAGATGCCCATTGCTGAATCACTGATGCCTCTATTTCCAGAGACGGCTTCTGACCTCATTGCTTCCCCATTCACTTTTCTACCTACCTTGCCTCTTGACCAACGTGTTGTGCAATTTTGGATGGAAGTTTGACCTCAGTCAGGTCAATAGAAAAACATCCATTATCTTCAAGTAATCTAGGATTTGACCTTGAACTTCATTTTAGGAAGACAGGAATTGTCTTACCAACTCAGAATAGATGTCCATCTAGTCCAATACCCTGTTGTGTCCAATGAGGCTATGGGTCTTTTTACCAAGTATGAAGACTAAGACATGGTTGCCCTTAACTAAAAGAAAGTTTATTAAATCCCAACAGTTACAATTCTAAGTCAAAAACAAAAACAACCTTAGCAGTTACAAGTCTATTACTGTAGTTAGACAAAAGCAATACAACATGCTCACCACCCCGAGATACAACGTGATGTGACTGGGTGATCGAGGCAGCAGTCATGTCTGGGGCTCCTGATTCCTACGTCTGAGTTCTGTGCAAGGTAGAAAACTGATGACCAGATCTGTTCTAATCTTTGGGATTATTCCAATGGGCTGGCGCTTTTCTACCTCTTATATACTCTTTATGCTAGCAGTTTATCTTGGCACGCATATAGTATTTCTAAATTTAGCTAAATATTTGGCAAACTATTTTACCATATCTGTATCTTACTAATCTACTTATAAGTATGTGCAGAAGTACTTGATATGCTTTATCTGTGGGTCTGTTCTGCATCAGAGGTCCCCTATCTACCCAAGGACACATTTTGTTTTTCTTATTTTGACAACCAATTTCCTGATATGTTCCTACTCGCATATATTTGATCTGGGCTCAGTTTACTCAGGTGTAAACTACACTAGAGTAAGCACCCCTGGGCAGATGTCTATACATGCAGTAACTAGGGAGAAGATTTACTGCTCTCAGCCCCAAATTTCCTGCAGCCCTGCAATGGGCCTCTGTTGCCATCAGGGGAAGCTCCAGACTCTGCAGCCAGAAGACCTCTTCAAAAGCCAGCCCTGATCACTGCTCTCTGGCCAGCCACTTCCCTGCCCAGGACCCGCATGCCCAGTGGAAGGGCACATGGCAGCTTTCTCCTAACCCACTCTGCCTCCCTGCACTATGGCTGCTCCACCCCAGCCCCTGGCAGTGACAACCAGTGCCCCAGGCTCCTGCTGACCACTCAAGAGCCCTGCTGGCCCCCACTGTGCCAATTGCCACCTGGCCCATGACCATCTCACCATGCCTTGTTCCCCACCCATGCAGTGACCACTTGCCTGATCCCAGGCCACCATCCCAGGGTCGCCACTGTGCAGCTCCTGATGGCAGGGGCACTGATGAGGGGCTTCTGGACACCACTGCTGGGGCCGCCGTCACCTCCTGGGTCTCCAGCTTCATCGCCTCTGGGCCCCCCAGGCCAACCAGGACTGGTGGCAACACATTATCCAATACACCTGAGACAATGAGCAATGGCTGGAGGCCTTCCACATGACCCAGGGCACCTTTGAGGACCTCCTAGAGCAGCTCTGGCCCCACCTGGAGTGGCAGGTCACCAGCATGCAGCCGCCCCTCCCCACAGACACCTGCCTGGCCCTCACCATGCTTGCCAGTCTGCAGTACATCAGCCACCTGTTTAGCATGGGCAAAGCCACCACTGGGGAGGCCATCGTGGAGGTGTGCAGAACCCTCCAGGTTGTGCTGGTAGACACCATGCTCTATGTACATGACCCTCAAGTGGTAGTTGTGGGGTTCCATGCCCTGGGATTACCCCAATGCATCGGGGCCCTGCATGGGACCCACATCCCCATCACCTGCCCACCCCACAAAAACCACCCATTACAGCTAGAAGGGCTTTCACTCCATGGTGCTCCAGGCCATCCTGGACCATCAAGGGGACTTCACACATATGAGCACTGGCTGGGCAGGCAGTGCTCAAAATGCCCATGTCTTCTGGAACTCTATCCTACTGGGCCTGGTGAAGAGGGGCCACATTGCACTGGGGGTGCCGGACCTGCAGGATGGCATCATGGCCATCCTGCCCCTCCTCATCAGGGACCCTGCCTACCTGCTCGTGCCCTGGCTCATGGAGCCCTATACCAGTGACCTGGACCCGCACCAGGCCCAATTCAACCACTGCCTGAGCTGGACCTGCACCCTGGTGGACTGTGCCTTCGGCTGTCTCAAGAGCCTGTGGTACTCTGTTACCATCTGCCTCGAAGTCGCTGAGGACAACCTCCCCTGGGTCATCGTCACAGCCTATGTGCTGTATAACATCTGTGAGGCCTGGGCAGAGCTCTTCTGCAAGGCCTGGGTGGAGGAGGCATGGTGTGCAGAAGATGCCTGGCAGTGGGAGTGGAGCAGCAGGCCTGCCCCACCAGGGTCTTAGGAGAGCTATGCACCTGCCATCGGAGGCCAAGGCACCAGGTGTGGGTGGCCCTGGCCAACTACCTCCTCCAGCAGTCCCTGCTCTAACTCACCTGCATCTCCACCCAAGGATCCCCACCTCCCCACCCACTCCCAGCACCACACTTACAAGGTGATGTATCAGCAACAGGCTACCACAGGGGCAGGCAATTATTTCGGGCAGAGAGCCACTTACTGAGTTCTGGCAAGCCATCGAGGGCCACGTGACAGGTTGCCAGGGACAAATAAATATTAATTTTCCAAAAATTTTAGGGGCCCTGTGGGCTGGATAGAATGACCTGGTGGGCCACATCCAGCCCATGGCCTCATTTTGCCCACCCCTGGGCTAACAGAAGGCAACCTTCTGAATGCCATCCAACATGGCTTTGTTGTTGGATGGTCTTGCCTGACCAACCTCATCTCCTTCTATGACCAGGTGATGCATTGCCTGGACAAGGGAGACAAGGTTAATGTCATATATGTGAATTTCAAGACAACCTTTAACTTGGTCTCCCATGATGTCTTCATGGTTAAGCTGGGGAGCAGTGGCCTTGACCATCTCAGTCTAACTGCTGGGGAACTGGCTCTGGGATCAGACCCAGAGAGTACTAGTTGATGGGAGCAAATCAATGTGGTACAAGATGACCAGTGGAATCCTTCAGGGCTCAGTACTCGGGCCAGTACTCTTCACCATCCTAATTAATGATCTGGATTCGGGCGTCAGATGTGGACTGGCAAAGTTCATGGACAACACTAAACTATGGGGGAAGGTGGTCACACTGGAAGACAGGCTGGGGATACAGGCTGACCTGGACATGCTTGCAAGGTGGGCAGACCAAAACCTGATAGCATTCAATGTAGAAAAGGGCGGGGCACTCCACCTTGGGGAAAAAAAACCCAGCATCATACTTATAGGTTTGGCAGTGCTACACTCACTACCACCGCGACTGAAAGAGACTTGGAGGTCTTGATTGACTGCAAGATGAACATGAGTCATCAATGCAATGCTATGGCTGGCAAAGCAAACCAAACATTGGCGTGCACCCACCAATGCATCTCAAGCAAAACCAGGGATGTCACTCTCCCACTCTACTCGGCCCTAGTGAAGCCACAGCTGGAGTACTACATCCATTTTTGCCCCCCTCCCCCCCCCCCACTTCAGGAGGGGCATGGATAAGCTTGAGAGAGTCCAAAGGAGAGCCACTCATATGATCAAAGGCCAAGAGAGCCAGCTTTACGAGGAGAGACTGAGGGACATGGGACTCTTCATCCTGAAGAAGAGAAGGCTCAGGAGTGACTTGGTGGCAGCCTATAAGTATATAAGGGCGGGGGGGTGCACCAGGACCTGGGAGAACAGCTGTTCACCACATCTTCCCAAGGGATAACAAGGTCTAACAGCTACAAACTCCCGGAAGGCTGGTTTAGACTGAACATAAGGAAAAATTCTTTGCAGTTCGAGTGTCCAGGGTCTGGAACAGACTCCCCGCAGAGGTGCTGCAAGTACTTACTCTGAATTCATTCAAAAGGTGTTTGGATGTTTATCTTGCTGGGATCATTTGACCCCAGCAGACTTCCTGACTATGGCAGGGGGGCTGGACTCAATGGTCTTGCGAGGTCTCTTCCCTAATGTCTCTGAAATCTATGAAGACTATTTCCCTTGCATCAACCAGAGCACCTCTTCCCGTTCCATCCCCATCAGAGCCCACCCCTCCCCCTCAACAGAGCCCCTCCACCACTCACCTTCTTCCCCGTGACAACTATTGCAATGTCCTTTGTGGTCTGTCCTGGGGTGGGGGGGCCATGGGTTGGGGGCACTTAGGGAGCAGAGCCTGAGGGCAGGTGGCCAGTACCCCAGCCTCTGGCTGTTCCCCCATGGGTGTGCATGCCGTGGCAATTGCGGCCGGTGGGGCACTTGCCCAGGGGTGATGGTGGCCACTGGTCCCCTGGCATGGGCAGCTTCCCCTCTGGCAGCCAGTGGCCAGAGCCAACAGGGCTGGTGGGGGGTGCTGGCCCTGTTGCAGGCAGCTCTGGCTCCACACCTACATGGAGCCAAGGTGAGTGGCAGAGCTGGGCCCAAGTGGGGGAGCTAGGTGGTGCTAGGCCCGGGGCAGTGGCTGGGCCAGGGGCTCCTGGCTGTTGGAGGCAACACATAACTTCCTCCAAGGCCCAGGTGGGAGGAGGTAGGGGCTAGGGTAGGGGGCCAGGCAGCAGGCAGCATGAATGTGACTGTCAGGGCCAGAACAGTGTCCAGCACCCGGCAGTCATGGTCTGTGGCCTGCCCAGCCCAGGATGGTGTTCTGCTCCTGCAGCAGCTAAAGCCGCTCATGTTCGAGGGCCAGGAACTCTGCCTGGAACTCTTGATCCACCCAGTCCCATGCATCCTTGCAGTCAATATCCTCCACCTGCCTGTGAGTCCTCCAGGCCCATGAGTCCTCCAGCTGCTCCTGCGATGTCTCCACAAGCTGCTGCAGGAGGACGATGTGGTCCTGTGTCTGACTCTGGTGGAGCCAGTGCA
Organism: Alligator sinensis; assembly: GCF_000455745.1. Classification (NCBI taxonomy): domain Eukaryota; kingdom Metazoa; phylum Chordata; order Crocodylia; family Alligatoridae; genus Alligator; species Alligator sinensis. Next base: position 4,910,663 of record NW_005841843.1, read on the forward strand.
TCTACAGTGCCCCAGCTGTGGGTGGTGGTGACCCTGAGGCTACATCCTAGATGCTGAGGGTGACCTCTTCTACGTGTGCAACTGCAGGACCTGCAGAGCCATGAGACAGAAGCTGTTTGTGGGAGTTTGCAACATTTCTCTGATATGATGCTCTTTACCAGAGGCCTTGCGCTGCCCAGTCTCAGATTGGGGGTAAAGCATGCACGGGTGCCCAGGAACCATGGTAAGTTGGACAGGCAGGCCCAGGCCCATGCAGCCGCTGGCTGAGCCCCCCTCCCCGCCATTCCCTCTTGCCTCCCTGGGGCCAGTGGACCACTGGGTGCTAGCTGCAGGTAGTCTGCCTCCCTCACCCCATTCCCAAGCCAGGAAAAACCAGGCTTCTGGCAGCACCTGCTGCCACAACTTCAGACCACAGCCCCCCACCCCCCTCACCTCCTGGAGGCCAGCCACTGTGCTATACTGCCACCCAGCTCCTAGTTGACTGGGATGAGTAGCTGCCTGTGCCCCTGCCCTCCCTGCAGGGGGCCTCTCCAGGGAGGCACCCAGGGGGCAGACCCATTACTCTGGCACTACACCTCAAGCATGCTTCTGCTGTGCATGTACAAGGAGCTGTTTGTGTGGACCAAGAGGTGCCTGACCCACTACGCCCTGCTGCTGCTGATGGCCATTGTGCCCTGGGCACAACTGCGCACCTAATATGGCACCCTGAGCTACAATGGTGTGGGGGCAATCCTGGACTGCCCCTCAACCTCCTCTGCCACTTCAAGGGTTACCTGTGGCTGTGCTACACATTTCTCCCCCCTACAGCCAAGAAGGCATCAATGCATTCCTTTGTCACTGGCATCAGTGCATTCCTTGGTTTGAGTGGAAGCATGAGTTATTCAATAAAGTTCTGCAATGTCTCCCACCTCCCTGAGTGCTGTGGGAGGTGGGGAGACCTGGAACCCAGGGCCAGGGGAGTGTGAGCAGGCTGGGTGAGAGGGGGGCGGGGTGGGGGCAGGGGCAGAGCAAGGAGGGCCCTCTGTGAGAGCTACTCATCACCACATGGTCAGGACTGGTGTGGCCTGTGGCTTCACTCCATCCTAGCTGTTGGCGATGGCATACACCTCCGGGCAGCATCCTCTGATGGTAGGATGTGTCATGCAGGCACCAAGCTGGGCCCTCCCACAGGGAGGAGCTGGTGCTGCTGGGGGCCAGCAGTGTCATGGCCAGCTGCACCTCATGGCTGGCCCTGGGGCTGTTGAGCTGGCAAGGCAGGTGCTGGCCAGAGCTCCTCAAACTGCTGGTGGAGACTGCAGCTGGAGAGTTTGGCGGAATGAAGCAATGGATGCCTGAGGGGCCCTCCTCTGGTGATGTGTCACTGGAAGTACCAGGCCAGAGCGGGGACTCAGGCAGGCCACCTGTGCTGTTATAGAGAGCAAGGCTGTGGCCTGGGTCCCAGGCTGAAAGGATGGCTGTCAGTTACTGTGTAAAGGTCATGGACTTACAGGAACTTATGGGCTGATAATTGTAGATGGTCATGGCAACCCACTGTGCCCACAAGGCCTTGACTTTTATGCAGCACTGCTGTACAGACCAGTCATGCCCATGGTCCTGCATCCAGCCTGACAGGGCCTCATAGATGTGGGCATTGGCCCTGTATCTCCACCTCACCCCACAGTGCCACAAGGTTGCTAGTCTCCTCCTTGGTCCAGTTGGGGTCCCAGGTGAAAGGCATGGGCACAGATGTGGGCATGGGCCTGGATGAGGAGAATGAGGCCATTGTGGGTCCTACGCTGGCTCTCTGGACCCCCACACAGCTGTCCCTATTCTTCCAGGCCTGGGCAGCTGCCTGCAGTGCCCAGTGCAGGCGCACGGCACAGGACTGGCAGCCACATGGCAGAGACAATGCTCCGCAGCACCTGCAGGCACAGGGCAGGCTGCTGGGGGTGGGCTGTGGGCAGGTGGCACTGGTCTTGCTGGCCAGAAGCTGGGCCTGTGTGGGCTGACTGGCCTGGTCTGAGTCTGCAGCACCCTGCTGACCTGGACAGCACTGTCCTGTCAGCCTCATGGTACTGCAGTACCAGGCAGTGGCGCTGCAGTGCAGGCAGGCTGGCAGAGCTAGGCTGCAGCCTGCCCAGGGGGACACAGAGCCTGGAGTGCCCTCAGGCTCCCTTCCAATGTGCCCCAGGGCTCAAAATGCCTGCAGGCTTTTAAAGCCTCAAGCAGAGGTTGCCATAGCCCTGGGGCAGGAGAGGCTCCTAGCCCAGAGCCCTGGGGCTAGCCTGAGGGCAGCTCACTAGTGGCAGGACACAGCCGGAAACAAATTTGCTTTTGGGTCTTGTCTACATGTTCGTTACTGTGCAGTAACTAATCCTGCTTTAATTTACTACCTGCATTTGCAGATAGCAAATTTATGCAGGATTAAGGGTTTTTACTGCCCAGTATGCATGCACATGTGTAGACGTGCATGCTTACTGTGCGGTAAAATATGCTACTGTGCATTTAGGCATCTCATATAGATGCGCACAGCAAGAACTGAAAACTTCTGCAACAGCTCTGCTGCTGGCCAGAATACTTCAGTCAAAGCCGATACACAATCTACTTTCATCAAGTCTTACTACAAGGTCTGTACCGAGACCTACAACCTGTTACAAACACTGTCCTGCAGTAGAAATTTCAGAAGAACGTGCAAGCAATCTCAAAATGAGCAATCTTAGAATAATCTTCCTATAGGGAAAATTGTAAAATGATGGTTTTCTTATTCGTATAAATGTCAGATCTTATTTTAAATTCTTGTTAATTTGCCACTCCAACAGGAATGTGAATATGGACAAATTATCCAGTAGTGACCAATTGTTGAGACTTGATAATTGGGAGGACTTAGGAGGGCAGAGGGGCACTGGCATGGAATCATAACGGCAAATTATTCCATAGGCAAATTAATCAAATTTCACTGTAAGTGCAGGCAGTTCTACAAATTAATTATATATTGCAGAAAGTGCATTCCCTTCTATCACATGTAAATTTGGTGTATTACTATTTCATTTTTATATTAAGACAACAGGTAGATACGAGTCTCCTTTTTATTTTCTTTGAATACTGATTATAGAGTTTTTATTACTTTCATACCTCTAAATCATAGACTAAATCATTCCCAGATTTTCAGTCACTCT
>NW_005841843.1:4913839-4938092 GCF_000455745.1 Alligator sinensis
ACTCTTTCCGTATGTACCTTTTCCCATGTTTCTAGTCATTTTCATTATTCATCTCTTAATCTCTCCTTTCTGAGATCAGCACTGAACTGTGTCCCCCATCTGAGGGCAAACAACCATTGATTTATATACATGGCATTAGAATATTTTTTGTATTTTCTGTCTCATTCCACATGACTTCTAAGATTTGTTTGCCACTGCATTTTAAGCAGAGATTTTCAGTGAGTATCCCCATGCGTTTTTCCTGAGTTAATTTAAAACTCAGCAATGTATAGGAGTAGTTCAAATTATTCTTTCCAGTATGGATTACCTACCACATATCTGCTAATGGTAAATCTCACCTGCCGTTTTGCTGTCCATTCACCTAGTTTTGTCATGTCACTGATAGTATACAGAGACTTTTCTAGTCTTAAACTAAATGATTTTGTCACTTTCATGTTCCCTCTCTTTTTCCGATCACTAATAAACAATATTAGTTCAAATACAGAGCCCTGAGGACACACTTTCACCATGCTTGAAAACTGTCCATTTATTATTGATCTTTATTTCTTGTTTCATAACCGCCTTGTGACTTTTTTGATCAGTATTACTTTTTTATGAGTATTACTTTTACTTCAAAGCCTCTTTCTGAAGGACATTTTCTAAACTTCCTAAAGTAGCCTTTCATATGTTATGTCATACAATACTGTGTCATCCAACATCTTGTTGACATACCCAAAGAATTATAATGGATTAAAGAGGCATGATTATTATTTATAAAAACCATACTTGTTAATACATATCTTGTCATAAACACCTTACATGAACATATTGGAGGTCAAGCTGAAGGATCACAGTTGTCCCATCTGGCTTCAGCTTTCAAAATTTACAAATAATTCTATGTTTACTAACTCTTTCCGTCTTTAACTGAATAGTTCATTAGGTTTCAGTAAGATACACTTCTCTATAGTTGTCTTTTTTTAAGTTAGAATACTTGGTACTCATATATAAGTTCATAAAGTTCTGAAAAATTCTCAGATGCGTGTCAGGTAGTCTGTGTAATTCATTACTGTTTTAGATCTCAGTAGTCATAAAGGCAACCATGTTCAAATCAGTTGGGCAGCTTACATGTTTAAATTTAGTCACAGGCTGAAATGTACAGAAATTGTTTGGTTTCTCTATGTTTTCCTATGCTACCAACAAGAGGGCACTAAAGTCCATTGTCCATCTGCTATGATAGTAAGCCTTTATTCAGATGAAGTTTCACAACTAGAACAGCAAGGAAGTTTAAGGTTCACAATGCAGTAGTCATCACTGGCTCAATGCCAAACTAAGTATCAGGTGGGGCTTCTAACGTTTTGTCCCAGGTCTTGTATGCTTTAATATCTTTGTTAATGACTTGAAGGATAGAATTGAGTGCACACTTAGTAACTTTGCAGATGAGACCTAGCTGGGTGGAGGGATTCAAAGTGACCTTGACAAACTGGGAAAATGGTCCAAAACTAATTGGTTGAAATTCAGTAAGGACAAGTATAAAGTCCTGCACTTAGTGTAGGACCATCAAATATAAAAACACAAACTTGGAAACAGTGGCGATGCATGTGCACCCCCTGAAAGTGCTGGTGCACCCGCTGACACGCCACACTAGTCACTTAGGTGACAGGCAAGGATGGCAGGTGAGAGCACCGGTGCCCCCCTGTGAGCACTGGCCAGAGTGGGTGCACTGTGGTGCTTCTGGAAGTAGCCGAGGCACTTCCGGAAGTGTCCGCAGCCACTTCTGGGAGCACTGTGGCTGCTTCCGGGAGCGCCATGGCCACTTGTCAGTCAGGCACAGGGGGACACCCCTCCTTCCCCCAGTCAGCAAGATTGGTCACAGAGGGATTCCTCCCTGGTTGCTGACTGGTCACTGGGGGGGCACATGCCCTGCCTTACTAAGGTGGCACCAGTCACCCCTACTTGGGAATACCTGACTAGGCTGGGTTGTAATAGAGAGGATGATGATAGGCTACTTTGTATCTGAAGAGGACAGAATAAACAAGAAGGGACATATGAAAACCACTCGGTAACTGTGAAGGTGGTTAAGTACTAGAATAGATTACTTAGTGAAGCTGCGGAATCTCCATCATTTGAAGTATGCAAGACAGACAGTTATTTAGATAAGAAGGTTTAGATCAGGAGTTAGCAATCTATCATCCATGGGCTGGATCCAGTCTGCAGATGTGGGGCGTCAGCAGGATTTGGCAGTAGGCATTTTCTGTGCCACAGCACAGAGAAGTAATGGTGCCAAGCACTTCCCTACTTGTGCCATGCCAAGGTAAAATGGTGACAGCAGTGGCCTGGCACCCTCCTGCCCACTCACCAACCTTTGTGTCATTCCTTCCTATAGCCTGAAAAGGTTGCCAACTGCTGGTTTAGATTTTATAGATTTCATAGACATTAGGGCTGGACAATCATCTAAATCATTATTTAAATGATTCTCTGACTAGATGCCCTCAGGTCCTTCCCATCCCTGTTTTTCTATGATTCTATGATAATGAAGAAACATTTTTCTGAGCTGTGTCCTGCCTCTTGCATAACACCAGCCTACACTGTAACTTGGCTCTCTACAGTGCTATTAATCTGTTATTTTCATGAACACAAGATTGATGCACAATGCAAAACTGACCACACAGAAATCACATTCTCAAGTAGATTTCTTTCTGTTAAACTTTAAATTCAGGTTCATCTTCATATCACCTAAAACTCAGTAGTTTTCACTGGCTATAATGTTGTCTCTGGATATAATTGTTTGGTGAACAATGAGCTATGACTCCACTTACCTTAATCCAGTTGTAACGACTTATAAATATTAAAATAAGCATTTGTTCATTACAGATAACTCTGTGAGCCAAATACTGTTCTCATTTGGTGTGTCTAAATGAGATGCTACTGCACAGTTGTTACTGCACATTTATTTAGTACTTGTATTAGCACGGACTAAATAAACGCGCAGTAACTGAAGTTACTGTGCGGTAGTGTCTGCAAATGTCTTTTAGGTGATGCTACTGCTCACTAGTGTATACAGGAGCACTATCCATGCTGTGACATGCTACTGCACAGTATTTTACTGCTACTGCACAGTCAGCATCTCATGTAGATGCACCCAGTGACAGTCTAAAATAATGCAATTGATTTTAAAAAGAGTTTCTCTGGATTTACTTTATTTTTTCTCTAGAAAAATATGAATTCATAAACATAGCCTGTTTTAAGATGCAGCATGATGAACATAATCATAATGCTCTTGAAGACTCTGTTTCATGCTAATTTTAGCAAGAATGTGATGCATTTTAATATATTGCATAGAGACAAGTCAGGCATATATGCATACTCATTTTGCTTTCATAACTTTCTCCATTAGCTATGACCATGAAGGACGACTAACCAATGTAACACGCCCCACTGGAGTGGTTACCAGCCTTCACCGTGAAATGGAAAAGTCTATCACCATAGATATTGAGAATTCCAATCGAGATGATGATGTCACAGTCATTACCAATCTTTCCTCAGTGGAGGCTTCCTACACAGTAGTTCAAGGTACAGACATATACTGTTCAGCACATCATACATAGGCACCCAGTATCCTCCTAAGAATTCAAAGTAGCCATTCAGAATAATCATTCGAGCTTCTGAAAAGGTCTGAACACTTCTGAACCGGTAAAAAGAACACAAAAAGTTTCGACAAGATAGAATGACTCCCATAAGCACACTATTAAATTTGCAGATCTTCAGGGCCAGCAGAAGGAAGTGCTGTCTAATTTAGTTTAATCATTACCTGCTGGAGAAGATTGGTTCTGCTGATGCATTTATATCAAGTTTGCTTTACTTGCTTTCAATGCAATGTTGGCTATATCTTCACTGCCAAAAACAGCAAGGTTTGGTTGGGAAATGTTAGCTTGCTCTGTGTAAAATCCCAGAAGAGCAGCTTGTTTTTCTGTGATGAGCTTAAGTGAGGTCAGCTCCCAGCCCTACACCAATATTTATGCAAGTTCTTTCAACTGATTGGATCTACTCATTTTAGTAAAATCAGAATCAGGGCCTTTCATGCTGCAGTACCAAATAGGTAGTTTACTATGTGATTTCATTGTCCATCAGCACTTCAGATAACAAAGGCACAGTACAGTCCCAGAGATTAGCAATTAGGAAGATAAACATTCCTTTAGGTGCAACTACCGGTTGTGGACCAAATATTGTAGTGTGATGTAAAGTCACAGTTACCAAATATAGATTGAAAAGAATTCTGTGGGTGATGTTTTTTTAATTAAGAGATAATGTCACTGGCATCAGAACATTGTTATAGGACAATAGTCTTCTTCTGACAGAAATGTCAGCGTTTATAGACTATTATCCTGTGATGCATCCTTTTCCAATGACTCTATTCCAGTTATGCCACATGATTAATTATGTAGATGTTATCCTTTTGTCAGATGGGCATTGATGCTCAGATGGCAGCTGCACACTATACAGGTATTGAAAAGCTCTGTTCTGATTGCCTTTCAGAAGGGACCTCACTGGTGTCAACCAGGCAGAGAATAACATGACCATAAAAGTACAGGTTTATTTTTATAACTTTTATCGGTAAGCAAAAAGGCCAGACATCTGATTGGCTAGCACAGCTCTTTTGTAGTAGATTGAAGAATGACACACACACAAAGGATTGTTGTGCCCGGCCTGTATTGTTGGAGCATCACACCTTTAGGATTTAAAGCTAATCTATAATACTCTGCCATGTGTCTGCTGGAAGGGCAGTTTTTAAACAGAGAAAGAAAAAGAAGAGGGGCTTACTTTCTCATTCCTGACAAAATTTCCAACAGAATCTTTTTATAACCCAAAATTTAATAGGTTTGTGGTTGATCCAATAGTTGGGTTAAAATCATTTTTCCTCTGAGTTTGCTGATTTAAAAAATGCATACACATAAATTATGCTGTGAAAGACATCAATATATATTTTGATTTATAATTAACAGTAAAGGGAAAACATAATGGGATGTTTTTTTTCTGCAGGCTCACAGTATTAATATGGTTATTCTTTACATAAATCAATAGCAATGGTAATTTCCACTGTATCACCATGTAAGTGGTAATTGCAAGCAGAATTCACTTGACATCAACAGAAGTGCCATGAAAACCTATCAAATTAGGTGAGATGTTCTTTTTATGACTAAAGTAGATACATAATTTTCTTCTCATTATTGCTGTAGATCAAGTGAGGAATAGCTACCAGCTCTGTAATAATGGCACTTTGAGAGTGATGTATGCCAATGGAATGAGCATTAGCTTCCACAGTGAACCTCATGTCCTGTCCGGAACTGTAACCCCCACCATAGGACGGTGTAATATTTCCCTACCAATGGAAAATGGCTTAAACTCAATTGAATGGCGACTAAGAAAAGAACAGATTAAAGGCAAAGTGACTGTGTTTGGAAGAAAACTCAGGGTAAGTGTCATTACAAAATAGTGTTTTCTCCTCTATACAGACTCTTTTCCATATGAAAGGATATTTGATTCCATTTTGATTCATAGATTGGAAGTAAATTAGATGCAAATTAAATATGAGGGATAGTCTGCTGTTACCGGCTGTGGAAGTTCTGTCGTTAGAGGATGGTAAAAATGCCTAGTTCAGTGCTAGGACCCCACAACACTTGTGAAAATGTAGGCTTGCTAACAGGAAGATTGATGTCCTGACCTTTGGGGGTCTCTTGCAGTACATACCATTCTGCAGAAGAATGAGTCCCATGAGCCAAACAGAATCCGTGTTTGCCTAACTGCATTCTACTGAACCTAAATTACAATAGCCATTTCTATGAGACAAGTATTGTTTTTATTTCCTTTCCTGAATTGCCTAATTGTATAAAACAATGGTCATTTTTTCATCCCCATTCCCCTAAGGTGCCCAAAGTTTCAGAGGTAGATGAAGTGGCCCTAGTGTGCACAGATCGGAAAGGATTTAGGAATAATGGGGTGAAAAAAGCCTTGACCCTGATTCAAAGCCCATTCAAGTCAATTTGAAATTTTCTATTGATGTCATTAGGTATTGGATCAGGCTGTATAGGCATAGGGAGGTGGTGTTAAAATTAGAAATTCTGTGTTAATTTAAGTGCTTAGTAATTTGCAGATGCAGTATAGGATGTTAACATTTTAATAGTTTTCTGTTGTCCAGTGGTTAGCTAATTCTCAGTGCTGACTTATCAATTGTCTTTTCCGTTTTCCTGTATACTACTGCCCATTCCTTCAGAGTCGCATGCTCTTGTAATTTTCTTTTAGAAAGCAAAATTTTAAAAAAGGAATGAGATTAGCAGCTAACGCCTTAATGACTCGATTTCAGGGCTGTATAATTGATTTTTGATATGCTGTACTCCAGAAGTTGATTATAAGTAGCAATCATTCCTATTCTAAGATAAATCAGCTCTGCATGTTGACTAGGTCTTCAAAACAAAAATAAATGAGGCCCTAAAATAAAGTGGCTATAATCCTTACTCTAAAAATTAAAAACTTAATGGAGGTACTTGTGGTAATTAGCTAAAGTTAAATGCACAAGTCTTAAAACTGAAACCTTTCCAGAGTTAGATTCTCTAGCATCATGTTTATGCAAATCAAAACACGGCTTTATCTATCAACACCTCAACATTTAATTGTCTGCTGTTAGTTCCTGTAACAATAATCACATATCCATTTAGCTCTGTTAAATGAAAATCACCATGAGATTATAATAGGTTGAGTGGACTGAAAATGCAATTTGAAAATGAGAGAGAAAGCATAGAATTTATTTGCATCTCATTTATTTTAATTCATCTTTGTAAACTGTTTAGTGAATAAAATAAAAACAATTGTATTGGAAAATTGTGAGGAAGCACCTGGAAAGCAGGCTAGGCAGAAAGATGCAGTAATGTGGGATATATCAGTAGCAATGGGAGAAAAAAACAGGAACCGGTAGATTCTAGTGGGTATTTAAAACCAATCTGAACACTCACATACCTCCGCAGTGCAGCCCAAAATTGGGACCAAGACCCAGAACAAGAGGAAAGTGGAAGGCTGTAGTGCAAGAGCCTGCCCTTGTATGGGATTAATGTCTTAAGAGAAAATACCGTTTTCGGTATTGCGTCTCCCACCTGAAATTTCTTATGTAAATATGGGTGGTAACTAAAGCAAGGAAACAATCTAAAGTGAAAGAGGAGTCTGATACAGTCAGTTCTTGATGACTGGAACTTGGGTACTGTGCGGTGAGGGGTACCAGTACAAAAACCAACATAAAAAGATTATTTGAGTATTACGTGCTAGCAGGACTCTGATAACAAACTCACTTGTTTTCTTCTGGGCAGCAATCTCCTGCTGTTTAACACACAAATAACCCCTTGCAGTATATCCCATCAGCTGTATGGTTGCATATTAGTAATTCTATACTTTATCCCAGGCGTCTTGTCCAGTACAACAGTGTACCATTAGCAGTGCTTTATCCTTGTAGTTTACTCTTCTCATCATATCATTTGCACATGATTTATGACTTTTTAGCACTTAATTTCAACCTAAGCCTCCTACATGTGTCAACCATAATTCAGCTGCCTGAGCTCCCTAAGGGCAAGAGAAATGGGACTACTAGTAGTGATAGCAGGAAGAATTTTGGTGGGGGAAAGGGTCCCAAGTGTAGAGCTCATCTAGGCACCAACTCACAGCTGAGATAAGTGTATCTGAAAGGCTATACAGTGGATGTGAAGGTATTATATCTCCTGCCTATGACAGCATAAATCTCAGCTTAATGTAGGGAACCTGGCCCCTCAACATGAGGCAGACTCCAAGTTTATGCCTACCTAGCAAACTGAAGATGTAATTGTAACACAGATCTGAATGCCTGTGCTAACTTTAAGATGGGTAGCACAGGTAACAAAAGCAGTGAAGACACAGCGGTTGGGCTAGCAACCAAATTACACACCAAGGGGTCCCCAGAAGACTTGTTTTCTGGTGAGCATCAGTCAATGCTGATGCCCATATCTACATCACTGTTGTTACCTGTCCCAGCTCTTGCTATAAACACGTCTTTATTTGGATATGCATACACTTCCAGAAAGCCATAATGAAGCCTAACAAGGAAGACCTATTCTTTACCTTTTACATTAACCACTTTATTGTCTACTATTTCATTATCAAGAGTATGTTGAATGTCATGCAGGAAGTGTAATACAGAGCCCTACGGGTGGTTCCACTCCAGGGATTTTTTACATACAGCATAAAATCACTTAAGTAATTTTTGTTGGAAGAGCCATTAACCAGATTCTAGAAGGGCTCTTCCCTATTGTGACTTACACAGCAACAGCAAAAGGAAGAAACAGATGTGTGTGTAGGTAGCAGAACAAAAGAAAAATAGCTTGCTGGATAATCTTCAGTCATGATATTTGTAATAGTGTTATTAGTGTTCCCAAAAGAAGTAGGAGTTAGTCATTTGTTTGGGTTTCTATATAATTAATATGACATTGCAATTATACTCTGTGGTGTTGCGTATTTTACAAATGAAAACCAAGTTACTGAGTTATCAAAGCAGGTGCTTCTTTATTCTCTGAGTAATGTTTATGTGTGCGTAACTATTCTTCTGTGTAATGATTTCAGAAAGCTAGTGCTTCACTTCACTATGACAGAAAACCTATTAACCTTCATGAAACATATTAATTTTTTTTTTGTGAAAAAAGAGAGAACGTTTCAACTCAGATTTTCAGACAAAGATTATCTGTTATGAGGTCAAAAAAAAATTAAAGGATGTAAAATTCATATAAGAGAGCTGGATTTTCAGACTATTAGTTCCTATTCACTCACTGCCTGCAAAAATTGCCCAAGGTGGAAGAACCCACATGCCATCCTTCCCAGAGGAAGAAACAATGCAGGAACGCTTTTGTTACGGGGCTGTGACACTAGATTAGCATCTCCAGAGGTTCAGAAAGCAACTTCATAGTGCTCCCAAACCTGGTTTTATTGCTCTTCTGTGTTTTCCAATTATGAATTAAAGCAGAATGTCATCATTTACTGTTACAAAGTCATGATGCAGTGCAGGAAAAGATCCAAAGAACTAAAGGTCCAGAGGAGATGAGGCCTAAAACCTGGAAATTTTATTTAAGGCTCTCTAATTATATAATGATTAATTTAAAACACCTTGTAATGCTCACATAGGAAAGCTGGTAATATATTCACTGAGCTTATTTGAGAAGGGACTTTTCTTCTTCAAAATATGGATATTCTGAGATTTTTATGAGAGTTCAGAAATACACTAGAGAAATTTCCCTTTAATTTTATGTCAATTGTCTCTGATACGTTAATATCTGGGTAGTGAAAGCTATCTTACGTTTCCCAGCAGATCTTTACAAAGCAAGGGATTTCCATACACAACTGACATTCACACCAGTTTTATGCACACACCTCTGAAAGTGTGCCCATTAGCTTTGAGCTTTGCTTCCAAGTCTCCTTTCCCATTAGATCCTTGAATAACAAATGGGATAGTTGAGCATTTCCAGTGTATTAAACACACACACACTTCTCTGTATCGGAACCAATCTATTTGGCAATATCTAAACCTTCTCTAGGAAATCCCACATGAAGAGCTCTTTCTAAGAGTTACCCACGGAGGAAATGAAAACGGTGTTAAAGAGCTGAATTTTACTAATGGGAGGAAATCAGACTGAGGAAAATGAAAGATAATTAAAAATAATTATTTCTTTATGAACACAAAATCATATTAATTTTAAAATTGCTTTCTGTATAGCTGAATTCCTACAGAGGAATTCAGTAGGGTTGGGATGGGAATTGGGTTTACCCTGTCAGTGAAAATAATTCAGAATAACTTTTATGTCCTCTAGGATGGCTCAGGGTTAATTTACATATTGTTTGATGTGCAATTTAAGTTTGGATAAGAGAAAATGTTGCTTAATCAAAGCTACTATAAAATATAAGCTGAAGCATAAATTCCCAGGAACTGATGAATATTTCTTAAGTAGTCACTGCTGTCAAAAGATATCTGTTTAAAGACTTCTTCTTTATTAATGGTGCATTCACAATTAAATTAGTTAAGAAGCTTTATTAGATTATAGCATTGGCCTGGATCTTTGGCTCAGCCTCCAGTGAAAATATTTATCTCGCTCATTATAGAATTTGTAGCAGCAAACACTATAGTTAAGGTTATGTATGCCATATCTATAACCCCTTGGTCCTGTTTTGCTTACAAGTTTCAAAAAAGTCTCTTGTGGATTTGAAACTTTTCATACTGTACTTTGTTTCGTTTTGAAAAGTTTAATTGAACAAAGCAAGAAGGTGAAATACATTCACCCAATCTAAAGAAGTTTTTTAAACTTTTTTTGTAACCAAGGTTTTTTGGGTAAATCCAATATCTTTTATTAGACAAACTAAAATAGTTGAAAAAATTCTTCTTAACAAGCTTTTGGGTCCAAACATCCTTCATCAGGCTGAGGAAGCATCTGCAGTTGGTCTGTGCTTTGTTGCTTACTAGGGAGTCACATTTGCAAGATGCTGGGAGTCCAGTTTGCTCAGCAGTACTGTCTAGGATCAGAGCTCAAAGGCTCCAAAAAGGAATGAACTTGCAAAATAGTGCATGTGTTGAGCCAATAAGGAAAAACGCCTCTGAGTTGATCATGGAGGAAATAATTAGGGAAGTATTGAAGCCAGGAGTTCCCAACCTGCGGGGTTCAACCCCCAGAGGAGTCCAGCAACTCTTTCTTTATGGTTAGGAACAGATGTTGTATTTATCCCTGGATAAGTTGTGCTTCTGTTTGTCTGGGAACAAAAATATTCCCAGGATTGGTGTGTACACACATCAACCTTCTAATCGGGTTTTAGTGAGTTGCTGAATTCAATACAGGTATCCCAGAATTTTCTGCCCTTGATTCTATGATGCAGTCCTGGGCTACCTGTACAGACATGCTTGGCAATATCCCAGGGTAAACTGTTATTATATCTTATCCAGGAAATGTTTTTTAGGTTTTATCCTAGGACAATGGACATAATGTCTGTATGTCTGCACTTTGTCCCAAGATAACATGGTTTATCCCAAGACAAATATGATGTCTGTTCACAGCCAAAAGCTAGATATAAAGATGCAGATTATTTTCTATATCATAACTTAGTGTTGTAATAAGGAAAGGTTGAGAATCATTGGTGCTAGCAGTAGGAAAATGACCTCTGAGCATGTTCAGTGGTTAGCTGCTAAATGCTAGCAGCCTATATTTTGAGTAGTAGGTGACAGTATAGCTGTCAAGTCTGACAAGCCTAGGTCTTTCTCCTGGGGACTACAGCTAAGCCAGGCTGCATGGATGTTGCAAATGTCTCAATAAAACCTTTGGAAAACATCTAAATCTTAGGGATAAGGAACAATTGTGAAAATGAAGCCATTAAAATCCTGCAAATTTTAGTAAGTTTTGGAACATTTTATTTTTATACTTATTATTTTCAATGTAGACATTAGCACAATGGGTTAGTGCTTACTGATCACTGAATACAGCCTATTTCTATTTGAATAGGTCCATGGAAGGAACCTGTTGTCCATTGATTATGACCGGAATATACGCACAGAAAAAATATATGATGATCACAGAAAATTTACATTGCGGATAATTTATGATCAGTTAGGACGTCCTTTTCTTTGGCTACCCAGCAGTGGGCTGGCTGCTGTGAATGTCTCTTATTTCTTCAATGGACGATTGGCTGGACTTCAGCGTGGTGCCATGAGTGAAAGAACAGATATAGATAAACAAGGCAGGATTATATCCCGCATGTTTGCTGATGGGAAAGTGTGGAGTTATACATACCTGGAAAAAGTAGGTGACTCAATTTAAACTACAACATTCGCTACAAAGAGACTGTTCAATTACATGTTCTTTCTGGCCTTCATCCACAAAATTAAACTAGGAACCTTAGTGTTCCAATAGTTAAGAATTCTTTTGTACCTAATCTGTGAATCTTCTAGTTTTTCAATTAATCAAAGGACATACTTTCTTCGTGGTTCAGCTCCTCCAATATTTCCATAAAACAGAATAGCTCACCACATAATAGCATAAACTAACAGGATAAATTTTACTATTTTAAGACTGAAACTGCATGACTAAACCTGGCAGAATAGCCAGTAGCAGCAGATAACTTATCTCTAATCATTATTTATTAAGTGAAAATATGGTAATTCATCTCTAGTTAGCCTAGTTTAAGACACTTTGATCTTGGAAGTTTGTCTAATACTTAAAAACACTGCATGTCATGTTCCCTCCTCCAGACTATTGTTCAAGTATGCTAGAGCTGTTCTTTATGCTAGCTTTTCTACATATGTATTATAGCAATCAGTGTGAATTACAACTGCCAGAGGAGATATAAATTAACACATTAGTCTCACTTCCCCCAGAAAGTACTAAGAGACCCAAGAGGTTGATACAATGTACTTCAGCTCCTTGTATTTCCTTCTCAGGGCCGTGTCTACACGAGAGGCTGACTGAGCAGTCATTACTGCACAGTAACCTGCATTACTGCACAGTAACCCACATTACGGCACAGTAGCAATGATGAATGGCTTTTCTGTGGCACTGACTGCTCAGTAGCCTAAGACTAATGCGCAGTAGTGTCACAGCATGGTTTCTGCCACATGAGACTACTATGCAGTAGTCTTGGGCCACTACACAGTCAATGTCTCGTGTAGATGCGGCTGGGGTTGATAACCTTTTTCAAAGTGACAAATTTACTTCTCAGACTTGTTGGCAATATATTCATACTGTGGGTCAGCACTGTAACCTGAGATTTAAATATGGCTTTTGTATTGTTATAACACTAAAACCTATTGGGTAATGCTTAATCTAAAAATATTTTCCCTGGTAAGTTTACAAAGTAAAAGAAAGTGAGAAATAGTGAAATTAAATAATCATTATCTTTTTTTTAATAGTCTATGGTACTACTACTTCAGAGCCAGCGGCAGTACATCTTTGAGTATGATTCCTCAGACCGGCTCCACGCTGTTACCATGCCTAGTGTTGCTCGACACAGCATGTCTACTCATACATCTATTGGCTACATTAGGAATATTTATAATCCTCCTGAAAGCAATGCTTCAGTGATTTTTGATTACAGTGATGATGGCAGGATTCTGAAAACATCATTTTTAGGAACTGGGCGACAAGTATTCTACAAGTATGGAAAACTATCCAAGTTGTCTGAAATTGTTTATGACAGTACTGCAGTTACTTTTGGATATGATGAAACTACTGGAGTCCTGAAAATGGTGAACTTACAGAGTGGTGGGTTTTCATGCACAATTCGATACCGTAAAATTGGTCCACTGGTTGACAAACAAATCTATAGGTTCTCTGAAGAAGGCATGGTCAATGCGAGGTTTGATTATACCTATCATGATAATAGCTTTCGAATTGCTAGCATCAAGCCTATAATAAGTGAGACACCTCTTCCAGTTGATCTTTACCGTTACGATGAAATCTCTGGAAAAGTAGAGCATTTTGGCAAATTTGGAGTCATCTATTATGATATAAATCAAATCATTACTACCGCAGTGATGACACTGAGTAAACACTTCGATACCCATGGACGCATTAAAGAGGTTCAGTATGAAATGTTCAGATCACTCATGTACTGGATGACAGTCCAGTATGACAGCATGGGAAGAGTGACTAAGAGAGAACTGAAACTTGGACCTTATGCCAACACAACTAAATATACCTATGATTACGATGGAGATGGGCAGCTCCAAAGTGTGGCAGTAAATGACAGGCCAACCTGGCGTTATAGTTATGATCTTAATGGGAATCTTCATCTCTTGAATCCAGGAAATAGTGTCCGATTGATGCCTCTACGCTATGATCTTAGAGACAGGATTACACGTCTGGGTGACATGCCATACAAAATTGATGATGATGGATTCTTGTGCCAGCGAGGCTCGGATATATTTGAATACAATTCCAAAGGTCTCTTAACAAGAGCTTACAATAAAGCAAGCGGATGGAGTGTTCAGTACCGTTATGATGGACTGGGGCGAAGGGCTTCTTGTAAAACTAACCTGGGGCACCATCTTCAGTACTTTTATGCTGATCTTCACAACCCAACAAGAGTAACACACATCTATAACCATTCCAATTCAGAGATTACCTCTTTATACTATGATTTACAAGGCCATCTCTTTGCAATGGAAAGCAGCAGTGGAGAAGAATACTATGTTGCCTCTGATAACACAGGAACACCCTTGGCAGTATTTAGTATCAATGGCCTCATGATCAAGCAACTTCAGTATACTGCATATGGAGAAATATATTATGATTCCAACCCTGACTTCCAATTAGTTATTGGATTTCATGGAGGATTATATGATCCTCTGACAAAACTGGTCCATTTTACTCAGAGAGACTATGACGTTCTGGCTGGGCGCTGGACATCTCCTGATTACACAATGTGGAAAAACATTGGTAAGGAGCCTGCTCCATTCAACTTGTACATGTTCAAGAGCAACAACCCTCTGAGCAATGAACTGGATTTAAAGAATTATGTAACAGGTGAGAACTCCATATTAGTTCTTTCTTTATATATTTAAACTAAATTTCTTTATGCTTGGAAGTTTGTGTTGGAAAAGGAAATTGATCAGATTTCTCCATCCTAGGACCCCCCTCCCTTGTGTCCCTATCACCTGCAGAGCCCTTCTCTCATTAAGATAGAACCACTTTCCCTTTAGACAAGATGAAATGGGCTGTGTGATCTTGATCCCTAAAACTTGTTTCTTATGCACTGCCCCCAAATTAAGAGTCCATGAAAGGGAGAACACACTTGGTTGTGAAGTAAAGAGAAAATCACTTCCAACTAATAATAATTCTTAGCATTTATATAGTACTTGTCATATATTTCTCAAATTCCTGCCCAAAGAAAAGTTCAATTATCTCTGTTTTACAAATGAGGAAACTAAAGAAAAGAGAGAAAGTGATTTGCCAGAGTCACCCAACAGGAGAGTGGCAAGAATTAGGATTCAAGTCTCTTGACTCCTTGTCCATCCAACATTAGCCTCAAAATTATATGATAACTTTAAATATGGCTCTGGCTTTGGCTCTGGTTGTACACTAGCATTCTTTTAAACCACTGCTCCCCCATTCAAGCTTTCATATCGAACAGTGTCCTTTGGTACTGCTTTAAAAAGAAAAACTTATTGTTTGAAATAATGTTTCCCTTTGAAAAACTGAGAACTTTTGGGGAACATTGGTAGCATTGCAATGCAAAAAACAATAATTTTCATTTAGATTAAACATATATCAGGATTGGGTTAAACTTGTAACCTCCTCTTAATTAGTACTAATTTGGCACTTAGTAAAAATCACACAGAACTTGAAGTAGCTGCTAACACATATTTTAAAATGAAAGGTAATTAAGATATGTTCAGGAGAAACTCTTTCAAAGTTAAATCTCTAACACCTGGTAATTAAAGCAGAGGTATCATTTAACAAATAATCAAAGAGTTGCCATAATTTTAGTGGCAGTTAGAACTTCAAGTGAAATGTGATTTTTTTTTAAAGGAAAGCAATATTATGATATTGGTAGTTGTTTCTGACTACAACTACACTGTAGGCATAGCATTCCTTAGGCCCTACAGCTTATTTGCAGGCTGAATACTCTGGGACCCTGGACAGATTTAACATTTGAAGTGCTTCAAGTGCCTTTGCATATGTACAAGTGTTACACTTAGATCCCCCTAATCACACTAAGGCAATCTAAATGCCCCAGCATGCAAGTGTTCACTGAGCTGAGATTGCCCTAAAAATGGTGCATCTGATCTAAACTTAGTTCTCAGCAGACCTGCTCACTGGCAGACATGCAGGTCCCTGCTCTAACTCATGGTACTTTAACACAAAGCGCCATGAGTTAGAGTGACTCCCCCCACCCCCGACCCAACAGACATCCATCTGTTCGGTGGGGAGGGAGGGAGGGAATCAATCTCCACTTTGGAACTGATCCAGCAGAGGAGCCTGCATGCAGACTCTCTCCTCTAACTTCTCTCTCCCCTATCCCCCCAGCTCCAGTGCCATCTGCAGGAAGGGATGGGGGAGAAGGGAGGGAAGGGAGCTGTGGGCTGTGGTTTGCCCGACCTGAGCTGCAAGGGGATGGGGGTTGAAGGGGGGCTGTGAGATGGGGCCCTTCAATCCACCCATTCCTACTCCAGCTCATGTTAGGAAAACCCCAGCCCACAGCTCCCCCCAATCCCTTCTCCCCCGTCCCTTCCCATAGACAGCACCAGGAATGGGGCTGGGCTGCATCAGTGCAACCCTAGTCATTCTGACAGACTGACCCTAGGGAGCAGAAGTTCCCTAAGGCACTCCACTTTGAAGCACCTTCATCTAATCCCTCATTAGATGAGAGTTAATTGTATCATGCAATCAACCACGTTTAAAGTGCTCTGCAGCTATGCATGTGTGTCTTGGCATGACTGTAGAGCACTTTCAGGGGGCCAAGCATGTATGTCACTTCTGTCTGCGCCCCATGTTCCATGACACAAGTCTGGTTAGTCCTTCAGATATCTCACATTGCACTGTTCCTCACCCTCCCCACCCCTGCGGCAAGTGGCCTCTCTGGTGCCTGACCAGCACTCCAGCGCCCCTTTTCGTGTCCTGGTTTGTCAGCACTTTTTATCAATGAGCTCCCTTGCATTTGCTTCTTCAGTTCAAAGTAATCTGCCCACCCTTCCCCAGAGCCCAGCCACACCAAGTCAGGCAAGCCCACTGCAGAGTTCGGTCAGGTGCAGGCTACTGAACTTTCATGTTGAGAGAAAGGAAAGCAGAAAAGTGAAAACACCCCTAGTCATAAATCACCTTCCCCTGTGACCCCAAAACATGGATGCATGCATTTCTTCTGCCCCTCACCTCCCATCCACCACAAGGCTCACTTCCATCTCCTGGTGTCAGAGACACAGCACTTCAACTCATGAAAGGTGATTGTTCTACTTGGAACATTAGGGCACTGTATCTGTGGACCCGTCTGACCCATAACAACTGTAAATTAGATCCCAGTCAGTGGCATTTGGGAACAGTTTGTTACATGTGTCCACACCCTACATTTGCTTATTTCACCCTGCTGTTTGAGTTGCTAAAAAAATGCTAATGCAGAAGATAGACCCCCTCCTGCTCACTGCTTTGTGCGACTTAGTCTTAAGGCCACGATGATGGAGTGTTACAAAACTAGTCACATTAGCTATTTTTCAGGACTTGAACAGGATGGAATCACAAATTGCTTAGGCACCTGACAAGTACAATAGCATTGGCCCAGTGTGCCCTGTCTCATCTTAAGAGATTTTATTACATTCAGATGTTATATCATTTTCATTCATGCATCCACAAAAGAAATTCAGGAAAGATACATTAATTGCTTCTATATCATGCATTTCACCATAATACTATAATAATGGTGATGAAGATACTTGCTGCTCTCATGGGCTTCTACATGTCTTTGGACAAGAAGTCATTATATAAATAGCTTAATTTTCATAAATGAGTAATGAACACAACCTCCTTTATGCACAGCCCTTTATATGCATATTTACAGTCAACTGTTCATTTGTTGACAGTTTTTGCTAAAGGAGAGGATTCCTCCAGCTGTGTAATGATATATTATAAAGAACATTAGAAAAGAAAAATAATGAACTATTATAATGTGTGTGGAGGGAGATTCCTTTTTATTGCTAGATGAGAAAAATTAAAGTAAATTCTTTGGCAGGTAATGTTATACTGAATGAAATAACAAACTAAAACCATAGAAAGGACTAAGAGTCCTACTTTATGGATAGCCATAGGGAAAAAATAAATTGGGTATAATATAATGGGAGATTTGTACAATTATCTTTAAGATAATGGGTGTAGAATCTCTAATGAATTTTTCAAGGAGGACAAAAGAATCGCTAAAATGTTTGAAAAATCCACGAAAATGAAATCTTCAGCAGCTCAGCACAATCTTAAACATCACACAAACTTTTCTTTTAAGAAAGTAAAAAAACATTCATTCTCCCTCACAGTCTCATTTTTTAGGGGAAAGAGGGACAGAAAACTGAAGTTTTCAGTAAACATTATTCTTTTTTAAATGTGAATAACTATAAATCTGTTCCTTTTCAAAACTAGAAAATGAAGGCTGAAACTGGTTTCTGAAAATACTTTGCTCTTTCTAAAGCAGATCTAGCAGTCAGGATTAGTCAGAGCTGCCTTGTTCAGAACCAACACACAGAACATCACAAAGCTCAAACTGGAGCACATATGCAAAAGACTTGCAGTGAGAAACTCAGATAAGGTCTTGATCCTGCAAAGACTTACACAGTTGCTTTGCTTTACACTGTTGACTTGAATGCAGCTATTGCTAGTGTCCAGAGTTAAACATTTACATCTTGCAGGAGCGGGATCTAGGAGGAAAACCAGATTGTACACAAGAGGAATTTTCCAAGTGTTCTTCAAAGCAGTAAATGAGAAGTGTGTCACATCCAGTATAGCTGCAGGAGGTGACAGACATGAGCAACTGTACAGAAAATGTTTAGTGATAAAGGATTCAGAGATATTGGGTTTACTGGAGACCTCATATCTCACTAGTCAGCAATTTCTATGAATTTACAGTAGTCATTCTTGTAACAGCTCACTGTGGAACAGTATGGTTCTGGGAACTGGCAAATAAAAAAAGATTAAAAATTCTGAGTTCAAACTCTAAGCTCTTCATTTTAACCGTAGCATCCTTGAGATACACATCTCTTTCTCACTCACTCATTTATTTTTTTATTTTTAGATGTGAAAAGCTGGCTGGTGATGTTTGGATTTCAGCTCAGCAACATTATTCCTGGTTTCCCTAGAGCAAAAATGTACTTTGTACCTCCTCCATATGAATTGTCAGAGAGTCAAGCATGTGAAAACGGACAGGTAGGCAGCAGTTTGTGCTGGGCTTACAGTGATTTTGCCAATTTTACCTTGCATACAGGCATCATCCCATGAAAAAAAGAAATACTTCAAGGGGAGGAGTAAGCACCAAAGAGGGAGAAGAATTATTCAAGCTAAAAGACACTGAGCAAAGATGTATATACTGGCCCAGAATACATTTAAGTTAGAAAGTAAAAGAAATCCCTAACTGCCAGAGCAGTGAGGTTCTGGTACAGGATCCCAATAGGAGTTGTACTGGCCAAAAAACAAACGTTTGTAAATTGGAGTTCGTTAAATTTAGGAAGGAGATTATAGGGTGCGGTGCCTGAAGTAGCAGGGATTGCATTTAATGCCTTAGGAAGTGCCTTCCAGTCTTATGTTTCTATAGTGTCTAAGGTATGTAGGGTAGAGAAAAAATATTTTTTAAGAGTGAAATGAAATACAGTATCATTAGTTCTTCATTCATGTACACTTGAGTTCCTGTTTAACTATCAACATCCAAGGGAAATCTCAAGGTGTAATTTACCATCTGTTCTACTTCTACTGTCATAATCTTATGCCTTTGGTGTACAGCAATAAAACTGGTTTGTAGTGACTGTACTGTTTAAAAAAGAGCTTTACTCCCAATGTTATATGGAGAAAGTGTTACTTTTTAAAATTTATTTGACGTTTGGGGGTTTTTTGGTACTGCAATTAAACTGTTATCCACTAATGTTTATTACTTCATCAAAACAAGACAAAAATATATTTGAAATTACTTATGCAAATAAATACTACGCCAACTTCTGACATCAGTTGTTAGCAGTTATTACTTCTTAAATCTTTGATCCTATAATATGTATATGCACTGTTCACTTTAGTTATACAGTATATGACTTTGTACAGTATGTAGGCAGGAAGCAACAGCGTGAATGACACTTTTTATAATTTGCTATTTTTCACAGTACTTTGTCACTCCTCTTTTTAATAAGGTTTAAAACAGGTCTTTGAAAACATTTTCAAACAGTCTCTGTCTTCTTTGTTTATTCTTGCAGCTAATTACTGGAGTCCAGCAGACAACAGAAAGACACAATCAAGCATTTATGGCCCTGGAGGGACAGGTCATCTCTAAACGATTACATGCCAACATTAGAGAGAAAGCAGGGCACTGGTTTGCCACAACCACTCCCATTATTGGGAAAGGGATCATGTTTGCTGTAAAGGAAGGCCGTGTAACCACTGGCATTTCCAGCATAGCCACAGAAGACAGCAGAAAAATTGCCTCTGTCCTTAACAATGCTTACTACTTGGAAAAAATGCACTACAGCATTGAGGGAAAGGATACTCATTACTTTGTAAAGATTGGATCATCTGACAGTGACCTCGTCACCCTGGCAATGACCAGTGGGCGGAAGGTACTGGATAGTGGAGTAAACGTTACAGTTTCCCAACCAACCCTCCTTATCAATGGAAGGACTCGAAGGTTTACTAATATTGAATTCCAGTACTCTACTCTACTGCTTAACATACGCTATGGACTGACCCCTGACACACTGGATGAAGAAAAGGCAAGAGTTTTAGACCAGGCTCGACAGAGAGCATTGGGATCAGCATGGGCCAAAGAACAGCAGAAGGTGCGGGATGGCAAAGAGGGCAGCCGCTTATGGACGGACGGAGAGAAGCAGCAACTTTTGAACACAGGAAGGGTTCAAGGTTACGAGGGATACTATGTACTTCCAGTGGAGCAGTACCCAGAGCTAGCAGACAGTAGCAGCAACATCCAGTTTTTAAGACAGAATGAAATGGGAAAGAGGTAACAAATTAACCTGCTGTCATCCTTTGCTGGATGAATCAGTAGTCACAACTGTTATCTCCTCTCCTAAGGAGATGAAGACCTAAACAGGGGCACTAGGCTGAGCTACTTTGGGATAGTAAGTGGCAAGAAAGCTCACATTTTTTGAGTTAAATGCTACTGTTGAAGTGATTAAAAACCACTTCCTGAAGTGGACTAAAGCCAGACTGAAAACTTTAACCATACAAATTAAAAAGTACCCCTAAAATATTACCCACTTGTTCTGGGTCTAAAGAAAAAAAAGAAAAATAAAAAAGAAGGCCTCATATTATATTACCTCACTCCATTCACATGTGAGCAAACTTTAAGAAATCCAAGAGGGCCACCTTCACTAGACCAGCTGATGAAACAAAAAAGATTCAGACTGCTTGTTTGATAAATATTCAAGAGGTTTTCATTTAAAGCAAAATACAGGTGCATTTAAAACATGACTTTGGGGTGATTTGTGTGTAGCAACTGGAGGAAAATGATAACGCAAGTGAGAGAGCACTGGAAATAGTAAAGAAAAATATATTTAAAACATAAAATTCTGCACTTGCACTCAGACCCTGCATTTGTCTGGCCTGAAGTTTAATTTATTCAAAGAGGGCAGAGTGTAAAGTTGAATTCAAAATGGTGGCTATAAATCACTACAAATAAATTTCATACTCTGTTTGTCTTTGAAGATTCCATTGTGGACAGTATAACACAGTTACAGGGTGTAGTCTGTTTAGATTCAGTAGTTTGTTGGTATCAGTTCCAGTAGAGCTGTGGGCATTGTGTTACACTATTGCAAATGGGCACCACTTCAGATCACCCTGTACATACATCAGCCAGAAGGCACAATCACTGTTTCAGATTTAAAAATTATTAGTGTGTTTGTTTGGTCGAGAAACTGAGACAATCACATTACAGTCACCACAAAAGAAAAAAAACAAGTCTAATAAGAACTTTGGTACAAGAACTTTTTTGTAATATACATGTATGAATTGTTCATTGAGTTTTTATATTAATTTTAATTTGCTGCTAAGCAAAGAATAGAGACAGGCAAAGATAATTTATGGCAAAGTGTTTAAATTGTTTATACATAAATAAAGTCTCTAAAACTCCTGTGAATTATTTGTCTTCTATTGTGGAACTCTTTTGAAAGAGAAATGATCTATCAATGGACCTGTTTGTATAGCCTATTATAGTGGCAGCCATCCTTTTTGGCAGGTGTGCCACAAATAGCCCTGGCACCCTCCCCAAATGCCACTTCAATCCCTTCCCTTTCCCTTAGCTGATCTGCTGTTCAGCTTTCTGCTCCCTGACCAAATTGGTGCTCTGCTTTCTGTCTCCTAAATGTGCTCCCTGCCTGATCTGATGTTCTGCTTTCAGCTCCCTGTCCTATCTGCCACTGTGCTGCCTGTCCCCTCCCCACTCTGCCACATGTCACACACACAGGCTGCCCATGCCACCTGTGGCACATATGCCATAGGTTAGCCACCCCGATCTAGTACATGAAAAATTATAAGTGTGTAAGTGGTAAGCTATCATATACCATAAATTCTGCCAGTACTCCTTCCTCTGAGCCTCAAGTAAGCAGCACATTCTGATCTAGTATCACTAGCAGTGCAGTAACATCAATACTAAACAAACTGGCAAATGCTTTTTTTTAAAGCAGGAGCATTTTTAAACCTGAATGTTGGCAGCTGCCTTGCTGTGTCCCAGGACAGGATGTTTGCAAGTCATGAAAATAAAATTACATGTATCTTCTAACTGGATTGTTTATTTCTCCTTCATGCAAAATTGAAGGAAAGGCTGAAGCCTCTCTCATATGCAACTAACTGGCCACACCTGAGGCTATTGACACCTATACATGTGAGTACTCAAAATTCAAGGACTCATGGAAATTAGGGCTGGAAGGGACCTCAGATAGTCATCTACTTGACCCTTCTACCCCAGGGAAGGATAGCTACACCTAAACTATGCCTGATAGATGTTTGTCTAACTTGTTCTTCTAGTTAACTATCTTTCAAGTATAAAGTTTTTCCTAATGTCAAACTTAACCCACATTGCAGTTTAAGGACACTACTTCTTGTCCTATCCCTGGAGGACATGGAAAATGGTTTATAACTTTCCTCTCTGAAATAACTTCACATATTTGAAGATTGTTATTATGTATCTATTTCTCCCCTCCCTTGCCCCCTACTCCTCAAGCTTTCCTCATGGGTCATGTTTTCTGGACTCTCTCCAATGGGTCCCACATTTTCCTCAAAATGTAGTGCCCAAAACAGTACTCTAGCTGAGGCTGTACCAGCACTAATACAGTGGAATGATTACTTCATATATCTTACTTCATATATGTCTTCCATTCATGTATACCAATCAGTATTTGCCTTTTTCCCCCCACAGATCCATTTCTGCTGTGGATCCAGTCATACCTTTTTTTTTTCCTTTTTCCTTTTTTTTTGTTGTGCAGTTTATTATTCCTCCATAAGTGTGGCGATCACCAGTGGCTGAATGTTGAGACCAATTCTATGTTTGAGGCTACAGGTAAACTTTTTAATGATTCATGAAGTCAGCAGAAGCCCATAAGTTAAGTGTGAGCTTGAATTCATAGGCAAATGAAGCAAAAGTGTGATAGCTTGTGTTTCACTCTTGGTAGGTGCATCCATTTTTATTATTGTACAAACCCAAAGGATGAGGTACCTGCTTACTATGTTTACGTAAGTTGTATACAGTAGATTCAAAAGCTCTGTGTTGCTCTGAAGGATGAATGAGGGCACTTTTT
Source organism: Alligator sinensis (assembly GCF_000455745.1). Classification (NCBI taxonomy): domain Eukaryota; kingdom Metazoa; phylum Chordata; order Crocodylia; family Alligatoridae; genus Alligator; species Alligator sinensis. Next base: position 4,937,334 of record NW_005841843.1, read on the forward strand.
CTGTCCACAAAGCAAGCATTGTCTTTGTCATGCTATAAATCAGTGGTTACCAACTGGTTGATTGGGATAGACCAGTGGATCCTGGAGCCTGTTGAAGTCAATCCTGGGCTGTGAGGGCTGAGCACACGCATGCACCCCCCCTCCCCCCCAACCCTAGCAGGTCCGTCGGCAGGGGAGGCTCAGTGAGGCATGTGCAGCGGGGCTCAGGGTGCAAAGCCCAGCCCACAGCTGGAGCCAGGGTGAGGCAGGAGACAGAGTACAGGACCTGTGTGTACAGGACCTCCACCTGTACAGGAGTACAGGACCTCCACTTGACACAGGAGGTACATGGTCCCACTAGGGGGAATGCCATACTGGATCTGGTATTGGCAACGGGGGATGACATGGTTGGGGACCTACAGATCGGTAGCCATCTGGGGGACAGTGATCACCTAATAATAGGTGAACTATTAGAACTTATAGAATTCACCATAAGACGTTGAGTGGGTAAAGTAACTAGTCAGGTGAAAGTGCTAGACTTTAGGAAAGCTGATTTCAATGAACTCAGGCGATTAGTCAAGGATGCACTGCAGAGTAGGAGTTTTGAAGTGATGGGAGCCCAAGAAGGGTGGCTGTGCCTTAAGGAAATGATCCTTCGGGCACAAAGCAAGGCGATCCCCGAGCGAGGCAAAAGGGGGAAAGGGGCCAGGAGGCTTCCCTGGCTGACCAGAGAAATCCAGGGCAGCCTAAGGGACAAAAGGGGAGCACATAAAAAGTGGA
>NW_005841843.1:4938736-4939405 GCF_000455745.1 Alligator sinensis
ATATCATTCTGCAAAACACACACGTTTCTGTTCACAACACACACACACATCTGTTTTGTATCATTCTGCAAAACACAAACATTTCTGTTCTGTATCATTGTTGTGTAATACACACACACACTTCTGCTCTGTATTATTATTCTGTAACACACACGCACACACACACACACTTCTTGTCCGTATCATTATTAAGTGTACTCTGTCCAAGTTTGCAGATGACACAAAGCTATGGGGAGATGTGGACACGCCGGAGGGCAGGGAACAGCTGCAAGCAGATCTGGACAGGTTGGACAAGTGGGCAGAAAACAACAGAATGCGGTTCAACAAGGAGAAATGCAAAGTGCTGCACCTAGGGAGGAAAAATGTCCTGCATACCTACTGCCTAGGAAATGACCTGCTTGGAGGCACAGAAGCGGAAAGGGATCTTGGAGTCCTAGAGGGCTCCAAGATGAATATGAGTCGGCAGTGTGACGAAGCCATCAAAAAAGCCAATGGCACTTTAGCGTGCATCAGCAGATGCATGACGAATAGGTCCAAGGAGGTGATACTTCCCCTCTATCGGGTGCTGGTCAGACCGCAGTTAGAGTACTGCATGCAATTCTGGGCGCCGCACTTCAAGAGGGATGCGGATAACCTGGAGAGGGTCCAGAGAAGGGCCATTCGTATGGT
>NW_005841843.1:4939506-4951384 GCF_000455745.1 Alligator sinensis
TGCCTATAAGTTCATCACGGGGGCACAGAAGGGAATTGGTGAGTATTTATTCACCAAGGCGCCCCCGGGGGTTACAAGAAATAATAGCCACAAGCTAGCAGAGAGCAGATTTAGATTGGACATTAGGAAGAACTTCTTCACAGTTAGAGTGGCCAAGGTCTGGAACGGGCTCCCAAGGGAGGTGGTGCTCTCCCCTACCCTGGGGGGCTTCAAGAGGAGGTTAGATGAGTATCTAGCTGGGGTCATCTAGACCCAGTACTCTTTCCTGCTTATGCAGGGGGTCGGACTCGATGATCTATTGAGGTCCCTTCCGACCCTAACATCTATGAATCTATAAGAGCCATGAGCAGCTCAGGGAGGGGGGGGCCACAGGGAGGGGGGGCCACATGCCTCCGCATCTGCCTGTGGGGCAGGGCAGGGCAGACTGGGGCCAGGGCAGTGGCAGTGTAGGGCTGTGCTCAGACTGGGCGGCTACAGTGGCAGCACTGGGAGCGGGGCCATAGGGGAGGGAGGGTGGCATAGCCCCTCCAACCCCTGCTCCCAGCGCCAGCACTGAGCACAATGTGGGCCAAGCCCAGAGGGAACAGCTTGGCACAGCCTTCCCCTCCTCTTGCCCCTCCTCCCCCAAGGACATGGGGGCCAGGGGCTGGTGGGTGCGGGGGAGGGCGGACTGCAGCTGTGGGCTGGAAAGTTGTGCTGGGGCTGTTCCCACCAGGCTTGACCTGCAGTGCACTCAGTAGTGCCACTGGGAGTGGGGGTTGGGGGGCTATGCCCCCCCACCATGGCCCTGATCCCAGCTCCATTGCTGCAGCCACCCAGCCTGAATGCAGCCTACCCCGAAACAGCCCAGCACTGCTGCTGCCCTGGCCCCAGCCCACCCTGCCCTGCGTGCAGATCTGGGGGCACATGCCACCCCCCCCATGCCTTCCCAGGTTGTGTGCCCCACCTTCTCCACAACGTCTAGATGAGCCGCTCATGGCTCTGTCCCCTGCCCTGGCTATGGACGGCCTCCCCCTTCCCCACCACCATTGGGGTTGTAGATCGAGGCCCCAGTGGTGAGGAAGAGAGTAGGGCTAGCCTCGATCCCTGCCCCACCCCGCATGGCCCTTTCCCCTCCCTCCACTTTTCCCCGCAGACTTACCTGCTGGGCAGAGGGAGAGAGCGGGATAGATCTTTGGTTCCTTTTAAATTCCAAAAGTGATCTCTGACCAAAAAAGTTTGGAGACCACTGCTATAATTGTTTTATTCAGCTGTAGCCTTCCCCCAGTGTCCCAGACCTACTGAGGCAAAGTCTGTTCATACTAAGAAATACCTAATTTTGAAAAAGCCCCATATAAATCAGTGGAACTACTCATGAAGGAGAAGCACTCCTAAATGTAAGAGTACTGGTCCACTGAGAACAAACAACTCACAAACTGCAAACATACAGGCTAGGGACAGACATTCAAAAAGCCTGAGCCTGAATTGATTCAATCTTTGCCGGTTAGTCTAACCTGGCTAGGCTAAATCAGTTTGATTACTGGACAGACATCCCAGAAATGCAGACACATGCTTGCAGTGGCTCAGGCTAGAAGCCGGGGGGCACTAGAACAGCCCTCCTTTCCTTCCACAGCATGGAGCTGAGGGGGGCATGGCCAGGCCCTGGCAGGATGCTCTGATTAGCCCAGCAGGGAATTGATAACGGTATTTATCACCCAATTAAGGAAACAACAGAAGGACATTACCAGCTACCTATTTATTCTACCTGTTGTTTCATCAGGGACTCTAGCCAGCAGGTGGTCTGCTAGCTAATACACAGGCACCTTCTCAGCAAGGAAGAGGAGAAGGGGGGATTCCAGCTTAGCAGGGAGTGATGAGGGGAGTGGGGAAGCAGCCCGCAGTCTCTGGAGCTACAGCTAGGTAGCAGAGGGGAGGAGCCAGCTTTGCTGCGGAGCAGAGAGCTCTGCCCAGCCCAGGGAACATGCTGGGATGCTGGGGGAGTCTAGCTTATTTTAAACCAGCAAGGGGTCTGGGAGAGACATTGCATAAACCAGTTTGAGCCAAATCAGTTAAGTCCAATACTACGTTCAACCAGGTTTATCTCAAACCGGTTTCAGCCATTCTCAAACTGGTTTATGTGCACTGAACATCTGTTCTGTTACAGGCTTAATCCAGTTTCTGATCACTTAAACTACTTTATGTCTGTCCCTAGCCACAGTCTCTTTTCGCTCAAATCTCTTTTCACTCCAGCTTCTACTGCATTGCTAACTTTAAATCATAAGCTCTTGGCTCTGTTTTGTGCTCTTAGCCAACTAATCCCTTACCTGTGGTCCTTACACTGTTATAACTGAAGGAACATTAGTAGATCTGTTTTGCTTCTTTGAATGTCATGCATTAGCAAAATGAATGGCTTGGGCTATACTTGCAAATAGCTAGCAAAAGGTTTGAGCTACAAGCTGCCTGCTTGCATTTCAGATTTACAAAGTCATGGAATCATTTATGCTTTGGTTTTAAGAAAAAATAAATGTGTGTACTATCCTCAGTGATAGCACACTTTTAGCTAGCCCTGGAATGTAAGAGTTGTTTTATCTGGAAACTGCATCACCACTGTCAAGCCACATGGTGGCAGTTTTGTCTATATATTGTTTGAAGAATTGTTGGCTCCCCCTCCTCCCTTTACCATAAATTTTAAGTTTCTGGATTTGTTTTACTCAGAGAGCTTCAGATTCTATTAAATTAAATGAAAGCACCAATGAGGTGAGGCCTTAACCTGTGGATTCAGACACCCCAGAAGTTGCCCAGATGCATTTTGTTAAGTATCATTCAAAAACATCAAGTTTCTTAGGCCCTTTTACTAGAATGTCTGGAAATACAACACTGGACTAAAGCCCTGATATTTGAAAATATTTAACTCCAGGACAAAATTTTGCAGCAAAACCAAAATCTAACAACAATGTATTTTCCTCTCCTCAGTTAATTTACACTGAAAAGTCATTTGAGAACTTGCATTCTTGAAAGTATTGTACTTTCATTAATATTGCATGGTGAGGCCCTGGTCCATGTGCAGACCTCAGGGTCTCAACCTCCCTGCCCTCATAAATAACTTTTGCAAATTGCCCAAGGAACTGTACTAATTAACTCTTCCAAAGTAAGGTACAGTCTAGTACTCTGTGATCTAGTGTATCTTGACACTTGTAAAACAGACTAGCAAGCATTAATATTTAATTAAGACTGAAGATTTCAAACTTGGAAAGATCAGAAATTCATGTCCACACCATATTTTCAAATCATTCTCTTGACCACCTTATAATTCATCACAGGCTTACACATCAAGGTCAGTAACATACTAAAGTAGTAGTTACATGAAACTTAGCAGAGTCTTTGTAGCTGGGTTACAGATAAATACCCCTAAGTCTTGCACTAGCCAAATGCTAACCACAAACAGTAATTCAATACCACTGAGAAAAGATTTTTCTCTGTAGGCCAAACCCCTTAGCAGCTAGTTTTCTGATTTTTGTAGAACAAACTAAGATATTTCTCAAGCCAGCTCAACATAAAGTTTGGAACATAGGGGCCAAGGACAGAAATTACACATAAAACAGTGTAAGTGACCGGAAACTAGTTCAACTCTGTAACACAACAGGGCTAAGAACAGACAGTCAAAAAGCCTGAGGCTGACTCGATTCAGTCTTTGCAGGTCAGTTTAAATTGCAGATATTAAACTGGGAAGCAAATGAACAGACATTAATTTTTGATTTAGGAAATGCAGGCACATGCCTGCAGTGGCTCAGGCTAGAAGCCTGAGGGTACTAGAGCATGCCTCCCAGCCACTGCCAAAGAGAAGGGACTGAAGCTCCAAGGCTTTCTGCCCCCACCCCAACTTCAGCAGAAGGGGTGTGGCCAGGTCCCAGCCCAGGGCTAACACACTGGAGGTTGGGGATTTAAATCCCTTTGCTAGCACTCACAGGGCCCTAGGCCTGGTCTGCCTGGGCAGGGGGGCGATGCCTGCCAGGCTTCTGGCCCCCTACCCCATGCTCCCTGCTCGAAGGGAGTGTGGGGAGGGCAGCTCCTGTCAGGATAAGGAAGGGACAGGTGGGGAAAAAGGTAGTGGCACTAAATTCATGAAAGCCTGAACCATCACGCAGCAGGACTGGATGAACTTCATTCAAGAGTGCTGAAAGAGCTGGCTGAAGTCATCGCAGAACCCCTGGTGATACTTCCAAAAGTCATGGTGCTCCAGAGAGGTCCCCGAGGACTGAAAGAGAACCAACGTTGTGCCCATCTTCAAGAAGGGAAGGAGAGAGGACCCTGGTAACTATAGGCCAATTAGCCCATTTATTTATATCACATATATATAATAGATATCTATATATATAGAAATAGTTATCTATACATATATATCTATACATATATAAATATATATCTATTTATATCACATTTATTTATATATCACATCATCTTGGCCAAAAGCCCTAGAATAGGAATGACCAGCTTGTCAGAACAGATTCCTCATTGCTTCTGAGTAACCACTCAGAATTCAACCTCAACTGAGAGTATTTCATCTGATAAAAGCTTTATCAAAAAAAAATACTCCATCAAGACAACTCTAGACAGTCTGGTTAAAATAAGTTTAGAGCACTCAGCAGGAGAAGGGATATGATTCTGAGCCTTGTGTTTGGAAAGCTAGAAGGTAATGAGTATTTCACCATTGTTCCAACTGCCATCTATTAAACACTTTGCAATGTGTGTGCGGCTTTACAGTTTACAGATAAATTGTGGATGAACCTAGCTGGGACAGAAAGGGGGCAGACTTCATTTCAGTTGGTATGTTTTGCACTGAGTTTGATAGAAGGTATAAACACAAGATCTCACAGTACTTGGGACCTATCAGATCCTGTTTGTAGGCTTCTTTTTTTTGCTAGGGACAAACACAACCATTACACAAACGTAAGTTACAAACCTTGTAACCTTTACAAAGTTACTCAGCAGTTATTAGGACAAAACTTCTCTGTCCATTGCTCTCTAGAGACACTCCAGAAGTAGCAATGACTTTCTACATGTCACAGACCTAACTAGGAGTGCTGCCAGAGCTTGCCAGTGGGTTTGCTTAAAATCCTAAATTCCAGAGCAGTGTAGATTGTCACTGCTCTCCCACCACACACAGCACATGAGACATGAAAGGATTAAGAAATCCTGAATTCTCTTCATCCAGGATAAGAGAGAAGATGCATATAACGGAAGAATCTCAAGTGAAACCACTGAAAGGGAATATCTGAGGCCTTCTGGTAAGAACTATGGTATTTGGGGAATTTCCAGATGAAGTGTGGGAAACCCAACTATTCCACAGCAACTGGGCAATTCAGAAAAGACAGACTGATGTGATGCTCCAGGTGTAACGAGGTCAGACACCTAACAGGGCTGAGGCAGACATGGCTCTTTGGATAAATCTGGTATCTTTTATTAGACCAACTTAAATAGCTGGAAAAATAATAAAAGATATTAAATTTACCCAAAGAACCTTGTCCTCCTATGTCTTTAGACCAGCACAGCTACAACCTATACCCCTGTAACAGGGCTGACGCATGTGAGCTGAACTTGTCTATTAACAGCAGAGGGCCAGAAGAGGAAACACTGCAGCTGAGCTAAGGAGATGGAGGTAGCCAGCATGCTATATTCCTCAACTTCTTGGGAGACAGCTACTCTACCAAGTACAGCCCAGGCTACCAAAAGGGCAGTGTAGACCATATTTTTTACTACTTCCCTCAAAGGCAAACAGCATTACTTGTCAATATGGAACACACAAGGTTTCTGCTACAGCAGTTCAGCAATCACTGTCTTCCCAGTATCCTCCACAGGTGACTTGTGTATCTTTACTTAGTTTCATAATTACTTCTAAGTGAAAATAGAGTCTTGGCCCAGATTTCCAAGGTTTGACTAGTCCTCTCTGTTGAGTCTTCTCTAAGAGCCAAAGAGAATTAGTTTGCCATCGGGTTCCTGGAGAGGCTCATTCCCTGGCTGGATTTCTTTTATGATGAAAGACTCTCCTATCAGTATCATGATCAAGCCAGGTTAGCAAGTTTTTAGAAGCTGCTTTATTCAGGTGGCTAGCATGGTGGCTTGATCAAAAACTGCTCAGTGGTTCTCCCATGTGCAGAGCAGGACTTTTGTTGGCTCCTGAAATGCCACATGGCCACACTCCCTCCCTATCCCAGCTAACAGTCTGGAATCAACACAACAGGATGGAGCAGGTGTAGGTCATCCCCCATGGGCCTGCAGAACAGAAGGTGACCATTGCATGTCCCTCTCTGGCATTCTGGGCTATGACCCAAAAAGATAGTTATGTACCTGAACTCCCACTACTTTCTATGGCATTTTAGGCACCTTAATCCATATTTGGATCTGACCCTTTGTCACAAAAGTGAGTAGCTCTGATTCTGACTGTACAGGCAGAATCAAAAGGCACTCAGTTACTTTCCCAAGCATAATAGTACAGGTTTGCAAATGTGACTCCACCTAGCTGTAGATGGAGCTAAAGGCCAGGTACAGACATTACATTTTTACCAGAATAAATGATCAAAAACTGGTCAAAACCCATAACAGAACAGAAGTTTGGTGCACACAGACTGATTTAAAAATGGCAGAACCCAGTCTAAGATAAGCAGCCTGCAAGCCCCCCCCCCCCCCCCCCCCCCCCACCACAAACGCAGCATGTCCCCCCCCCGCCAAAAGGTAAATGTGTGTTCTGTTCACTACCGATCTAAACTACGCTGCTTACAGAAAACAGTGCAACTTAAATCAATTCTGGCTCAAGCTTTTTGAATGTCTGTACCTAGCCAAAGTCTTTTACTAGTCTTGAAATCTTTATGGGTTTGAAGAGAAAAGAGTGGTATTTTTTTGGCCACTTCCAGCTCTGTTAGCTAAAATAGCACACACGCTTAAACATAAATAGAGAAGATGTCAAATGCCAACTTTCAGACTGATGCAAGTGAATGCATCCAGGTTTTAAACCCTTGACAAATAGGATTTGTAATGGAAGCTGTAGCTAAGCCATCATGAATACAGAAGGCTGCAGATATGGCACTGTACTATGGTCTACATTACACTGCTACAACTCAGAAGCATTATTACTGAAATTACATTTACAGAAGTTTTCCCCCTTTGCAAGATAGCTTCTGGCAGGCATTAGTGTAACTTACTAATTGTAGATAACAAAAAAATCCTGCAATGCAATGTTGTTTGTTATAATGCTGTCTATTCCATCCAATGACAGCCTTTGCATCCTGTGCAAGTAGTCCCAGGTGCAGAATTCTTTAGTTCATGAAATTATGCAAACTAAAGAAAAATGTCAACATTAAATAATGTTGCACACCTGTGATATGGCTGGTTGTTATTTTTATTGTGCTGCACTTCCTTCTTCTAAGTGAATTAGCTTGTTATTTTAAGTGTGCTGCACTTCCTTCTTCTAAGTGAATTAGAACTGTTCCATTGAGACACCCCTCCAACTCTCTTAGTAGTGTGACTTTGGAAGATCACTGGCACGCTACCCATTCCCCAAAGTCACCAAGTGTTAGGGCTGCATAGTAGAAAATCCAACCATGAAGTCCTAGGCAGTTAAAAAAAGATATTAAAATATTTACTGTATATTAAATATATTTATTTAACAGTGTTTCCATCAAAGTTACAAGCTCAAAAAACAAGGGCAGCATTTTTCTGTTTTTAAACTATGGCCTTCTAGGTGATTACTGGAACAACAGGAGCTATGAAACTAGTGAGGGGCTGGGAAAGAAGAATTGAATTCACAGATCCTGGATGGTTTCCATGAGGGCTTCACTGTTGAAGGCTGTTGCCTAGGACCCTTTGAAATTAAACTTCAGTTTGAATTGAAATGAAAATCTGCAATGATATCCAGTGTTGCTGACTTCACACATGCAAATATTACATGTCAAATCACAAATGGCTAAAAAAAAATTAGAATTGTCTAACAAAGTATTGGGAACTGGGTTGGGGGGGGAGGAGAACAGAAAGGGAGGATAGCAATTTGTCATAAATGCACATAATAAAAATTAGTCCTCTTCCTGTAGCCCCAGTTTTGAAGAGAGAGGGACCTCTGCTGAGTCGACATGAAGATGAGTAGTTTATGTTGGCTATTCTAACTGTGAGGCACAGCTGTGGTTGTAGGAGGCACCTAAGGCCCAACTCCAGGTTTCTGAGAGAAGTCTCCCAAATATATATTGTAATAATATTTTTTATTATGAAGTAGGCAGTTGTCAATCCTCTGATCATAGTGTACATGTAAGAGGTCAAGTCAGATGCCTAATGAATCTGCTTGTACAGAATCCTATAACCATCACATCAAGACCTTCGGCACATACACTTAGGCTAGAGTATGGAGGAGTGGAGGCTGCCCAAGGTCTACCATCCCCCCTGTAGACCACTGAGACAGAATCCAAAGGCCAGACCTTGTCTAGACATTCAGTGTCTCAATGACTGTAGCTTCTGCCAAAAAGCAACAAAGGCAGTCAATAGCAGTTCTTAACACCTTGGCGAGTGTGCGTTTGTGTCAGGGTGATGTCCATCAGCCTTTCTGCAACCACAGAGTACCCAAAGGGAAGTGAGGGTTGGGGGGAGTTGTTTGTTTGTTTTTACAGTAAGGCGTGGCAGGAAAGAGGGCAAAGCACCACACTAGCAAACTAGTGTGGCCTCTAAGGAGTGTCACCACTGCCTTCAGGGGCTGGTTGTGTTATGGATGCCCAGGTTATGCATGTGTGCACAACAAGCAACTGCTATCATCATAGGCGGTGGAAGGGAGCGGGTGGGCTAGCAGGGCTCAGCTTCCCCAAACGTGGGGCAGTGGGTAGGGCTGCAAGGCAGCCTGGCTGTGGGCTCTGGATGGCTACAGCAAGGATGGGGAGGGGCACCTACGCAGCCAGGATCAGAGCCCAGCATGTGGATCACTGGCTGCTGGCAGGCAAATATCAATCTATTCAGGAAACAGGCTGGGACAGGGCAGATCCGGGCCCTGGCAGTGGGGAAGGGAGTTAGGCAAGTGGCAGGGGCTGGGGTGCATCAGGCCTGGCCAAGCTGAGAGGTAGGACTGTCAGGGCCCAAGTGACTTGTCCAGGGGCATGGGGGGCTTCTGCTGCTATAAGTGCCATGATTGGGAGCCAAAGCGGGGTATGCACCCCCCATCTGTGCATGGGGCGGGGGCAGCTGCTGCTGTGTGCTGGGCTCTGCTCCTTGCTGCAGCTGTCCCAGCAGTGGTGCAGCGCTGCGCCCCCTGCCCACCCTCCAGTGGGATGCATGTGGCATGGTGTGGCTCTTGTGGCAGAGGGGTGTGGTGTGCAGCAGTCGCCATCTCTGCCCCACACACACGTACCCCCTGGGCCTCCGCTAGGGTGTGTGCAGTGACGGGAGGACCCCCCCTCATGCCCCTGGATGAGCTGCTTGGGCTCTGGTTGTCTTGCTGTCCAGCCTGGCCGGCACCCCGCTCTCCCTGGCCCCTGCCCCACTCCATCCCTCATTGCTGCAGCCTTGATCTGCCCCTCCCCCATGTTCCTTTCCTCACAGACTTACCTGTGGGGTGTGGAGCATCCCCCCCCGCAAATAATTTTTTCTCCCTCTGCCTAAGGCTATCATGTGTCCTTAAGAATTTACTTTGTAAAACCAGAGGGGTGATGTTTTCTGGAGAAGTTCCTTTTAAACAAAGTTGGGAGGTGGATAGGTCTGCATTGCCCCATGGGGACCAAGCGTAACTGAGCCATAGAAACCCATTTAAACATTATGGGCTCTTATAGATATGTGGGGAGCCTGCTCCAGTGTGCTGGAAATCCTGGAGTGTGGAATTTGATGCACTCTGGCAGCCTTCTCTATCACGTGTATCAGCATCCCTGCACTGAAAAAACGGCGGTGGGGCACTTTGAAATAAAATGCATTTGAGCTTTATTTCAAAGTGCCCCACCATCATTTTTTCAATGCAGGGATGTGCAGGGACACTGATGCACATGATGCATGAGCACAGCTCACTAATTAAAACACCTGGTACCACATCCCAGAGCACACGTAAAAATGCCAGAGAGAGACCTGCATTAAGCAAGTGTGCCAGGGAAGCCAGCAGAAGAAACAAAGCTACAGCTTACTTGGTCTAAGAATAGTTTCAAAGTACGTGCTTCTACTTTCCCAGGGAGGAGGCACTGCCACCCTCCCACCTTCAGTCCCTTCTACACCATTTCTTCTACCCCCTAGTGCCATGTCCCTAATCTCCTCCTCTCCCTGCTCCCTACTTGCTCCCCACATGCACACATTCCCTCTAATCTTCAAATATGCCTCCTGCTTGCCACCCTGTGCACCATTTCAGGGTTTTCTCCATTCCTCAGAATTCCAGCTGTGCTCTTGCAGCTTCCTCCCTAGACCACCCAACCCCCACACCAAAAAGGCAAAACACATTAGCTATTTTACGTACAAGTACAGCTTCAGACACTGAAAATGAAGCACGCCGGGGGGGGGGCAGGAAGAGATGTGCCTGCCATCTTTTTTATTTTTTTCTCCTCAGTGAGGTAGATTTTAAATGAAATAGACAGTTAATAGCTGTTAACAAAACTGTTGTTAACTCAATAGTTTCCAGTGTGTACCCTCAAAAAAAGTATTGGCCAAGTATGTGGCTAGACAGTGCAATAAGGTAAAACAAAGTGACTCAGATATGCCTCAGTCATTTGAATAGAGCATGATACAATGCTAATACCAGTCTGGATGTCAAGAACCCAGGAATCCAATGCTGCCAATTCTTGCTATTCTTTAAATATATATATATATATATATAGATATAGATATATATGATGAAAGGATACTGTCTCAAGAATTTCCCCATAATCAATATGGATACCATCTACAGCTAATGGGTAGGGACCTACCTAATTTGGGGCAGCTGCTTCCTGATTCCATGGTCTCAGCATGATGAGATTCCCCAGTCCCATACACACCTCTGGGGCACTGGAAGTACCCCCTCCCACCCCCAAAGATTGGCAGATGGTCCCGAACCAGGGCTTGCTTATTAATGTGGCAATGAATGGCTTCCCTGGGCTTGATCAGGAGATTAAGCCCACAGAAGTCATTAATTGCCACATTATTAAGCAGCCTGAGATGTGGTTAATGGCCAGGGCTTGGACTAGATGACTTCCTGAGGTCCCTTCCAACACTAATTTTCTATGATTTCCTGGATTTGATCAGCAGTCTAGGATCTGGACTGATCAAGCCCAGGATCCCCTGATCAAGCCCAGGAAAGCCATTAACCAGATTCTAGACTGCCTGTTATCACAGCAATTAATGCCTTCTTTGGGCTTCATCAGGGGATTGCTGCATTAGCGAGCAGTCTAGGACCTGGTTAATGGCTTCCCCAGGCTTGATCCTATGATCAAGCCCAAGAAAGCCATTAACTGGTTCCTAGACTGCTTAATAATAACAGCAATTAACGGCTTCTCTGTGCTTAATCCCCTGATTGAGGTCATGGAAGTCATCAATTGCTGCATTATTAAGTAGTCTAACTGCTAATTAGTCTCCAAAATAAAATATCCTAGTAAAATAAGTCAATGGACACCACAAATTGCAAGTAATACCAACTATATACACTTCCCTAAGTAATACCATCTAAGCACTTAAACTGAAATATCTTATGAAAATCAAGCTGTACTATGCGCAACATGAATTGTAACTAATAGCTGTGCGGGCCGGGAGCGACCCGAGCCCTTTTCACGCTGCACGCGGGCTGTGGCCAGCAGCCCGGGCACGCCGGGGCGGAGAGGGAAGGCCTTCGAGCTGGAATTAGGCACGGACGCGTAGCGGTAGTTTAAAAGATTATTTACTTACACCGAGATGGCAGTGGTGTAGGCTGGAAAACTTGCTTAAG
>NW_005841843.1:4951401-4983014 GCF_000455745.1 Alligator sinensis
TCACACGAAGTTTGCTAGGCTCCGTGGGTCCTTCTGCTACACAAAGTTTGCTAGGCTCCGTGGGTCCGGTTCGTTGCGCGCGGGAGGGGATACATCTAGGAATCTATCGGCGACGGGGAGAGGCTAGAGGTTGATCAGACCTCTGTTGCCTGCTTGAAATGTGCTGGGTCTGTAAGGATCCGCAGCGCTTAGAGATCTTCACACAGCGTGAAGTCTCCTCCTCCCTTGTTCGTGGAGTCCTCCAACTTGGGCGGAAACCACTCAAGCCTTTTATATGGCTAGCAAGCCCATCACTAGCCGCCACGTGTGAATAATTTAGAACTGGCCAATAATGGGACTCGAATTAGCATACAAATGGCGGGAACTCTTTGCAACGAGCATTTCTGTGCTGCAACAAAGAAATGCACCCTGCAAAGAAAGCTTCAAATTGGCGGGAAATTCTCCCTTCCACCAGGGTTCTCCTCTGCAGCAGAAAACTCCACCGTGCAAGGAAGCTGCAATTTAGCGGGGACAATTTAGCAGTGCCGAAGCGCACACAAACAAAAATCACACCCTTTGGGTTGTGACAATAGCAACTATATACACTTTAGTAAAGGACACTATAAAAAGGAGTTTACTGAAACGGAATGCTAACACAAGCATCTGGCACTCTTTAACGAAGTTCACATAGGCAGCAGATTCATTGTCACACTGTTTCCCCCATCCTGGGGTTGTTTTCAGTAGCTGAGGGTCAAAACTCAGCAAAGGCACCTGGTCAGCATCCAAAATGCAAACAGCACTAGGGAAGGGGGCAGCTGGCAGTCTGAATCGTGATGGTAGTGATAGCTCATACCTGTAGTAATGGTTCAGCTTTGCAGCTATCACCTGGGATAGCTCCCTTCTGCACTGGTTTTCATGAGGGCAGCTTGACAGTTCTTGTGCTGCCCTGTCTTTCACCCAGCTTATCAAATCCATCACCTTGTTCTGTGCATGGTGGATCATAGCCTGCCATCCTTCAAACCAGGTGGCATCTATGAACTGGGTGGCACTGTCGGCCACAAACATCACTTGATCTTGAATATTGCTTTGTCCTACAAGATCAAGAAGCTTGAGCATGCACTGTGTGCTGGATGTGATTTCCAGCTCCTCACTAACAAACTGCTGGTAGAGCTGCATATGTTTGGTGTGGTAACAGACTGTGTTGAACCAGGAATCCCACCGTGAGAGCACAGGCTCTGGTGGCAACGGCACAAGTCCTCACTTTGACTGACAAGGGACTCTCTGTACTCGACCTTACAACCTGGACTGTGCTTGAAGGCTTTCTTGAAGAAAAACACCAAGCTATCTACCTTTGGGAACTGCATGCACCAGATGTCACTTACTAGGGACCAACACCAAATCGAGGGGGAGAGCACCTCTCTGGATCTATTGGTGACACATCTGCTGATGCATGCCAGAGTACCATTTGCTCTGTTGGTGACTTCATCACACTGGTGGCTTATATTCATCCTCTGGTCAATTGTCACCCCAGGTCCCTTTTGGATGCAGTGCCAGCCAGTGGACCACTACCCATCGTATAGATATGGTGAGGGTTCTTCCTACCCAAATGAAGGACCCAGCACTTGTCCCTGTTGAACCTCATCTGATTGTTTTCAGCCCATAGGACCCACTTGTCAAGTTCATCCTGGATCTCTGTCCTGTCTTTGGATGTGCCTGCTTGTCCCCACAGCTTGATATCACCCACAAACTTAATCATTGCACTCTTCACTCCCTCATCCAGATCATTAATAAAGATGTTAAAGAGCACGAGCCCAAGTACTGATCCCTGGGCGACACCACTGGAGACAGCCCTCCAGGATGAGGCCACCCCATCAATTACCACTCATTGGAATCGGCTGCTGAGCCAGTTGCCAACCCACCTCACTGTAGCCTGGTCTAGGCTTGTACTCTCCAACTTAATTGAGAGGATTTAATGGGAGACAGTATCAAAGGTCTTGCTCAAATCTAGGTAGATGACATCTACCTCCTGTCCCATGTCCAGGTGGTTAGTTACCTGGTCATAAAAGGACACCAGGTTTGTTAGACATGACCACCCCTCAACAAAGCCATGCTGGTTGTTTCTCAGTACCCCACCAGTTGCGAGCTTGTGGTGTTCAAGATCCTAAGGAGAGGAAGGAAGGAAAGCAGCAGAATAAGGTCACTGGACTTCAGAAAGCCAGACTTTAATATACTCAGGTGACTGATTAGTAGGATCTCCTGGGAGCCAAGTCTGAGGGGAAAAGGAGTCCAGGAAAGCTGGCTGCACTTTAAGGAGGCCCTTGAAGGACACAAATGCAAGCTATCCCCATGCAATGGAAGAATAGGCCACAGGAAACCAGTCTGGCTGGACAGCAGTTTCTTCAATTGGGTTGATGCTCAGAAAGGAATCCTATAAAAAGTAGAAATTTGGACATAATACTAGGGAAGAGTATAAGAGTATTTCATGGGTGTTCAGAGAGAAAATTAGGAAGGTCAAGACACAATTTGAAATGTAGCTGGCAAGGGGCATAGAAGGTAATAAAAAAGGATTGTACAAGCATGTCAAATGTAAGAGGAAGGCTACAGAAACCATCAGTCCTTTATGGAATATGGAGGTCAATCTAGCTGAAGACTATTTGGAGAAGGCTGAAGTATTTAATACTTTTTTTTACTTTAGTCTTCTCAAATAGGGGCAGCTATCAGATGATGAGTACAGTTGGCAGCAAAGAAGGAAGGAGGCAAACAACCTAGTGTACACTCTGTTCTTCCATGATACCATGCCTGCTGTCTCCTTGAGTCAGTTGAAATCTGCCTTTTTGAAATCTACTGTCTTAGATTTGCTAACCGTGTGCTCTCCCTGCCTCAAGGTCACAAAGTCCATTATATCATTATTGCTGCCTCCTGACTTTCTCATTGCCTTCATATCCTCTACCAAGTCTTCCTTACTGTTCAGGAAGAACCAAAATAGATGATCCTATAGTTGTATCCTCACAGATTAGGAACTTGTTTGACGGTTTATATTTGGCTGTATTATGTTTCCAGATGCCAAGAAAACTGAAGTCTCCCATCAGTGCCATCTCATAATTTTTTGATAATGTTCCCACCTCTGTCATGACCCAAAGGGTATGATTTTGTGTGTGCTTCGGCACTGCAGAATTATTTCCCGCCACATGGAGCTTTCTTTGCACGGTGCAATTCTCAGTTGCATAGAGAAAAACCCCGGTGCAAGGGATTCCCCGCCATCCGTATGTAAATTTGTTTCCCACTATTGGCTGTTTCTAAATTATTCCCACGTGGCAGCTAGCGATTGGCTTGCTAGCCATATAAGAGGCTTGAGCAGTTTCCGCCCAAGTTGGAGGACTTCACATCCATCTCGTGAAGAACTCTAAGCGCGCTGTGGAGCCCAACAAACTCCACGTGTGCCTTAGAGGAGGATACAGGGGCCTGATCAACCTCTAGCCTCTCCCCGTCGCCGAACGATCCCTCGACGTACCCTACCCTGCGCGCTCGTGGAGAGTCACCTTTCGGACTCTCATTTCGGTCGTTCCACAGAGCCTAGCAAACTCCGTGAGTGGTATCCAGAGCTCTGTTCGTGTTTGTTTAGCAGAGCCTAGCAAACTCCGCTCGTGTGTCTTCGGTGGAGCCTAGCAAACTCCACGTGTGTGTTTTTTTTGTAACTACAACTCAAGAAAGTTTTCCTGCCTACACCGCGACCACCTACGGTGTAAGTAAAATAATCTTTAATCAACCTCTATGCGTCAGTGCCTAATTCTAGTTCGCCGTGCTGACCTTTTCCCTGGCCCACGTGCCCGGGCTGCTGGCCACAGCCCCTCGGCCCCAACAACCTCCTTGAAGAGTACCTCATCCACCTCTTCTTCCTGATTTGGCAGGCTAAAATAAATCATAAGTGCTGTTTCTTTCACCTTTTATCTTCACCCAAAACATTCTGATCTGCTACAGTCTTCTACCCGAACCAGGCAACAAGTGTATATATATTTTTACATACAAGGCAATGCCACCACCTTTTTCTCCCAGACCAGCCCTTCCAAAACAGAGTATAACTCTTAGTAACTCTCTCAGATCATAACTCTTTTCATAGGCTGTGACTTTCAGCTCATTTTGTTTGTTCCCCATATTTCTTGAATTTGTAAACCTACATCAGACCTATTTTGCATTCTGATTTACTTTTTTTCCTTTTGCATTCCTTGTTACTAGCTATCCTGTGATTCTCTGTCCCTTTCCCTGAGCTGAGATTATTCTGGTCTCTCCCCTCTGTCTTGGTTGCTTTGTTGGTGGAGGGTTTTGTTCACCCCCTTCCCCCACAAATGAAACCTAGTTTACTGGGTTGACCAGATGATACCCAAAGATTTTCTTTCCTGTTCTAGTCAGGTGAATCCCATCTTTTGATAGCAGCCCTCCTTCCAAGAACATCTGCCCATTTTCAGAGAATCCAAAGCCTTCTGGGTACACCAGTCTTAGCTATGTTTTTATCTCCATGACACAATGCTCCCTGCCTGGTCCTTTACCTTCCACTGGGAAGATTGATGAGAACTGTGCTCTTTAATCCTCCTGCCCACAGCCTCATAATCTCCTCTGATGTGCTCCAGTGGCAGTATCATTGGTGCCTAACATCCAGATCCAGACATGCAGGCATGGGCAGTTTGTAACACCATAAACCTCTTTGCAGTGGTGTAAACTATGAGTTGCATGTTAAACTGTGTGTGGCACTGCTAATTTGCTGGTACAAAATTTGCTACTGGGATTTTCCGGTAGCAAAAAAAAATCCCTGGAAAAAAAAAGCAGTGCAAAGCACACTGAACGGCTATGTTCTGGGACAGACCAGAGATGGGGGAGCAGGTAGCTCTGGGCTGCCTGCTTGCCCATCTCCAAATGCTGTGGAGCCCCTGTGCTGAGACACCCTGCACCCCAGCCAGCCACTCCCCATCTGGATGGGGCACAGTGTGCCTCAGGATGGGGCTTTCATGTGCCTCAGCATGAGGGCTCTGCAGCAGAGCCCTTGTACTGAGGCACATGGAGACAGGGGAGCAGCCAGCCCAGGGTTGCCTGCTCCCACATCTCAAGGCACACTGCACCCCAGCATGTTCAAAGGTCCAGGGCATCAGCAAACAGGAGCAGAGGAGAGCTGCTAGGGGTCTGATGCATAGGGCAAATCCCAGGGCAGTAGGAGGGAAGGATAACTGACTCAATTGGTTTTAAATCTATTTGGGCAGTCAATTGTAGTTGTAGTTTAAAACTACTTTTATAGGATAATTTATATATTTCTGTGGTTGGCAGATATACAAAGAAATAATATTTTAAAAATAAATTAAATAAACTATTATCAGACAGTTCAAAAACATCAACAATAATGTTAAACCATTCTAATGTAAGGATTCTCAAAACAATTCCTGTTCCAACTTGTAGAAAGCTCTGCTTGGGTTTGTGTTCTTCGAGCAATTAGTAAAGTGGCTGATGCTGTCATGATATTCCTTGTAACTTATGGTAGATACATCTTTATTGAAAGATAACAAACTCTGGATACATAAGACACAAGGAGTACTTTGCATTGCTTGAAAGTGTATAGTTCATTTCTCAGTTCTATTTTATAGTACAGGAGTGCTATGACAGTAGTAGAGAAGAGTAATGTGGGGGTCAGATAAAGTAAGAGGGGCAAGGTAGAAAATGCATTCTCCTTTTTTGGATTAGAAGGAGCCTTCTAGGTCATTGATATCTATCCTATCACAGGCATCCATGTTGTGTACTTTCTTTAGAGTAGTCAGGGAAAGGTCTGCATTCAATTGCAAAAAAAGATTTTAAAATATATATATATTTTTAATCTCATGAGGAGATTACTTATGATTTTGGGGAACTAATTTACAATTTCTGATCTTCTGAGGTTGGCAAATTTGCAAACCAAGAAAACGGTTGGACATGTTTAGACTGATCTAACCATCCTGAACTTCTGTACAGTTTGCGCATTTAGATCCCTAGATAGGTGGATCTAAGTAAGGTCCACACCTGGGCGACCTAAGTTAGATTGGATGGCCATTTTTTAAATGATCTATAGCCATTTTTAACGTGATCTAACTTCTCCCTAACCTCCCCAAACGTCTGTATGCACCCAAAATAAACTGCTTTATAACAAATTTTTGTGGAAGGTACATCTTTATTCAGTCCCATGGGCAGAGTGTTAGCAGTGAAATTAAATGATCAGACCTACAAAAAAGGCTCTAAAAGAGGGAAGGATGGTATTTCTTGGTAGACTCATGAGAAATTATAGGTGCAATGGAGCTCCTATATGGACTATGGAGCTCTGTCTGGAAATGATCATTTTTTTTAGACAAATCTTGAGACTACATAAACATGTATTGCAGTGACAAATACTAAATTATTTCCAGCAAACTACATTAATCAGTCTACACTTGCATGTCATCACTGATGTCATATTGCTAGCAGTGCTCTTGTCTTCTCATTATTTTCTAGAGAAGCAAGTCTAGCAACAGAATAAGGTAAGAAAAATAATAAATTATAAGAAGAACTGATGCTTTAATGCAACTAATTACACTGCTTTCAGGCTACTTTCAGTTATACCATAGACAAGCAAGTGGGATAAAGTAACTTAATTATTTTTCCCTTGCCTTCCTGGGGGATTTTAGCAACCTGAGATTGGCAGCTAGTATGGACAGCAGAGAAAACAGTAGAAGGGAACAAGATGGGAAGAGTAGGATAGGGCAGAAACCAGACAAACAGAAAAAAGCCCAAATGGATAAATTCCCACAGACAGCCCAGAAAAGTAAATGGATTCTTATTATTAGTCCATGATGTTGAACTGAGGGCTTTTACAAGCCAGGTGCCCTACTAAAGTAACTGAATCAGGTGTCTCTCTAAAAGTCCAGCCCTGTCCCCAGAATCAATGGAGCCTGGGTTCATCCAAGCAGACAGTTCAGGTGAGAGTGGGGCATTCAAAGTTTTTCTGAGCTGATGCCCTGCAGCATCTAAGTTGTGAGAAAGATGTCTCTTCACAGTACTCCAGTAATTAGCCTAATACCATCTATACAAGTTTCCAGGGATGCTCAAAAGTTAGACATATGCTAGGTGCAACCAAAGCAGCATATACACACCTTAGCGTGCTACAGCAGGAGGTCTGTACTGGTTGGCTTGTGTAAAACTGTCTGGTAACACAGGCTAAGGAACCATGTGCAACCTCATATACTGAGAGTCTGAAACACTAACACAGAAAAGGTGCCTGGATTAGGGAGGGAGTTAGGAGGAGATAGGAGCCATCAGTGTTTGGTAATGGCTCATTATTATTGCCTCTATCTTTAGCTGACATGAGGGGCTGAAGCCAGCATTTCTGTGGCTTAGACCCTGAGTCTACACAGCTGAAACTAAAGAGAATGGATTCTAAGAGGTTTTACATTCAAAACACACTGATCAGTGCTCTATTCACTTCAGGAAGTTGAGAAACACCACCAACACTATCTGCAGGAGACCACCTGCTTCTATATTTTATAAAGTAGCTCAGGAAAAGGAGGAAGTGAACAATGGAAGCAAAAGTGCCCTTAACTTTTAAATTAAAGTTCTGAGAAGTCTACTTGAGGACCTAGGTCATACAAGATACAGACTCACCTCTGAAATCATCATGGGGTGGCCTGATTAAATAAATTGTCCCTGTACAAGTCAGGGACATTGTTGCATCCTTGCAGTAAAGCATCAGGGATATTGCTATGCCTAGAGGAGCACTTTAGTTAGTCAGAATAGTATGTCAGTCCAAACACCAAATTGTGCAAGTATCCTACGCAATGAAGAGCTTCTCTTATGTCTCAGTCATTGTAAAAGACCACTCAGCATGCTTTTGCTTTTGTATCACTGATGATAGCTACACAAATGTAAATCATCTGGGGACAGATATCAAAAAACCTATTGGGCCCTTCTCTTCACCAAGACTGCAAAAGCTTTCTGGAAACCAGTGTTGGTTTGCTTACTTTGGCAGTCTCCCAACACACACATATGTGCCCTGCCCCAGAAGGAAGATGTCACACATTTCTGAAGTGAAGCACATATTATAATTGTTGTGACACTTGCTATAAGCCGGAACAGAGCTAAGCATGCAACCTGCCTGCTTTGGTGGTTTCAGATCATATGCCAGGGGAATTGTAGGGTACCAGCCTTAAAAAATAAGGCTTAATAAGGTTTAACTAGAGCCTTAAAAAATAATGGTAGAAACTAAAATTACATCAGAGATTCTCAAAGTCCCCAGCCTGAGTCACTCTTATCCAACTCAAAAAGCTCAATGTTATGACTGCAGTTTATTCAACTGAAGACTGTAGTTATAGCCATGTCACAGGAATGGCTGTGATTGCCTTTCAGGGAAGCCTGCTGATTCCCTTCAAGCCCTGGCTATTAGAGAGAAAAAACAGAACATGGACAGGCACAGTGATATGGTAAATGGCCACATCAATGTGCTATTTATTTAAAGATGACTCTCCTTTTTCCTCTGTAAAAATTGAAGAGTTAGATGAATTTTTAAATCTACAGAAATTAATTTAAAAAGTATAAAAAAGACTAATCAAACCAATTCCTATGGTCACTTTCAATCTATAATTTGTCAGCTTGTTACCTCAGACAGATTATATTTAGGACCTAGCATGGCAAGCATTTTAAGTACATGTATAACTACTGTCTTATCAACAGTCCCACTGATTTTTTGGTAAAATTACTCACTGGATTAAAGTAGCACATGCGTAATACACTCAGGATCTTATACTGAAAGCTTGTACCAGACTGCCAGCCTGTCTGGTTTAACTAGAGGACTTAAAAAAAAACCCTGAAAAACAATGTGACCCAGCCATGGGTATCTATGACTAATAAACAATTAAAATCTGTCTGCAAGATGACATGTCTCAGAACACAGCTTGGGTCAGGGCAGCCATGGTTTTTTGAAGAAATAAAGGAAACATCACAGTAGTTCTAGGGGGAAAAACAGAAGTTTTCCAGTTCTGTTGTCAGAGCACTCTGTCTGTCTGCTGTCCAGAGTACCCACAAATAACAAGCAAGTTTGCCCCTTCATATTTCTGAAATGTCAAAAGGTTGACAACACTATCTACATTGCTGCTGTCAAAAATTATTAATTTCTCCCTAAACTTGAAAGTAACTCACACTCCTGGAATTAAAAAAAAAAAAAAAAGAGTTCTCTTACAACAACAATTACATAGATTTAAATTATTATAACATTTTATGTCCATAGAAAAGACTAGAGTCAATGAGCAATAAAATGAAGTGTTGTCAAACAGTCATCCAGTTATGGGAAAGTTAGACTGGCTCAGAAGACCAAATTCTGGTAACTCTGCTGCACAGCAGGGGGTCATTTAGTCTGCTGAGTTTCATGTGACTCAGACTGGAATTCCATAGTATGAAGTCATAGGAGATAGAGTGCTAGACTCTTAAGAAACTAGTTTGTGTTTATGACTTCTCCTGAGTGAGCAATTATATTTTTAGTGCAGAAGCTATATTATTATGATGAACTGAGGCCACCCCACCATGGGTTTCTTGAATATCCCCCTGCTACATTGGAAAATATTGGCAAATAATTTTACATTGCATCATTAAACAGCAGTTGCTGCTAACAATGGCTTGGCTGTGGGCACTGTGTGTCCCACTGCATGTTTTTAAACTCAGGTGCAGTATGCATTTTCGTACACTTAGAACCTAGTGCACTTTAGTAACAGTATGTCCTTGAAGTGTAATCTTCCAACCTCTTAAGACTTTGCTCCTTTGGGTGTGCTGCCATTCACCTGTCTTCACCTGTAGAAGTTCTTGGCATTTTAAAGGTGTTGGCACTTTCCTCTGCAAGCCTCAGCCAGTCAATGTTTAGCCAAGCCCACTTGTCCCATTGTAATTTGGATCAGAGATGAGAAAACTGGGCCCATTTATTAATTTCAGTTTCAAGATAAGTTTACATTGGTCCTTTTGCATTCATGTTCCATAACCATACAAAAGATCACATTTTAGTGCTGCATATGTGCATAAAAGGCAATTTTTACACTCCCATCCTTGGTTATTTGTAGAAAATAAATTTAAGATCTGTCTGCAGCAATATTCTCAATGATAAACTGATATTACAGTTTAATGTAGGATCATGCAGAGATCTGCTTTCTTGCCTTTTAGAACCAACCACTTTTGGTTGCTGAATGTACTTGGGAGTGCATGGTATTTTGGGCTCTTTGGATAAATGGATGCCTGCAAATGCCCAGGTGTCCCTGTTCAGTCCTATATTCTTATGTTTCTGCTGGAATTCTTCTCACACTTCCTGCATTGCCCCTGCTGCCTCTGTGTGGCAACAGTGTCTGAGTGTGGCACCAGCCAGCCTCATGTCCTGGCAGCTCTTCACACCATTTCCCACCGCTAGGTGACCCCTTGTCAGTAACCACTTTTAAGCCCACCATCACTTGATCCTGCAAGAGCTTTCATCCTCTGTTCTACATTCCTCTTGGCTTGATCCTTTAGTTCACCCCAGAACCTGTCCAGTATCCTGTCCGGTATCATCTCTAACATCTAGGCATCCATCATTTTGTCAGTATATTTAGCTATAAATGAGTTTTTTTTGTCCATGTGTGCCGTGGTAATTCTGAGTGTCCAATGTCCTACCTGGGCACCCTCTTGCTTCATTCTTGGACTGTGTACCTGCCAGGTTGCTGAGGTGCAGCCAACTGGTATCCATGCATTGGTTTCATACGTTCCTTCAAAATACTGCATTGTTCATGAGGAGCATTTGTCCGGAACAGGGAAGTAGTGGAGATCCCTAACCCAGCAGTACACTGACTGGGATGCTTCAGCATAATCAGTTGGGCACCTTACTCACCTGCTGCCTGGCAGGCTGCGTGCTAACCTGCACAGTCACTTTGTTATCGGGCTGCTGCCTAGCAACCGCAGCCTGGCAGCCCACTCAGTCCAGGGAGCCTCGCTTATCGGAGCGCTGCCTAGCAACTCGAAGCTGACAGTACACCTGTGTTCTGAGCTGGCTCCAGGCCCAGGGTAGGAGGGCAGAAAACCCCAGGACTTTGAAAACAAACCAGTGCTGTGTCTTTAGCTCCTGGATTCTGGCCATGAAAGTGTTCTGTGGTTGGCATGGAACTGTGTGGGCCTGGTCCATGGGGCATGGGGTGGGTACTGTCGGTCCCGTAGGTTGTTGCAGTGTGTGAATCAGTGGCTTTCCCAGGTCCTTTTGTCGGTGGCACTAATGTGTGTGTTGTGCAGTCCTCAGGATTTGTCTGGGGAACTTTCTGAGTGCAAAGAGAGCGATCCTCCAAAGGGGCCGGCTAAGTGAGAGGAAGAACTGGCAGGGGCTGAAAGAAGGTATTCTGTGCTCTTCCTAATCAGGAATCCTGTTGCATCAGGGTTGTGACATGTCTCTGGCTCGGTTCAGGAAGCTGTTTATTGGTGCCCTATTTTCCTTGCCTGAATTTGCTCCCTGAAGGCAGAGGCAGCACTACAGGGAGTTGGGGGTGGGGAGGCTATAGCCACCCCAAAATTCACCTTAGTGCCCTCCCCATAGTCACCTCTCCCAGTGCCATCCCTGTCCAAGCCCCTGGGGCCACTGCTGCCTGCCCCACACAGCTGAGCCTGCCCCGCTCCCGCTCACAGAGGTGCAGCGCCTTAAGTGGGTATTGTTAAAAAAATGAGTAAGTATGTTTGACCAGAGGATGTACAGCACAACCCCCGACAATTTTCTGTCTAGCCCACCTCAGCCCCTCCACACTGGGAAGAGGCTAGCACCTCCCCCTCCCTGAAGGACTTCTTCAGCACCAAATCTTGCAAATTAATTACCAGCTCAGGATTCAGAACTGCCTTGTTTCCCTCCGCATGTTAGGATCTGGCTTCTGTCCACACCTGGATGAGCTCTGGGCATCAGTGTAACTTTAGAGCACATAGCTTTGGTGTTCAGTAATCACCTGGATCTTAGACCTGGATCCAGACATGGAGGCACATGTAGTTTATGCTACAGAATGTGAGTGAAGAAGGACAAATTCAAACACCTAGGGTATGTCCTACATGCAGGGGTGTGCACTTGCAGCAGTCAAAATAATAGTGGCGCAAATTTGTACCACTACTTTTTGCTGCTGCACATTCCCGCACATATGCACTTTGGTGCAGGGCAAAATGCCTCACTTTGAGCAAACTGCCCTATCCCCACTACTCCTGGCTCCCTGCATGCTGGAGGAACCAGGGTGGAACCAGAGGAGGGGAGATGATCTGTCAGCGCATGTGCCTGTGGTGTGCACCACCCCATTTTTTTCATTGTGGGTTTTTTTGTTGGCTTGGGGTTTTTTTGTTTGTTTGTATTTTTTGCTACCAGGATTTTCTGGTAGCAAATATTGCCCCCTTGCCGCAAATTTTCAGCATGGGGCATGTTTTAACAGGCCAGGCATGCAGTTTGTGGCACTGCAAAGAGGTTTGTGGCACCATAAACTGCATGTGCCTCCGTGTCTGGATCTACTTAACTGCTGGTGTCTGAGAAGCAAGACATTTAAAGTTTACTCAACTCTGACTATACTGTGGTATTCATCAGCTCCACAGTATGATTGCCTCCGATCAACAGCATTTGAGTCTTTCTGATATTCATTTGAAACAGCTGATCTCCATCCTTGGGTTTGACTTTGGGATGGCAAACACCCAGAATGTTATATATTTTAAAGGTTGTACTGCTGCTGATCATCACCAAAGGATCTGAGCTCCTTTCACATAAAAACAAGAGCAATAGCAGAGTTATGAGTGGACTAAATGGAGCACTGGACACTACTTGCTTTTTGAGAACAAAACAACTGCAGGAGTTTGGGTGGTAGCTTTTTTGCTGGATGTTATCAAAATATAGGAGTAGAGTAGAAAACTGAGAAGTTTTGGAAAAGGATGCCCAGAAGAAAGTCAGGAAGTTCAAATTGTGCTGCCTGGATTTCCAATAGCAGACATAAATACAATGAAACTCCTTATTTAGTGGGTAACTAGCTCCATTAGTTTTAGTAGCTTCCCCTCGGCTCATGGAGGTATTTTGACCAAAACCTGAATTGCCAAAGCACATGTAGTTAAGCATAATATAATATCCCATTTATTTTCGGTGTTGCTCATTGAAGACATGCTTTATTGGACTGTAAGTGATTATAGGCATGGTAGTGGTCCATAGATGGCCCATATGAGATTACACCCCCATTGCTCTAGATCAGGGGTGGGTAAATCCTGGCCTGCAGGCCACATCAGGCCTGCGATGGACTCCATTTCCCAGCAGCCCGTGCCTACATTGCTCCGGTCCATTTCCATGAGGACCCCAGGAGCAGTGGGGGGCCCTGACATTGTGGGAATAGGGTCTCCATGGAGATTGGCCCAAGTAGCACTGACAGGCTGTGTGGCTGGGCAGGGAGCTGCTCCAGGGCCAGGGCCAGGGCCAGGGCCAGGATTCTGCAGTGGTTACAGTGCGGGCTGAAGCCAGAGCAGAGCTGCTCTATTTTTCAAGAGAAAAATAGAGGACATAAAGGTATCCGGTTTTGTATCAATAGAGGACAGAGGACAACCAGACTGTCCTGTATGATGGCTGCTTGTGTGCAGGCAGTGGATTGCAGCTTTGCTCTGGTTCTGGCCTGCTCTGTAATCATTGCAAAATCCTAGCTCTGGAGCAGCTCCCTGCCCAGCCGCACACGCTGCCACACCTCTTGAAGAGAAAAATAGAGGACATAAACATGTCCAGTTTCATATCAATAGAGGAGAGTGTAGCAGAACACTGGAATGTCCTCTATGATGGCCACCCTACCTGCACACCCAAGGCAGGGGCATGCAGGCAGCGAATTGCAGCTCTGCCCTGGCTCTAGCCCATGCTTTCACCACTGCAAAATCCTAGCTCCAGCCCCAGAACAGCTCCCCACTCCCTGTGTGCCCTGCCAGCGCTGCTTGGGCCAGTCGCCATGGAGACCCTGGCCCCACGCTGTCACAGCTCTGCTGTTCCTGGGGTCTCCATGGAAATCGGCCGAAGTGATGTGGGCAGGGGCTGCTGGGAAATGGAGCCTGGCTGCCAGCCAGATCCACGATTTTGCCTGCCCCTACTCTAAGTTCTCAACCTTTTTAGATTCAAGGTATTTCTTGGTAAATGCCAGCTCTTAATTTTCATTCATCTGAGGCTGTGAAAAATACAGCATTTATTTCTTTTATCGCAAATAACTCAGAAAGAACACAACAGGTTGGAATGGTTTTAATATTATGGATTCTTTTTTGAAATTGTCTGCACTGATAAAGTGCTCACATTCTATGGTATCCTTGAAAGGATCACAAAGCATCCTATTTGAGAATCACTGCACTAGGTGCTTGTACATATACAGTGGAAAATATAGCCCATGTCCTAAAGAATTTACAGTCTAAATAGAAAGGAAGCCTCATGTATAGGTGAAGCATCAGTTGACCATCAAAGGAAGTGGCAGGCAGTGTTCTCAGGTCTCTTGAAAATCTGCTTATTTTGATACCTAAATGCTTTCTAAACTCTTAAGAATCTCTCAATTGTTCATGCTAAGCGCTTTTGAAAATCTGGACCTAAATTATTTGTCTAAGGTCCCATAGGAAAGCTGCAGTGAATCAGGAAAATAAACTTGATTATCATAAAACCTACTCTATTGTCTTGTTACCAACTCTTATGCTTTTATCACAGGACTGATAATATTTGGTATGTTTGTTTTTGTGGGTTTTTTCCCCTAGAGTCGTAGCTCCTAGAATCATGTTATTATGTACTGTGTCAAATTCTAAGTTAAAAAAGTAAGTTTCAACCCTCATGGTTGCAAAGGAAACTTTGAAATGTAAATCCTGAATGTTAAAAACATGTAGACAACCCCTCCCTCCCTGCCCATTTTTTTTTAAACTTATGACTTTGGGAGGTATCTAACTCCTGGTTTTTTAAAGGATGGAGTCAGCAATACTGCTGTTGACTTAACCAAAAACTGATTATCTTTTCTTATGGTTATAATAACCATTAACTCTAGAAAACTAATAAAAATGTAATTTCATTTAAAGAAGGACCATGGGAGATATAAATATGATAATATCTCAAATTAGAGATGACTAATGGCATTAAGTACTACAGATATGCTACACTACCTGTGACATTCTATTGCGTAGCTAACCAGACTAACTGCATATTTAAATAAAAAAGATCAAAACTGATGTGATCAAATAAGGTCTGTATCCTTAAGAGCCCTTAATCAGGCCTTCTGTGTTTAAAACCAACTGACTTCAAGCCAAGGTAGCAAAGAGTGTTGAAATGCCAAGCAAACTTCTCAAGCTGAAGTTGTTCTTGGCACCTTTGATCTGGTTCTGCTGTTTGCTGCTCCCAGGGGGATGAAGAAACAGAGCTGAAAAATGCAAAGTGAAGGAGACAAGAGATAGCAGAAGGAAAAAAAAGAAATCATTTAGATTGTGGATATTTTTATTTCTAATGAGCTATGACATTCATCAATCTAACCTACTTAAACACACTGACTTAACTAGCACCAACAGACAGCACCACAACCACTTGTTCTACATGTGGAGAAATAACTTAGTTCCTCGGAGATCTGAAAAAAATCTGCACAGTAGAATATAAGCATTTACACTCGCTTTGCACTTGTGTACATGACAAGGTGCAAGGTTAGCAGAGAATTAGCCCTTGGGCATTTTTTATGTTATCACTATTGCCTTTCATTCACCCTGGATAGACGAGAGAAGGGAGAGCACGTTGGAGAGTTCTACCTGTGGAGGACCTACAAACAAGCAGCACTGCAGTTTGAGGAAACAGTGCATAGGAAGTTGTGTTTGAACTTCATCGTGGTCAAAGAAGGTTGTGCAGGAGCACAGGCAGTGCTGAGTCCATTGACTGTGCAGACATAAATCACAAACTTTATCTGGGTGAATTTGAAATGCTGCACCATGTTCTACAGTAGCCCAGATATTATATTACCCATAATGACTAGCTGTGAAGATGTTCATGCCCTGGTTACATCCAGTACAAAAATTTGGCCCAGCACACAAATCTGTATTTAGGTTTTGTGCAGGGAATCAAACTTTGACAGTTTTGCATGTTCCACTTCTCTATTCAGTACATTCAGTTCGTTCTCTGCCTCATTTTGTTTGCTCTAACTTTATACCCATGTCTGTCATCTAATATAATCTTGCTCCACAGCTACACCTCTGTGCCATGTGTAGAATACCCCCTACCATGTAATGAAGATAGGTATGGGTTAAAGAAGGAAGTAGCAGTTTACACAAGTGTCTCACATTGCTAGGTAATAGCAATCTCTCTGTCCCCAGCTGTCAGTAATGGACACTTTTTATGTTTGAGGTGAGGGAAGCGAGACCATCTGTTAAAGCTATGTCAAAGGCAAAGGAAAACAAATTGTTAGCAGCTACTAGGGTAGACAAAGAGAGGGAAGGTGAAGACTTAGTAACCAGATATTGCAGTATCCAGTGGAGTGCTTTGTGTATTGATAGAGACAAATGTTCTAGAACAGAAATAAATTGCTACTGTTTTATAAAATCCAGATTAAAGAAGTGATTCCATAGTTATTTACTTATGCTCTTATTTTGTGCATGGTACATTTAAACGTCTAAGGATTCTGCTGTCTGCAAAGAGAGCTATTTTGTATTTGTTTCAATGTAGACTGTTATTAGACATGCACACAGGTTCTCTCAAGAAGAATCTTGTGTGTGTCCATGGAAAAACTTTTGTAGCCATTCTGCCAGGCACTGGATGGCAGTAATGATGACTGGGTTCAAATATAAGGGTTTTTAATGAACTTTCTATTTTGATCTGAACCTGTCCCCATCTCTCCCCCCCACCCAGAAACTTGAGAAAATCAATTTTAACTGTGTGTTCCAAAGTGAACAAACCTAGCCACTCAAATAAAACCTTAACTGTTAAATACTAAAATGCCAAGCACTTAGCAACGTATTGCAGTCACTGTACTGCCAAACAAACCCAGATACGCTACTACCTAGCCCAGTCTGCTGCAATGGGAAACCCACCCAAAGCTACCATGCTGTGGCTGTAGTACCTACGCTCTAGTCAAAAGGGCAAGTGTTGGGCAGGGAACCCCACCCCAGAGTTCCCTGCTGCTTGTCACCACAAAGGGTTGCCACCCTGCTCCAGGGACTCTACCACCTATGCCAGCCAAAGCAGCAAGTGTTAAGTGTACAGGCCAGCACCAGGCTTTACTTTCACTGCTGCTGGGAACCCCCCTCCACTGAGCATTACCACTTCTGGAGGTTGCTGCTCCTCACCACCATCAGAGGCCACTGTCATGCTACCACTTTGGGTTCAGGTTGCTCTTTTAGACCCTGACAAACCCAACAGCAGGCTCAGGGAGTTCAGCTCTTCTGTAACTCATGGACGATAGCCTAAACCAGACTTGGGCACACAAGCACTTTCCCCTTTGAAGAGTTAATGGCCAACTGCAGTCCCATACAAAGAGTAACTTCTGTTGCTCCTCTCTCACATACTCCCCATGCTGGAACTAAGGGCCACCCTACTGCAGACCTCTGCCCAGCTTGCAGTGACTGGTAACCCTTTAGTCACCTTTGCTCAACTCTCCTTTTGCTACATTTGTGTGCCTATAAAAATACAGCTTTGAAAGGGAGGGATTGTGGACACTAAAATTTGATCCATGTCGCCCTTTACCCACAAACAATAAAAACAGGTGCAATCTGCCCCAAATTTCAGAACATGCATATCAGTGAGGGTAATCAAAGAAGGAATACCAAGGCAAGTTACCATAATAGAATATAACCATAAAAGAGCTTACATAGTATAGAAAGGGTTGGACATAAAATAGGAAAAGATGCTTATACCTTTAACATAGATCGGAACTGTTTGAGTCATAGGGCCCCTGAGGGGTTAATTTGCAATCCTTGGTTTCCCATTCAGCCCCTGTTCCCTACATTGATCTGCAATAGGGGACTTGGGGCTCCCCCTCCCTCCTCCAGCTTCCATTTCCTGCTCCCTTCCCAGAAGACTAGTTGATGGTGCAGCCTGCTGTGTCAGGAAAGGCCCTGGCTCAGGTTACTGAGGGTGAGGCTGGGGTCCCACACCCACACATGTGCTGCAGCAGAGGTGGGGAAGATGCCTGTGCAGTGTGTGGTGTGGGAGGCCTATGGCTCGTGTTTATTCAGTCCCGCAGCCATCCATATTTGGGAATTTTCTGAATTCACCAATAGCTGGTCAGCATTTCATGCAGCAGTTGAACAGCCCTGATACAGATGGACCAATGACAGATGAACAAATGTGCAGAGTTGTAGCCTGGAAGATAATCCTTACTTTTCCCACCCTGTGGTGTAGTGGGGCTCTTAAGGACTATTCGATAAGAGATCCTCAACTGTAAGGCCAAAAAAGCACAAGATTAAGCCAGAAGCTTGGGTATTAGCATAGAGCTTTGGAATCTTGTTGGACTTTTGTTGCCTCTAACTCCATCTAAGGTTTGCCTGTAATCTGATTTATACTTAATTTTAAATGATGGTCAGTGATGACTAAGTAAATCTCATTTCTGCATAGTTAACCGCACTGCAAAACAGCTCCTGTTGTTAATAGTTAGCATTTTTGTTAAGAATCAGCAAAATTCAGTAGTCTTCATGTTAATATAGCAATATAACGAAGTCACTTGCACTTGGGTAATGTGGTGATGAGTAAATTATTTCATTGTGGATTTAATACCTAGCTTTGTCTTTTCAGAGAAAATATTCTGTTCTGTGTCTTGTCCATATTTGGGAATTTTCTGAATGCACCAATAGCTGGTCAGCATTCTGAATGCACCAATAGCTGGTCAGGGCTGAATGGGAAACCAAGGATTGCAAATTAACCCCTCAGGGGCCCTATGACTCAAACAGTTCCGATCTATGTTAAAGGTATAAGCATCTTTTCCTATTTTATGTCCAACCCTTTCTATACTATGTAAGCTCTTTTATGGTTATATTCTATTATGGTAACTTGCCTTGGTATTCCTTCTTTGATTACCCTCACTGATATGCATGTTCTGAAATTTGGGGCAGATTGCACCTGTTTTTATTGTTTGTGGGTAAAGGGCGACATGGATCAAATTTTAGTGTCCACAATCCCTCCCTTTCAAAGCTGTATTTTTATAGGCACACAAATGTAGCAAAAGGAGAGTTGAGCAAAGGTGACTAAAGGGTTAGCATTCACTGCAAGCTTTGATACAGTGGTACCCATTTGTGGTTGCTTAATCATGATTTGGGGGTTACTTCTGAATGTAGAGATTCATATCATGAACATACATATGTATGAATGTAGAGATAAGGTTTGGTTTTGGGAATCATACCTTTAAGTGGTTTAGTTCCCCAGATATAGGAAATCTGTAGAATCTTGCAGAATCACATGTTCACTTAAGCAGAAGCAACTGAAATGGGGCAACTGAATTCAAAGGATTTATGAGCTCTACCTATTAGGCACATAAGTGGATCTACATCCCTAAGTGCAATTCTATTCTACCCTGCTTAAGTCTAAAAAACCATTAATACAAAAGGTGGGGAGGTCTTTCTCCTCCTTGCTACATTTTTGGTAACTCAATCATAAGGGTTAGATGACAGCAAGTTACAAAAGCAAGTATAATATAGACTTTTCAGTCTCTTGAACACAGTAGAATAGATTCTCACTTAAGCATATACCTCTATTGCTTTTAACAAAGGACATATAATAGACCTAGATTCTAGAAGGTCTGAAGACCAAATATCTAAAGGCTTTTAGTTGCCCAGCAGTACAGTAGGAATTAGGTACCTAGCTTCATAGTGGGATGGTTGGAATCATCTAGCTGTATCTTTAGGCAACTAAACAACTTTTAACACATCATTCCCTCAATCTAGTCCTCACACACAATGTTCTTTGTAGTTAAACTCATATATTTTTTATTAAGGTACTCCTCCATTTGAGGCACCTCAGTGCTGGGGTGATGCTTCAGGGTCATTTTGCATTGATAGTTCTGTGCAAAGCTGTTTGATAATGGTGGAGAACATGGGCCATAAAGGTTAGAGACAGAAATTACAATAAACAAATATAAGTGATCAGAAACTGGTTCAAATCTGTAACAAAACAGAAGTTCAGTACACATAAACCGCTTTCAAAATGGCCAAAACTGGTTTACAATAAATCTGGATAGATGTAGTATCAGACTGACCTGATTTAGTTGAAAACAGTTTATTGAACTTCTGTCCCAGATCCCCTCCAGATTCAAGCTAACTCACAGTCCCCCAGCATCCCAGGATGCTTTAAATCCTCAACAATGCCCGCCCACCCCCATCTCCCCCCTTCACAGGATGGACAAGTTAGCCCTGGTCCAAGCTGTCTGCTTCAGCCAAGAAGGGAGGTGTGCTCTAGCACTGCAAGCTTCTGGCTTGTGCCACTGCAAGCATGTGGCTGCATTTCCAGAATCAAAAGAGACTGTCTGTTCACTTGTGTATTGGTTCAGTCTACAGAGAGTAAACTAACTTGCCTCAGGATTTTTTACTATCTGTACTTAGTCAAAGTAGAGGGAGGTCCAGCTTTTCCAAGAGAGGGTCCAAAGCTCTGGCCCACCCTCCCAAAGGAGAGTGCGGAGGAGGCTATCCTCTTATCTTCACGTTTCAGAATAAATCTCCACTTCTTTGCATAGCAACTGCTGCCCAATCCCTCTCCTCCCTGCCCCCACCAAATAAACAAGGAAAAGAGAACCAGATGCCACAAACTAGCAGTCAACAAATAAACTGAAAGCAGCAAAAAAGCACTGCCTGCATATTTGAAATAAGGGGCTCACATTACAGCTAGATTAGGACAGATAGTTTAACTGCCTACTGGCAGGTTCCCACTGATTTGGTATTTTTATACTCATGTACAGTGCTTAGATACTGAGACAAAGGGTGCTATAGAAATGCAAATAGATTTAATACTCAGTTCTCACAAGACTAGATTACAAGGATTTTTAAGGGAATATAGGCTTGTTTTAGATTTTTCCCTGCTTCAGTGTTTTTAACATTTCCTGGGCTTTTTTGGGCACTGTTATCAAATTTAATCACTGTACTTTTATGTTTGCCCCACAGAGAGTAGGATTTAATGGGATTATATTTCCATTTAATATGAATCTGGGATAGGTGTTGATTTATTCCAGGTAATGACAATAAATCTAAATTTGGGAAATACTTGCTCACATTAAATTTATTTTTTTGTTTTCATTAGTACTTTGTTGCCTTTTTAAATAATACAGAAATATTAAGCTATAGATTGTGGTTTGGTCTGGCCAGGATACACACTCTTATGAGCAGCTGGGAGCCCGGGTGGTGCAGGTGTTCCTCCTAGCTAGGTATGCCAATTGAGTGCTACCTTGGACCAGCTTGAGGCATGTTTTTGTTCTCTAAACCAAGATAATTTTGTGTTTCTGAAGGTGAGCAACTAAGGGCTTCTCTACAAAGGAGCTGAATGCGTTAAGCTCAATTTCTACACATTGAAATATTCACATGATACAGTTCTTAAAATGTGCTACCTGACAAGGCACTGGGTATTCTATGCTCCTGTTCCAAAGCATGGTAAGTTCATGGTGCAACAAATCAACGTATGCTAGTGAACATGTGGATACATCTGCAATGAATGTTATTTTGATTGCATGGGAGGACAGGTGGAGGGCCACTTTGCATCCTGCTGTGACTGACACCTTGGTTTCCTTATGTCTCTTCTGGGCTACGGACAGAAGTTACACATAAACCGGTTTAAGTTATCAGAAACTAGTTTAAACCTGGAACAGAACAGAAGCTCAGTGAACATAAACCAGTTTCAAAATGGCTGAAACTGGTTTAAGATAAGCCTGATTGAATGTAGTATCTTAATTGTAATATCTTAACCTGATTGAATGTATGTAGACTTAACTGATTTGGGTCAAACTGCTTTATTAAACTTCTGTCCCAGAGCCCTTCCTGGTTCAAGTTAAATCACAGTCCCCCAACATCTCAGCATACTTTCCAGCCCTGGGATGGGCTGTTCTGTCTGCTCCAGAGAGCAGGGCTGGCTCTGCCCCTCTGCTTCCTAGCTGGAGCAGCAAGGGCTGGCTGACAAGAGGCTGCAGCGTGCCAGCCCAGCTGGGGATGCAGCCCAGTCTACAGTTGGGGGGGATGAAGATAGGGACTTCCCTCTCAGGCAAACCCCAGCTGGGGTCTGGGGCCAGGGAGAGGGGTTAAACACCCCTTCCACCATTTAAATTTACTGCTGGCTGCAAATGTGGACTACAAATCCCAGAGGCACCTGGAAGCAGGAAGAAGTGGTGAGGAACCCTGGAGAGTTCTACTGCTGTAATTCTGGACTGCAAATCCCAGAGACCTCAGGGGCAGCAGGAAGAGGAAGTGAGCACACAGCCAGAGAGCCATGTTCTAGCACCCCCCTGCTTCTGGCCTGAGCCATTGCAGGCCTGTGGCTTCATTTCCTGAATCAAAGGTAAATATCTGTTCACTTCTGTTTCAATTTAATCTGTGTAGTTTAGACTAACCTGAAAAGACTGAATCAATTAAGCTTTGGGCTTTTTGATTGTCTGTACTTAGTCCTGGTGCAATGAATTCATTTTAACTGGCATGTCACCTCCTTGTTTAAATGCTAGCAGCAGCCAGTGACATTGCTTTTGTCTCTGCATGTTCCAGGGATCAGCGTCAGCAGACTGTTGTTGGCATTACAGCACTATGGCCATATAGTATGCTTAGTGCTTCCACATGGAATCATGCAGGAATCTCCTTACCTTCTAGGTAGGGACGAACATTCAGAAAGCTCTTCAGGGACACAATTCCAGCAAGGCTATATAGGAGACCAATTGCTAAAAGGATGGCTTAGTGCAGTCACAGCAGGAGAACGATAGCTTGGTACAATCACTAGAATCCAGGGGAATGCTGGATCAAAATTAAAGATCTAAAAACAGCTTATAAGAAAGCAAAGGACAAAAGCAGACTTTTGGCAATATGAGTCTGTGGTGAGAAGCTGGACTGTCTTGAGATGCCAAAATTGATGCTGGGCAGTGCTGAAGAGAGCAAGAATGCCAGGAGAGGAAGAAAGAATTATTTGAAAGAGTGGACCTTTGGTATGCAAGAGTGAGTGGATACTGGGCATGTCTACATGTGATGCTACATGACAGTGGTGTAGCATCTGTGGTTAAAAACTGTGATGCTGCTGCTACATTGCAGTAGCAACGCACTCCCTCAGTATAGTGCATTGCTACAGCAACATAGCAGCTAAAAATAATCATGTGCCACGTGCATGGCGCAGTACAGGCTGTACTAAGTGGAAGTACTAAATGACAGCACAGTAACAACAGTGCTGATGGGGCACATGTAGATGCACTCAATGCGAATTAGTGCTACCAGTGCCAGTGCTTGTATCCACAGGGCTGGCTGTGCTGATGATGGAGCCTAAGACTGCAAGTACCACATTTACCTAAATCTAAAGTGACGTTGAATTTAAGATGCCCCCCCCCCCCCCCAATAAGATTCAATTAAAGTGCCCCCCCCCCCCCCCAATTAGATTCGACACCTGGAAAATTCTAATTTTGTTAAAATTTTCCAGGTATAGAAACTAACTATTAGGTGGGGGTCATCTTAAAATCATCCTCCCCCACTGCTGCAGCAGGAAAGCAGAAGCAGGAGGGGGGAAACAGTGGAGAAAGCAATTTGTTTGCATCTTGCCCCCTGCACCTACTACTCCCTGCCATGGGTCCCCATGGGCACATGCCCTCCTTCCTCCACCTGTCTGCCTTCATGCCACCACTGCTTGGGGTAAGCAGTGGCTCCAGGCACAGAGTACAGGGAACACAGTGGCTGTAGCCCTGGCTAGGCAGCAGCAGTGGAAGCAGCCCTTGCACTGGCTCTGAGTTGCCCTGGAGCTGGAGCCAGAGCCAGAGCTGCAGCAGCTTCCCTGCTGCTGCTTGGCCTCCTCTATTCTTCCTGCAACATACTGCATGTTCACCTCATGCCCCCCCCACTACCTCCCCCAGCATCACTCAGTTTCCCCCACACTCTCCCCACCAATGTCTGCCCACTGCACCACAACCTCTCCTGCACTTACCTTCCCTCCCCCACTTTACTATATGATATCCCCCAGGTCTTGGTCAGAACTGGAGCTGTCCTGGCTGGTACTCAAGTCCAAGACAAAGTTTCTTTTTTCCTATGCTGAATGAGGAAAAAAACCCTTATCTTGGATTCTAGTAAATGCAGTATCTATCTTGTGATGTCTGCAATTCGTATATAATACTTATTGTAATACTTATAATATCTCACATGTTTAATGTGGGGCTTTTCCATCGCTGGATGTGACTGTGCTGTTAGCTTATAGAACTTTCCAAGTTCTATCTGCCCTGCCACAAGGGCAAAATGGTGACAGCACTGGGAGGGCTCTGTTCTGCACACATTAAGACTGGCTGTTATAAAAGTTCTGTTTTTGTCCTGGCCATTACCCTGCTCTTTTTCTCTCTTCCCTGGCTCACCCTTCAGACTCCCACATGACCAACCCTCTACATGGACACTCAAAATGGCAACCTTACCTACTCAAGTATTCAAAAGAAAAAAATGATAACAGAAAGGTGTTTGAGTTCACTGCAGATTTTTCACATCAGTATTGCTGATGGCTCTACCCATCTCCTCTCTGCCACTGTATTACAGTGGGGGTTTTTTTTGCCAGGCACAAAGTTTTCACAAAAAGGCTGATTGGCCCATCAGCAGCATCATACTAATGAAACTACACTCCTTTCACTTTGGGAGCAAGCACTCTTGAAGCAATGACAAGATACCTCTGTATACCTCTAAGACATATTTTACACTACTCAGCTATAGCACAAGGGGAAGGGTCTGGGCAGGAGCAGACATCCTGCAGATCAATGAATGCCTGCACAGGTGGTGTCGCCACCAGGGATTTGGCTGCTTTGACCATGGGATGTTGTTCCAAGAAGGATTGCTAGAAAGGATCCACCTGCTAAAGAGAGGGAAGTATATTTTGCAAACAGGCATGCTAACCTGGTGAGGAGGGCTTTAAACTAGGTTCACCAGGGGGTGAAGAACAAAAGCCTGAGGTAAGTGGGGAAACAGGACCTGGAGGAAGCAAAAGGAGGAGAGGGCAACAAGGGAGGCCTCTTTCTTTCTGAGAAAGTAGGACAATCGGCTAGTTACCTTCGGTGTCTACACAAGCACATGGAGCCTGGGAAACAAGCAGGAAGAACTGGAAGTCCTCGCACAGTCAACGAACTATGACATGATCGGAATAACAGAGACTTGGTGGGAGCTCGCATGACTGGAGCACTGTCAGGGTTTGGTATAAACTGTTCAGGAAGAACAGGCAGGGGAGAAGAGGAGGAGAAGTTGCGCTGTATGTAAAAGAGCCATATGATTGCTCAGAGCTCCAGTATGAAACTGGAGATAGGCCTGTTAAAAGTCTCTGGGTTAAGGTCAGAGGAGAGAGCAACAAGGGTGATGTTGTGGTGGGGGTCTGCTATAGACCACCAAACCAGGAAGATGAGGTAGATAAGGCTTTCTTTAGGCAACTAGCAGAAGTTTCCAGATCACGGGTGCTGGTTCTCATGGGGGACTTCAATCACCCTGACATCTGCTGGGAGAGCAATACAGCAGTGCACAGAAAATCTTGGAAGTTTTTGCAGAGCACTACAGACAGTGTCCTAGTGCAAGTGTTGGAGAGAACAACTAGAGAAGGCTGTGCTCTTCTTGACCTGCTGCTCACAAACAGGGAAGAATTGGTGGGGAATGTAGAAGTGTGGATGGCAAACTGGGCAGCAGTGACCACAAGATGATTGAATTCAGGATTCTGATCCTGGCAAAAGGAAGAAAGGAGAGCAGCAGAGTATGAACTTCAGAAAAGCAGATTTTGACTCTCTCAGAACTAATGGGTAGGATCCCCTGGGGAGCCAGTCTGAGGAGGAAAGGAGTCCAGGAGAACTGATTGTATTTTAAAGAAACCTTAGTGAGGGCACAGGAACAAACCATCCCAATGTGCAGGAAGACTAGCAAATGTGGCAAGCAACCAGCTTGGCTTAGCAAAGAACTCTTTGGGGAGCTTAAACACAAAAAGGAAGCTTAAAAGAAATGAAAGCTTGGACAAACCACCAGGGAGAAGTATAAGTATATTGCTTAGGCTTGTAGGGATGAAGTCAGGAAGGTCAAAGCACAGTTGGAATTGCAGCTAGCAAAGGACTTGAAGGGTAACAAGAAGGTTTTCTACAAGTATATTGGCAACAATAGGAAGGTCAGGAAAAATGTAGGTCCCTTACTGAATAGGGGAGGCAACCTAGTGACAGATGATGTGGAAAAGGCTGAAGTGCTCAATGCCTTATTCACCTTGGTGTTCATAGGCAAGGTCAGCTCCCAGACTACTGCACTGGGCAGCACAGTCTGGGAAGAAGGTGAGCAGCCATCAGTGGTAAAAAAACAGGTTAGGAACTATTTAGAGAAGCTGGACATGTTAAGTCCATGGGGCTGGATGCAGTGCATCCAAGGGTGCCTAAAGGAGTTGGCTGATGTGACTGCAGAGCTGCTGGCCATTGTTTATGAAAATTCATGGCAATTGGAGGAGGTCCCAGATGATTGGAAAAGGCCAAGCAGGGGCAATGCATAGGGGGTGCACACAGGTGCACGAGCACCACTTGGGCATGGTGGTGGACCCCCTACAAAAAGCTGCTGCAGACACTATTGGCAATGCCTGTGGGCAGTTGTCGCTTGCCACCCTGGCACCAACATCACTGGCGGCATCTGTGGGTGGTCCATGATCTCCGCTGGCTGCTGTTGATGCTGCCAGTGGTGGCTGCGGGTGGTCGCCGACCTTTGGTTGGCACTTGCCACCCCCCCTCTCCACTGCCGACAGTGCCGGTGGCATCTGTGGGAGCTCCTCCACTTACTGCTGCCACGCTCCTGCCACTCCTGCTGCCGCCGTGTCCCCCCCAGCTGCTGGGGGTATGAGTCATTCATGAGGCCAAATATAATGCCCATCTTTAAGAAAGGGATGAAGGAGGATCCAGGGAACTACAGACCAGTCAGTCTCACCTCAGTCCCCCCAAAAATCATAAAGCAGGTCCTCAAAGAATCCATTTCTAAGCACTTGGAGGAGAAGAAGGTGATTAGGAACAGTCAGCATGGATTCATAGATTGTAAGGGCTGGAAGGGACCTTGCAAGATCCTCAGGTCCAGCCCTTCTGCACTAGGCAGGAAAGACAACAGGGGTCAGGCGACCCCAGCAAGGTGACTGTCCAGTCTCCTCTTGAAGATTTCCAGAGTAGTGATTGCACCCCCTCTAGAGGGAGCTTATTTCACAGTCTGGACACCCTAACTGTGAAGAAGTTTTTCCTGGTGTTAAGCCTGAAATAGTCTTCCAGGAGTTTGTAGCCATTACTCCTGGTTTTCCCCAAGGGTGCCTCGGTGAACAGTTGCTCACTGAGCCCACTGATGTATTCACCTGATGTAGCAGTAAGCTGCTACTAAGTCCCCTCTCAGCCTTCTCTTTTTTAGGCTGAAGAGTCCCAGGTCCCTCAGTCTTTCCTCATAAGACTTGCTGTGCAAGTCTCTGATCATACAGGTGGCTCTTCTCTGGACTCTCTCAAGCTTTACCACATCACCACATCCTTGTTGAAGTGTGGCGCCCAGAGCTGGACACAGTACTCTAGCTGTAGTCTCAGAATGCTGAGTAAAGTGGAAGAATCACTTCCTTGGTTTTGCTTGAGATGCATCGATCGATGCATGCCCTGCTGGCTACAGCGTCGCACTGATAGCTCATATTCATACTGTGGTCTATTATTACCTTCAGGTCCCTCTTAGTCGTGGTGCTGGTCAGCTTGGTGCCACCAAGCCTGCAGGTATGTTGAGGATTGTTCATCCCCAAATGGAGCACGTTACATTTCTCAATGTTGAACCTCATCTGATTCTGATCCGCCCAACTTGCCAGCCTGTCTAGGTCTGCCTGTATCTGCAGCCTATCTGTCACTGTGACCACACTTCCCCATAACTTGGTGTTGTCCATGAACTTGGCCAGTGAGCTCTTCACCCCCACATCCAAATCATTGATAAAGATGTTGAAAACAACTGGATCAAGCACCAACCCCTGAGGGA
Organism: Alligator sinensis; assembly: GCF_000455745.1. NCBI lineage: Eukaryota > Metazoa > Chordata > Crocodylia > Alligatoridae > Alligator > Alligator sinensis. The sequence goes on from NW_005841843.1 coordinate 4,979,509, forward strand.
CACCACTGTCCACTTCTCACCAGAACAACAGATCTGTTCAGTAGAACTCTGTGTCCTACCCTGCAGCCAGCTTCCTACACACCTAGCTGTTGAGCAGTTAAGCCCACAATCCTCCAATTTTCTCATGAGAACATCTCCCCCTGCTTGTTCCCCATACTTGTTCCCCACAACCAGGAGCACAGAGGAAAAAACTACCTGAGCCCCCAACCCCTTGAGCCCATCCCCCAGAGCCTTGTAGTCACTCGTGACCCAGTCTGGATTACTCCTAGCATGTCATTTGTTCCCACATGGATGAGGAACATGGGGTAGTAGTTGGAGGGCCAGATGAACCTAAGGATCCTCTCTGCAACATCCCAGATGCAAGCCTCAGGGAGGCAGCAGACCTCATGGGCTAGGGGGTCTGGACAGCAGATGGGTCCCTTGGTGCCCCACAGGATGGACTACCCCATCGCCACCACCTTGCACCTCCCCTTAGGGGTGGCAGCATGCTGCTTACTCTCCTCCTCCTCCAGTGTCACCATCATGTGTGAGGAAGGGAGCATACATGTTGTACAGTGCCAGGGGAGGAGCAGCCCTGGCCCTGCATGTTCCAGGTAGCTCTGGGTGGGTCTTTATGGTCAGCCTTCTTGTTGGCCACCATCTCTATCTCTTTCTCTTCTTTCGTCTGGTGAAGGGCCTGGTAGTAGCCATCAATGTAGTCTTTGTGGGCCCTGGTGATGCGTATCTGGCGTACCTCCTCCCCAAGCTCCTGCACCCAGCCCTCCAGAGACTCCAGTAGGGAGCACACCCCATAAGTGGGGGGTGCCCCCATGCCCAGCTGCCATGCCAGGTAGCCCCTACAGTCCAGGGCCAGGGGCTCCATCTGGGTGGGGATCTTGGTGGTGCCGGGAAGCCTGAGGTCACAACGAGTTGCCACTGTGACTGAGAGTGAGTTCACGCCCCTCCTGGTCCCAGCAGCTCCACTGCAGGCTTCTGACCTTAGGCTCCTCACTCAGACCAGCCTTCCGGGTGCTTTCCACATGCCCCTTCAAGCAAACTGCCGCCCCCCAAGCAGCGCCGCACCTATTTGTGCACTCTGTTTGTGCACCTCCAGTTGTGGGGCTCCGTGGGGGCCTGAGCTAAGTAGGGGCACCAAGGGCAAATCATGCCTGACCAACCTTATTGCCTTATATGATGAACAGGGGTCTGAGTTTTCTGTTCACCATGGTCAAATGTGGTAAAATGTGCATTTTCTTAAAGAAGAAAAAATGGGGGAAATGGTGGGTTTCCCATTACAGGCTGGCAGAGTTCCAGCCTGCAAGGGGCTCAGTGGAATGGGAGGAGTGCACATATACACATGAAGAACAGCTCCAGCAGGTAAGTCAGGGATGGGGGCTGAGTTGGGCAGGGCTATAGCTGGGGCTGTTGGTACAGCCCAGGCGATGTGTGGGGTTTAGGGCCATGTCCAGAAGCAGGGCCCAGATGGGGAGCACGACAGGGCTGCAGGCAGCTCATCCCGGGGGGGCAGAAGGGGAGGGGCAGAAGGGGGACTGGCTCCCTACTGCTGTGTGCATTCCTGGGGGAGACATAGGGGGCACATGCCCCCTAGATTTATGTATGGGGTGCACGTGGGCTACCTGCTATGGGCTTGGGCTCCTCACCCTGCTGCCATCCCCCTGAGGTCTCTGTGGCACAGCGGGTGAAATCTCGTGCAGCAGGGCAGAGTGGGGTGGGGCAGAGAAGCTCAATGCCACCACCACTGGGAGCCCTGCACTGCCATGGTAAGGCACCCCCTGTCCAGGGAGGTCCTAGGGGGAGGGCAGAAAGGCAGGGAGCCCCAAGCCCAAAGCTGCCCTGCACACAAATCTGGGGGCCCTGTACCCCACTCCTTTCCCCACCCTAGGAGTGCATGCAGCAATGGGGAGCCAACCCCCCACCAAAGCCTGCAGCGGGCAGCCCATATCTGCTCTCCCCCATGGGCTCTGCTCTGGCTGTGCTGCTCATGGGGGAGGGGGAGCTGGGCTCTGCACTTTGCTCTGCCACAGCAGCAGCTGCCTCCCGCAGGTGGCATCTGGGACTCAGGCACTGCTGCAGGGGGCAAGGCACTGCAGACCTGGGTCCCTGGCCCTGTAGCCTAGGCAGCTGTGCACCTCCTCCAGCAGGGTTGAGTGGGGTGAGGGGCTGTGGGTGGGGAATGAAGGGCACCAGCAGGGTTTAGGGGGTTGTGATTGTGGAGTGAGGGGCACCAGCAGGTCCAGGGAGCTGTGGTTGGGGGGTGAGAGGCACCAGCAGGGCTGTGGGCTGTGGGCAGGGCACCAGCATATCAGGGCTGCTCAGTACCACAAAGCAGTTGGAGGGAGGGGGAAGGGAGGACAGCTGCAGCTGGACCCACATCCTGGGGCATGTGTAGGTGAAATGAGGGGCATGTGTGCACAACACTTTAAGGTGGGTTAAATGCTTTTGCACTGTTTTAATGGTGTTGGTGTTTGCACACATTGGCAGCATACTACCCATTCATTCTAGCTGCTGTAGCACATTTGGCGGCATAATGCGCCTTAAATGACTTTGGGGCCCAGCAAACTAAACCACTTCTGAGGAGTTTAGGTTTGCTGCCCTACACCCACAGAGTGAAGCACCAGGCTCCATGCGGCTCAGGGACTGTGCAGGCAGCCTGTAAGCAGTCCGAGAAGGCAGGCTCCACCGAAGAGGGGGAAAAAAGTGGCAAGCCTGATTTTTATTTATATTTTATTTTTTTTCCCCTGGAGCCTGCCTGCTTGCACAAGCTGTATGGGGACCTGGTCCTGCCCTCCATGGCTACGGCGCCCCCCAGGACCGCCCAAGCCGGGTGCCTGCTGGTGGATGCTGCCAGTGCTGCTGCAGAGGGAAACGCCAGAGCCCCCCTGCCCCTCCCTACAGCCCAGGGACTGCTTCGCCCACTGGCAGCTCACCCTCCCCGCTGCCGGAGAGGCAGGTAAGACATGGGTGCATATGACACGGGGGGTTTACTTTGCTTTAATTGAAGCGGTGTTTTTAAAAACCCACTGTTTCAATTTAGGGCCCCCATTTTGTCTACACATGCCCCAGGTGAGTAAAGGTGGCAGAGGGAGCTTTGATTTCCCATGATAAAAAACCCAAAATCAAATGCCAAAATGTATAGTTATTTAGAATTTATTATAGTGATTTAGGGACTGGTACGCTTCCAAACTGCTTTACAGTTGTAAATATCTCAATAAAACATTGTGTTCAAGTGATACCTATGTACAGGTTTCCCTCGCTTTATGTGAGTTCTGTATGTGCAAATTCACGCTTTTTATGCCAAAAATTCACTATATGCAAGGTAAATTCACTCTTATGCGATTGGTGTGGTGAAAGCCCACAGTCAGCTGCTTTGTGCAGTGCATTGTAAGAGTGACTTGTGTCACAACCCAAAGGGTGTGATTTTTGTTTTTGTGTGCTTCGGCACTGCTAAATTGTTCCCGCTAAATTATAGCTTCTTTGCACGGTGGAGTTTTCTGCTGCAAAAGAGA